>NC_048310.1:32673387-33047058 GCF_013100865.1 Trachemys scripta elegans | reverse complement strand
ACAGTAATGTTTGTGCTCACACCATGCCACTCGGAAAGGGTGCGTTTTGGCTGGCTTAATTTCTTAAATATATTTTAACCATACTATACAAACTAATAGCTTTTCCCCAAGAGGCTGACACAGAATGTGTTGTCCAGTTTACAGCAATAGCCCTTTCCCAGGTACAGTGGCGCACACTTCCACAGGACGTGCTTGTCCCCATGCTGTGGGAGAGATGTGTGCGTAAGAAATGAACCCGGTAGGAATAAACATTGTTTTCCCCCCTCATCAATATTTGATCTACTGTTTATTTATCCACCCAAACTGGGACGAATGCATGCCAAGTTCTGCCTGTTGTTTGTTTTCCAGTTGAGATATTTCTCTTGGCAGGTTCTTCTGTGATATGGGCAGGAAAATATTAACAAACTTAGAAAACAATGACTTAGAGTCCGAGTCTTTGAAGAAAGGTAGATGGATTCTGTATAGGAAAATAGTGAGGAGACCTGAGGAGAAAAGCCAGAAGGGTTTGACTGACATGAAATTATCTAAGTTTGCAAACCCCACCACAGGCTGAGAAATGAACTAACATGAGACTGATTTCACTCCGACCCCCCCACCAGTAGAAAGTCCACCACTGACTTCAGTGAAAATCAGATTGGACTCTATGGGCATGTGATACATTCCTTAGACACTTGCCTGCCAGAGCTCGGAGCCTACATGAACTGTGCAGAGACTGTGGGGTGCAATATCTCAAAGATAGTAGAGTCACAGTGGACAGGCTCAGTCTCTGATTAATTGGAAATGCCTAGCAGTGGCAAGCAAAGCAGAGACAGTTGCAGGTGAGAAGGGCAGGCATTTAAAAAGAGAAACACTGATCTCAAAGTAGCGTATAAGGCAAAACCATGCACCCTCTTGGCATAAACATTCTAATCTATTTGATCTGCTCTCTCTTTGCGCATGGTGGTTCTGATCTCATGCTGAACTTACCCCACATTTAGAGGGATCAGAGTTAGATTATTTCTTCAAGTTTCAGAGAGACAGCATGGTCTAGTGGGTAGGACACCGAACCAGGAGTCAGGAGATCTGGATTTTAATCCCAGCTCTGCCAATAACCTGCAGTGTGACCTCAGGCAAATATTTAGCCACCCTGTGCCTCTGTTTCTCTTCTCTCTCTTTGCCTTGTTTGTAAACTCCTCAGGGCAGAGAGAGTCTCTCACTGTGTGTTTATACAATGCCAGTCCAATGGCTTTTCAATCTCAGGTGGGTTTTCTAGGTCCTGCTGTAATAAAATTAACAGCATTAATTAAAAGTGTATCATGTTAATAGTTCAATTTCACTTCAGCTCTGTGCCTTGGATCATTCCCTTCACAGGTTCATGCCTGGAGGGTCCTTTTAGGTCCACAAGTTAATCTTTCTATTAAGAAATGGTCCACACTGGAAAAATTTAAGGATCCCTTTCCTACTTTTAAAGTGGAAAAGACAAAGATGGGAAAAAACTAAGACTGACACTTACTTCAAAGGGGATTCTAGGATTGGATTAGGTTTGAGTTAGAACTAGTTCAAACCTATGTTCCAGTTGTATGGATGCAAGTGCTACAGCATCGCTCTACCCATCGCTATTTATATGTATTAAACATATTCATTTTCCTTTCTCATATATTTTCTGTTACAAAGGATTTAGCTACCAAGTTGTCAAAGAAATTTAATTCAAGAAAATCTTTCAAGATTGGCATGTTTACGTTCAAAGAGAAATGTGCATATCTTCAACACTTAGTCTATTTCTCCTTTGAATAGCTGCTCTATTTCATGGCTAGTTATCTCCAGTTTCAAAAAGGCTTTCTGCATTGAAGCAAACATCTGCCCTAAAAGCTGTCAGCAGTGCTGAGTGATTCCTTTTAGTCTCCTACACTTTTTCCTGTTCACTTTCTTTTTTACACTTTAAGCAAACATTTTGAATTTTCCTAAAATCTTTGATATCGGGAAGTATGAGCAGAAACGCAGTCTTACGTGCACTTGGCCTTATCTTTGTCTGCAAGGCTGTTGTTTACCTTTGGAAAGGAAATTGTTCTTCTTGAACAATTATAGTCTCGAAGCCCTTGCTTTAATCAGGGCTTTCTAATTTGCATCACTTTGCTTGTAGCGTATTGTCCGATGCTTAGGAAACATTCGGAGCGGTAATGTTCAGAAACAGCAGGGAAAGTTGTGGGGATTTTTTTTTAAAGAAAGCATTTAAACAAAATTAAAAAAAAAAAACTGAGCTGATCTAATGTTAAATATTTAGGGCTCTTTTGTGCCACTAGAACACAGCTAATATTAGTTTAAGCCATAGAGTTTATTACTATCTAATTAAGAGTGTCTGCATTGCATAGTTAACCTGGACTTTTACCCGAGTTTTAGGCTTAACCTTGCTCCCGTCCACTCACAGAAACCTCTGACCCTAGGTTTGGAGATGCTTTAAGCCTAGGCTAGCTGGTCCAAGTGGTGTAGGTTAAATCAGAGCTTGAGTTTTGGCTGAACCCTGGTGACTTTGCAGTGAGGATATAGGCCAAATGACCTGAGAGCTGATAGTCCTCCAGTGCCTTCCCACAGTTCCCCACAAAAGACAGACAGGTTCTGCAATTGATACAATGCTAGGGTTCAGCACAAAGACCCCGGATATGTCTCCAAACACATGCAGGTGCGTCTAGAAACAGTGAGGACACACTAATGGGGTATGGCTTTGTTCACGTCAAGGCTAGGCTAGATAAGTGCGAATCACCTGGATTAACTGTGCAATGTAGACACAGCCTTAGGACAGTGGTTCCCAAACTTGTTCCGCCGCTTGTGCAGGGAAAGTCCCTGGGGGTCCGGCCCGGTTTGTTTACCTGCCACGTCTGCAGGTTTGACCGATCACAGTTCCCAGTGGCCACGGTTCGCCGCTCCAGGCCAATGGGAGCCGCTGGAAGCGGCAGCCAGTACGTCCCTCGTCCCATGCCGCTTCCAGCAGCTCCCATTGGCCTGGAGCAGCGAACCACGGCCACTGGGAGCCACGATCTGCTGAACCTGCGGACGCGGCAGGTAAACAAACCGGCCTGGCCCGCCAGGGGCTTTCCCTGCCCAAGCGGCGGAACAAGGTTGGGAACCACTGCCTTAGGGTATGTCTCCACTGCACCAGGGAGGTGTGATTCCCAGGGCAGACAGACTCTGGTTAGCTCAGCTTGAGTTCCCATGCTAAAAATAGCAGCTCAGGAGACCCACTTGAGTCAAGCGTTTGAGCTCAGGTCGCTGGTCCAAGCCGCTGCCCACGTTGCAATGTCCACATTGCTGTGTTTAGCGCACTGGCTGGAGTGGACCTAGTGTGAGCCAGTCTACTCCCAGGGGGAATCACACCTCCCAGCTGCAGTGGAGACGTGCTCTGCGACCAGGCTGAGACCAAAGTGAAGGGCTGATTATCCCATCTCTGCCTGCTGAGAGGTTCTGACACCTTCCTCTGAAGCATCTGGTATCAGCCACTGTCCGAGCCAGGACATTAGACTACGTGGACCTGATCCAGTCTGGCAATTCCTAACAGGAACATGTTGTTGTGTCACACCAGGGATAGACACACAAATCCCCCCCCCCTGCACCCCTTAACCCCCACCCCAGAACAGCTAGTAACATGCTGCTGGCCTATACCATGATTACCAACTGCTTTAGTGCAAGTCTTCTGGATATCTAATGTGTGTGTCTTGAAGCTCCAGCTCCCGTGTCCATGTGATTGTGAAAATCCCAGATCTCTTAAAATATAATTAAGTTTCTAACCTCTTGATTGCAGAGAAGCTAGAAACTGTGAGTGCGAAAGGCACCAAGAACAGTAAGACAAAGACCCCAAACTCATGTCTTTTCATTTTTAAGCCTATCTCATGACGTAGAGTGGGGGTGATGCATGCTGTTTGAATCCTTGGGGTTTAAATAATCCTCTCTCAGCAACATCCCCACACCAGCCCAGACTCTCCCCACTAACTGCCCTGGGATGGGGAGTTTTATATCCACAAACTAGTTTACTTTCGCATATGGTGAATTGCATTTTGTGCTTAATTCTCAGTGAAAGAAACATAGAATATCACATTGGAGGGGACCTCATCTAGTCCAACCCCCTGCTCAAAGCAGGACCAATCCCCAACTAAATCCCCAAATGGCCCCTTCAAGGATTGAACTCACAACCCTAGGTTTAGCAGGCTAATGCTCAAACCACTGAGCTATCCCATGGTGCACCAGCTCAGCAACCCTCAGTAAATTACTTGTATAGATGAACAGTCAGTGCATGGGAAGCTGGGATGATCAAAACCCCAGTGAGACAAACCTATTGACCCCACTTTATGCAAGCATCCTTATTTAGGAAGGTTGCTTAAGTGTGTGTTTAAGAGTTTTCCTGAATCAGGGCCTTCAAGAGAACAGTTAACAGCAGATTTGGGATATAAATAATTTCATTTTCGTTTTAGTTCTGTAATTTTTGCATCCTTAAGGACAAATATCACCTGCCTAGAAATGGATAATATCTATTATGGTTAAAAATGGTAATTATAGGGATGTGGTTATATGAACATTAGCCTTCAGGACGCCTCTGAAATAACAATAATAGTAAAATTGCCACATAGTTTTTTCTTCTGAAGCTGAGAAATAGCCTGCCTTGTACTGTAAGGGTTGTAGGATTGGGTCTGATGATGATCAAGGCTAATGATGGCTCAAAATTTGTGTAAATACTAAAATGCCCAGTGCTTGTATATAAAATTCCAGGACTGGAATGAATAGGGCTGCCTTAGCAGGATAACATACTCAAGCGCTGGTTACACAATAGGGTGACATGATGATCTACATATGTTTGTTCAGATTAGAACAAAATAGCTCAATAAAAAACCCCTAAAACCTTTAAAAGATAAACCCTTCATTTACCCTGATTTTACATTTCAAATAGGGGGCAGAGAGAAACATTATACAGATAATCAAATGAATATTAGATTATTTGGCTATTGGAACATTTCAGCCTTAATGTTTATTTGCATATAGATTTAATGAGCTGAAAGTAACAGTCTGAAAAATTAAGATAATAGGTATTTGGGGGGTATTTTACCTTGAACCTTTGGGGGGAAAAAAACCCTAATACCCACATGAAGTAATTTTTTAAGCATAAAAAAATCCATGTATCACCTAAGTCTTATCAATCATGTTGCAGTGATTATGAAAGATTTAAAGCTAAATAGATGACATTATAAATCAAAATATCTGTGCTATTCACTCATTTGTATTGATTCTGTTTTGTGATACTTTATGATTAACACTATCAATAATCATTTGCCAGTGCAATTTTTTTCATGCTTTGCATTATTATCATGGTCAACAAAACACATGGTTGATGGCAATGGGATTAAATACATGCTTAAGCGCTTTGCTGAATTGGGGCCCTAAATGAGCCTTCTACGCTTTCTGTATTGTGGCGCTGAACGTACCATATCTTGAACTTTATCTGCATACTGTATTTGTATCAGATTAATTTTTTTGTTAGCATTTTGGCTTTATGAAATGTCAGAATCTGTCTTGTACTAATGAAATGGCCAAATTTCAACCAAGCTATGAACATAGCTACTAAGCCTATAAGATGTTTACCTTCCGCCGCTCTATGTATAGTAACCGTGTCCCTGCTATCTTAAGAGCTACTGACAAACTTCACCTCGTTGTTAATCAATCTAATAAATGTTATTTCATTGGAAAGGGTACTCTTACTCCTGGGATTTAAAATTAATTAATTAAATGTCATTAAAACTAGATACATCCTCTGATTACATGTGACTTCATCTTGTATGCTTGCCTGCACAGTTATGAATGCCAATTCCCACCAAGCCCTAGGATTTTAATTTTGATTCTGTTATGAATTTTCATTTTTACAGTCAAAAGCTGAACTAGTGGGGGGGGGGGGGGAGGATTGAATGTGTGTTGGGGGAGAAGGGTTAGTTTCTGCAAGTGCAAAAACTCCACAGCGAAAACAAAACAAAGCACAATCTCAGACATAGCTCAAGCCAGAAGGCAATAGTGAATCAGGACCTGGTTTGGCATCTGTGATGGATGCTAGGCAGCTGTCTATAGAGAAAGTATTAGATCTAACAGTTGCTTTGTCTTCTAGCCATCAATGTGTTACCGACCGCACTGATCCTGTCCAGTTCTTTCTGGGTAGGGTTCCATCACAGGTGTTGGGTAATTTCTCATCAGCCTGGAAGCCCTCTTGTATGGACTCCTGTGCAGGTCAGTCTAATCACCATTGCTGTTGAATATCTCTGTGAAGAAGCTTGGTTAAGGCTTGCTGGCATTCTTTTCTCTCTGTTTCCGTCTAAGCTGGCTTGACATCATCATGTTGCTTGGCTGACAGAGCACAGTGGATGCCTGACAACTGGATGAATCACTCCCCATAAGTGAATAGGGTTCAAAATAATGTCCTTTTTACCACAAGATGAGTGTCTTATGTACCAGGGGTCCACTGCTGTTGAATTCTTACACTCACCCTGCGCTGAAATATAAATGTACCATCCTTCAATGCTAGATTGAGAACGGTTTCTTTTATTTTAGCCTGGCTTCTTAAAACTTTCCTTTCAGCGTCAGTTCCCCTCTGCCACTTAGTTAGACATAGTACCTGGTTACTCCAAACTGCTCTTAGTTTGTCTTTTAAAATCACCCAGAAGCCCTGAGGATGCCTAGAAATTAATTTATTGGCTTCTTGCACACCAACCAGATGTGCATATATTGAGTTAGTGTCTCTCGTGCTCAATAAATTCTCTTTATGAGAACCCGTGCTACATTCTGCAACCATTTGTGGCCTTTTCCGTGTAATGTATAGGGCTATCTTCCTTTTGAGTTGTGGTAGCCTCCCATTGTGTAACCCAGTTGTTACAGTGCTCCACAGTGTGGTGTTTCACTTATTGCATCCACTAAATTCAAGGAGTGTGCATAAGCAACTCTTCCCACATAAAGGTTCTGGAGAAAAAACTGTTTTGTCTACCACTGACACTCCCTCTCTTACTTTAGTTACCTGGAACAAAAGCATCCTCCTTCTATCCTGACACAAACCATGAACTACACTTTCAGTCCCCTTTGATATGTGTGTACGGCAAAATCCCCTTTGCTAAGAAATTCATATTCATTTTGCCTCTAAGGGCTTATTTAAATGAACACTTCCTGCATTGCAAGCTAGGTGGTGAATCTACCCTGCACTACTCCTGAGCAGTAAGTGTCCATGCAGGGCCTCCTGATGCATTTTAAAAGTTCCCTAGAGCACACTCATGTACTGAGGTTTAAAACAGCAATACTTCAAAGTGCACTAGGGAACTTTTAAAGTACATCAGCAGGGTCCACACGGACACCTAGAGTGCAGCATGCTAGTACAGGGTAGGTTCACACCCAGTGATTGTCCATTTAGACAAGCCCTCAGCGACTGGGGTACTGTATAGCCATGCCAGGCTGAGGCAAAGGGTGGTAGGGAGGTGGCCCCAGCCAATAATCACACACATCAGTAACAAATTTTGAATTTGGTAGTTCCTAACTTTGTGGGGAAATCTGTTCGCTTAGCAAGAGACGGCAACAAAAAAAATCCCATGAATTGGCTGAAGAGGCAAGCCAAAAATCTATCACAGGCTGGGATCTGTATGTACACTTTCATACACAGCTTCTGAAAGTGAGGGATCAACTGACTACATGTACGAAGGTGTCTCAGAAATCATGGTGGTTAGATCCTTCTACTGGTATTTGTTGTTGTGGGGTCAGAGCGCACATTCCTAGAGTTCAACTTACACTCAGACATAATTTCTATTTATAAATTATGGTTCGAATCACTGATTCCTTTTACTTGCCTATGACGTGTCCTCATTTACAGGCTGTGGACAGACAAGCATCTCAGAGGCGCCACAAAAGAGATGACTGCAAAATTCTTTTTCCTTTGTGTGCGGTTCCTTTGTGCCAATGTTCCCTTTTACTAGGGGAGTCAGCAGGGAGAATTCTCTGCCATTATATCTCCAGGAAAGCGACCATACGATACTTCTCTAGCCTTGCAGTAAATGACAGCACCATCGTTCTCAGGGCTAAGAATGGCAACTTCAACCTACATTGTACCTTACACCATACGAAGACATTGCAAGAGATGACTTGCTGGAAAACCCCAGCAGCCCATGTAGCCAGTATGTCCTTCCTCCAATACTCACACATGTTCTTTAAAAAAAAAAAATTTATTTAAAGCATCTGGAACATGAGAAAGCCACTATATTACAGAAGATCACACATGAAAGCTAAAACATGTAAATAGACCTTGAGACAGTAAAATCATTGATCAAAGGTCAGAAGCCACCATTGCAACTGGACCTCAAATAGCAGAAATAGGTCTCCTGCTGATGCTACACAATGCATTCCAGGCTTTTGAGGTAATATTCCTGAGCCTCTTGCCCATCTTTCAGCAGGTATTCTCTAATTAAAACTAACCTGCCACTTCTCCCTTTGATGAAAAGGGTATTTTATGCAAGTAACTCCTAGGAATGTTGAAAGCTAAGAATATAAATCCCTTAGAGGTTAATGGGGGGAAAAGATGATGGACCAGCATTTCAAAACTCTGGTCCAAAATTGCACAGTAGGGGACTGAGGCAAAGAATATTGCAGTCAACAGGAATCTTTCCACCGACCTCAAGTGGCCTTTGGATCATGCTCTCAGCGTGTATTAAGTGCAGATATGGTTTCTGAAAGCGTATTTTACAGTAGACTCTATTAGAACTACGGCTTGACATTATCCAGAACAAGGTCATGATCACTTGACTATTACATCGAAATTTTCCTCTAGTTTTCATATGGCATTAAATTAGTAAAAACTGTGTTTGTTTATATGCCTTTTTTTCCAATTAGTGTTCTAGCCACTGAGGTCCTGTTTTCTGAGTTTTCCTATTCAAATAATGATCTGCTATCTTTGAACTCCAATTCATTTTTATTGTTACAAATACAACCCATTCCATCTTCAGTGGGCCTTTGTCCAAAGACGTTGCTATTAACATCAGTGAATCAACATGGCTTTGTTGAGAAATTTTGACTGAGGTTGACAACAGATAAAGGAAAGCCTCAAGACAGCCATGCACTAACTAAAATAGCAACTTCCTAACACTTGTTCTCCTATGAATTCTAAATTTTCTATACTTTTGAAATTTCAGAAATGTTGAAGGGTGCCCGTTGACTAAAAAAAACGAAGTCTGATATTTAAATGTCCTATAGTGAGGGAGAGCAGCAAATCTTCTCCTCAGCCCCTATTGGGAAATTACTTTTCTTCAGTTGGCTATCCTAACAATGTCTGCTACCTTGTAAACACCTTGCTTGGAAGAGAGTAAACAATATTCACAGTCCTGTGAGACTGACACCAAAAAAAATTGAGGCTATGGTATTCATTTAACTTAGATTCAGATTGTATTGTGCAATCTACCTAAGAGGGGACATTTTTACTTATAACACCGAGTGGCAGAATGCAATAAATTATTTATCCCTCCTCCCCCACAATTCTGACACACAGAGAAATACAAAAAAAGTAAAAACATTCTTAAAATCTTAACTTTTATCAATATTCAACAAATACATTTTGATATAAAATAACCTCAGTGAAATCTGCACAGTGTAAATGCAAAATTATCAGGCTGTTTATACTTAGTCATCCTTTTTGTCTGAAGTACTTGAGAGGTCTTCTTCATTGCCTTCAGGACCAACTTTATTTCTTGCGATTGGGGTCTTTTCTGAGAGTGATGTCTTACTCTGTGAGTATGTGTCTTCTGGTGTCTGATAATCATCTTCTTCGTCTGATGTCTGTAGATGGCACCTCTGTAGCTCTAGATATGTAGTAAATAACTTGGCATATTCTGGATGCTTAAATGCAAAGTCCTTAAACTCATCTGAAATTAAAGACAGTAAAGACAGTGTGTTGAGCAGCAACGATGCAAAATATTCTACTGCACAATAACAGTATTACAGCAAAGAAAATTATAGTGACTGCCACACTGAGACCAGTATCCCTTCACTGACAGTGACCAGGACAAGATGCTTCAGAGGAAGGCGCAAGAGACTCGAGCTGGGGAAGTTTTGGAATTACTATTTATATTGTAGCTGTTCTATATTTAGTCTTATTAAAACTTCCAGAAACTGAAATGCCAATGTTAGACTTTTTTTTGTGGGGAAAAGAGTTCTGAATCTGTAATAATCAGAGACTGAGATCTTAGAGTAGTAATATCAAGGCTCTTTCTTAGTATAAGTGTATTACTTCTATGGAATATACTTACTATAGGCGATCTTCCCAGAATTATCTGTGTCTATTTCCTTAAAGAGCTGAGAAACATCAAGGTCAGGGACTCCGAGAGATGACCGGAGAATACAAGCAAACTCGTCTTCTGTTATGCTGCCGTCATCATCAACGTCAAAGAGCTGAAGTAGAAAGATTACAAAACTGTAATGTGAACACCCCTAGTATCAGTTTGCCTATGTGGTAGCGCAGCAATTTCAATTCAAATTAACCTTTGAAAGCACCCAATAATGGTCTCTGCCATTCAAGATGTCTCAGCAGTTGTCACTGTGATTTGAAGTCTGGAGTCCCAACAACTAATTTTTATTACAATTTTTTTTTAAAAAATATGTTTTTTTTTCCAGAGAATGAGATGGAACATTTTTCAAGGAACTTTTCAAAAGAAAGACAACACTGAGATCAAAGGAGGCATGATGGACAAATGCAATAATTGGATGTAAATATGCTGTACTGGAGAATATGCTCAGAAACTAGTCATGGAAAAATACCACTAAATTAGCTTTTTCAAAAACACGGCCCATAGTTTGTTATAAACCGTTGTATTTAAAAGGGATGTGATAACCTCTAAAAAGTGTCCCACGTATATGTACTAAAAAGAACACCATCAGGCTTTTGTCTTCTTTTTCTGCAAGTTAAACTTTTATGACATGACTGAACTTGCTACTATTTTGGCTAGGATGAAAATCCATATTGTAATAACATGCATGATTTGTTGCCCACTACATATTTCATCCCATCCTTTCTAGCATGGCAGCGGCAGTGAGCAGCTGCACTAACCACTCACTAGTGTCAGAAATAAAGGGAACAATGGCTCCCATCCTGCAAAGAGCTCCCCAACGGTGAACCCCTGCAATCGAGCAGAACCCATTGCAAGTGAAACCACGTTTGATAGCAGATAATGGAAGAAAAGTCATAGCTCCATTTCAGAGCAGAACGCTTCCCACTGAGGAGAGTAATGCTGTCCAAATTATCGGCTTCAAAGGAAATGCAACAGTTAATATATCATTGGCGGTGGCTATAGTTTGGAGGCCAGTCTTTCTGAGGATCTTCAGACACAACATCTCTGAAAAAGCACTGGAGCAGTGGTTGAACAGGCTGGATTGCCGGAATACTTAGCTATATAGAGCAGCAATAGGACACAATAATTTCACATAAAAATATAGGCAACTTCTTGAGTAAGCACTGGTCTCTCTTATGAGACTCCTGTTCAGAGTAACTGTCCCTCACATCTCAAGACACTGCACGAGAAATACACAAAAGCAGAGCAGTGGAGGGATTTCAAAGTCTAAGTGTCCATGATTCAAAACAAGCTGGTAACTAATTTTTTATTTTACTAGCCTTGACATGTCCATTGATGATTTTTTTAAAAAGAACAGCTAGACTTGAGCCCCACCAGACTATTCTGATCTACAGATCACTCACAAAACGCCCCCACAGAAGTGTGTAACTGTTGCTGAATCATTTTTGGAGTTATCTTGCCAAGTTACATATTCCTTAGTGCTTTCACATGGCTTTTGAAGAACTTGTCTAAGCTGACATCTGCATTTTCTTCACTACAAATGTCAATTGGTTTAAGAGCATTACTCACATTTGCATAACAGATTGAATCTATAAATTTGTATTCGGATTTGAAAGAGAACAGAATTATAGTCAGCCCAGGTTTGTCAGGTTTACAGTACTGTACTAAACTGAACTTACCTTAAATGCCATCTGAATAGTCTCTTCTGTGTTGGCAGGATTACAAAGAACAGACAAACCAATCACGTATTCTCGGAAGTCTATGGAGCCATCTCCATTCTGTAACCACAAAGACAAATGGCAAAAGTTAGAGTTAATAGCTTGGATCACTTGAAAGGCTCACCATATGAGAAATATAATCAAGCTATGCAATCTGTACTAATGCTTAATTTACTATTTAAAAAAAAAAATCAGGAAAAAAATCAGTACATTTGTACCATTTAAAAAATGACCAGAGAAAGCATTTCTACAGATGAACAATTGACTTCTGGTTGCAGTTTTGTAAGCACCAGTTCACAAAAGGATTAAAATCTTTACCTGCGTAAGAAGAGAGTTTTGGTTATTAGCTTTTGATCACCTCCAAAAGTACTTTTGGCTACAAGGAATAGAACACAGAGATATGATGCAGCATATACACAGGCAAGAAGTTACCATGGGATTTCTGTGGAGCAAGTACTACATTCAGAATACCTGTAAAAATACCTGGGACACTTCATGAGTCAAACTACAAGATACACCTCTACCCCGATATAACGCTGTCCTCGGGAGCCAAAAAAATCTTACCGCGTTATAGGTGAAATCGCATTATATCAAACTTGCTTTGATCCGCCGGAGTGCGCAGCCCCGCGCCCCCCCCACCCCCCAGAGCACTGCTTTACTGTGTTATATCTGAATTTGTGTTATATCAGGTCGCGTTATATTGGGGTAGAGGTGTATTGCACTTTAATCATAATGGCCTGTATTGGAAGTAGGAAAACCAGATTGTATTAAGTAGAAAGATACTACAATACATTCATTCAGACCTAAACTGCAGTTCCTTTGATGGGACTGGCTACCAGGTTGAGGTGAAATTATTTGCGAGTCTATTTGCAGTGAGGGGAAGTGGCAAATAGCTGCCGAAATACATGTGCGTATTTGAGTTGATTGTATTTATGTGATGACCTTAAAAGTTCTTTGTGGACTTAGGAGATATTCTGTCATGGGTAAGAAACAGTAACATTTGAAAGTTAGGTGACCAGACACAAAGCAACCTTGAGGTTAAGGTGACTGGTGATTCCTGGGCTGAAATATTCCCATGAGACATTCATCAAAAAATTTTGAACAGCGAACAAATTTGTAAAAACTGAATGCTGATGGTGCAGAATTCATGAGGAAAAAAAAAAAGGAGGGCTACATTTCTGAATTAAAATATTCTTCCAGGGGGCAAAATAGTAGTGTCAAGATCCTCCCAAGTGGATCAATATGAAACATTTTACAGACAAATGAAGGAACAATAGTCTTGTGGGTAAACACACAGAGCAGAAGGGAGATCTGCATAGCTTTCTGGCTCTGCAACCAGCTTGTGCGGTCCTCTTGAACACAACACACTTAGTGTCTCTGTTCCTCAGTTCCCCCATTTGTATAATGGAATAATAAGCTACCTAATGGAACAGTGCCAAGACTAAACTGTAGAGTGCCTTCAGATCCTTGAGATCTGCATACTGTGGATTTCCATTACTGAATGAGTGCTTCTGCACTTTGGATGGTCCTGGATTCAGATAGGTGGGTGAGAAAGTATTTTTTCTCTTAAACAAACAAAAATGACCAATATACTTGGCAAGATTTAAAGCAATTGCTACCTAGATCCAAGTTTACTCAACCTCTAAAGCAAATACACTGCCAGTTTACAGACACCCATGTTTTGTTTTCTATTGATAGGGTAAAGAATCTTTGTGGAAACATTTAGAATATTGAATATCACCTACTGTTTAGAGACTTGCGGGTTTGCCAACAAGTTTCCTTATAAAATTCTTCAGTGCTAATAAAATTACCAGCATCCTGTTAGACAGGTAGCATAGTATAATTTGATGTTTGTTGGCAATTTTCTAGTCAATCTCTGCACTTTAACCTCTGTGATTAACAGTTAGCTGGTACCTCAGTACAATTTTTTTTTTTTGTCCAATAGTTTCTGATGCCAGACATTTGAACACTATGGATCTTCTGACATCCAAATGTTAGATATACAATGTATCGTTGCTTTTTATTGTGTAGTTTTACAATCTGAATGCCCGGATTGTTAATTTATCATTAAAGGTCCAGCAAATACTTGTATTGTACATAATTAGTTGAAGATTTTTTGCTGATTCCACTAGAACTGTTTTCAGGAATTTACAATTCCATTATACATGTAGCGTGGCATGAAGTACAGTTTTAGCTTGGGTATGGTTTTTTTTTAAATGGTTTAAGATTGTCCCCGTGGTGCATAAAAATATGAATGCAAGAGTCGAGGGTGGGAAAGTAAGCTATGTTAAGGGAATATGGCCTTGGTTTAAAACTAAAACACACAGAATTTGAAAATCAGTTGGTTCATAATGGGGACTAATGCTTTCGTTATTAATAAACGGAGCATGACAAAGTTAGAATGGTCAAATTATTTCCATCTAGGTGTCAAAACCAAGAATTAAATACAGTGCAATCAGAAGTACTTCATTCCAGCATTTTGGATATCTGGGTGTGATAACTGCACTTCAAGTTCATACTGTGACTTAATCATACTAACTCCTAGGATGCTGGCTACTTGCCACATGGTTTGACACTTGATGAAAAGAGAGGTGGGAGGGGCAGGAGCAGAAACGGAGATGTTTGCATGGCTCCTGGCATGAGAGAGGATAGGAGGGAAAGGATGGTCACTGAATTAAAAATGCATCTAGAGAAACACTGACAGTAACAAGCAATGTCACTGCAGGTAAATTTGGCCTAACAGCCTCTCTGTTTTCACAGGAGATTGTGCTTTGCAGCACGATATGCAAGATTTAAACTCTGTAGCCAAAGCTATTCTGAGAGATGATTTGTGAACCAAAACCCCAATTCCCCAAATAGCAAAGGTAAGGGGTTTCCACGCACAGCTACTTTTTCAATTTAAAATTTTGGTTTTCATTTCAGGTCTGTCACATTAACTCATTGCAACCGTCTGGTGAAATGTCCCCCCTCGATTCTCTCGCCATCGGCATACACCACGTGGTGATGCAGAAGCCACTGCCTCTGGTTATTATATAGCCCAAGTCATACACTAGGATAATAATGGCACTTACCAGGCTTCCATGGGCTATCTACCTGCAATATGCCCAGCAGAGTTCAGGGTGGCTATGACAGACCATGGGGTATACCGGCCTGGAAAGCATGAATGAAGCAGTGGCTGGCTAGTGTGACTTCGGGATCCTGCAGTGTGCTGAATGCCTGAATACTGCTCCCCAGCTATACTTCTTATTAATTGGGTATTTGGCATAGCAAATACATGTAGCTCATTTAAATATTTGTATGTTGCTAAACAAAAGTACAAGTTAAATATAACAATTTTACTGTGTATTCTGATTTTAAACCAGACTTCAGCATTGCATTGCCATTTTCAGTATGGAGTACTATATATTAAGACGTATTTTCTGTTTTTGAGTCAGAGGTATGCGCTCAGTTAAGTACATTTATGGTGGTCTCAGTAGCAGTAAAGCTTGCATATTGTAGGAAAAACACCCCCGCCCGCACACACAATAAACGGTCTCTTTACAGCTCCATAGGGAGAAAGATAGGGCATGGACACTGAATTACCTTTTTTCCAACTAGCAAAACCCCTTCCAAGGCCAGGTGGATGCACAGGAGTGATGTGGAAAAAGCCTGTGGTGTCACTGCCCAAGGGGCCCAACTTGCACTGTGCCTATAAAAGGTGTCATAACAGGGATAGTTTTCACGTCGACTTTTACCATCATTTCTAGTTTGATTTAGAAACCATATTTCCTAGAAGAACTGATCATGCATGTCAAAGAAAATCATCACAATTGCTTCTAGGTCTGCAACAGAGAGAGTGGAATTCCTATTGGACACAGCAGTAGGGACATGCTTTTACATGTCTCATTTTCATAACAGGGAACATCATGCAGGAGGTTGTTATTTTAATCCTTCCCTGCCAAACAATTACCTGTACCCACAGGTGAGATCTCACTAGCCTGAAAGACAGAGATTCTAAAGCAAACATTAACATTCACCAAGGTGTCATTCTCTCTCTTTCACTCACTCTTCCACTGGGATTATTACCCACATAGCCAAAATGCTTATGTAGATAAAAGTATGCTTCTGTGATTTATTAATTTGTGGACGATGTGGAGGTGGATGTGGTTCAGGAGTTAGCCTATTTTGTCACAATTTGACTATTCTTTTATTTTTACTAAGTTCCTGTTATTTAGTCTGGTATCGGGGACCATAAGTGATTTAAATGATGATTCGTACATTGTGGAAGGGTGATCAGATTTCAATGACAATGTGTACAGAGACTCGGTGAATGCAGAAATGGAAATGGAAGCCATAATGATTTCAAAATACATCAGCCTGTTGTTAATCAACTGCTATCCCCCTATTGTTTAGTTAGTTAGCTGCTGATGACCCTTTCTTACCAAGGTGGTGTAGGAGGGGAATAGGTGGCTGGATATTTGTAAGTAGACATGACTGCTTGACTCATCTTTTCACATTCCATTCAGCTCGCACGCACACACACACACACACACACACACACACACACACACACACACACACACACACAAATAGCAACTAGGCCCATGTAAAATAATTTTGCTTTAAAGCAGCCAAGGACACTCTGACCCGCAGGCGCACACCTTCTACAGTTCCTGCTGCTTCTTGCCTTTTAACGCCACGGCAAGCATCTCTGCCCTGACATGAATGGAACTACTGTCGTTGGAGACTGTGGGTCAAATTCATCCCTGAGGAAACTCCACTTCAATGGAGATAAGCCAAGGCTGAATTTGTCCGTCTGTCTAATAGGTGACCGCAGCAGTTCAGCGGCCCTCTTGACAGGCAATTCTGTATTTTAACACTACTCAGATTATTGCACTTTACAGTAAAAATATTTGTGAGTAGGCTGCAGGAATAAAAAGAGTATATACCAAGCACCAGGTCCCCAGGAAACATTTCAGCTGAAAACAATGAGACAGCAGAAGTAGGAAAGAGGAGAGATTTAGTTTGTCTCTCAAAATCCACTGATTATTATAATAATTACAACTCCAATTTATTTTCCCCATTACAAATAATTCCTTACAAATTAGAAATCAATACACCTCTATTTACTAGCAATTTCCCTACAGGCAAGCACAGCTTCTGCCTCCAGCAAAATAAGCACTGATAGATAACACATAAAAATCAAAACAGTCATCAAGAACAACCCCAATCTTAAGAAAAAATCAGAAATGTATTCTGTATTATATGTATACGTCCACCAGTCCCCAACATGCTATACGAGACGAAAGCCTTAACCACTACTCTTCCCATCAACGTTCTCTCCTTTTTGAACCCAAATCTAGTTTTCTATTATAGGTACTCATATGCATGTGCGTGCGCGCACACCCAGAGTCTTGCACAGCTCAAGAAATGCTTCATTTGCTAGCCCCTCAGCAATCCAAACAACTGTAAAACGTACACTGTTTTTTCTACTAACATTTCACAATAAACTAAGGGTTTTTTAAGCATTAAAGTATTTCGTGCTCTTTCATAGCAACAAAACAGTTGCCCTTGAACAAGGAGAAAGGCTTCAGTTAGTTAACACCAGTATAAACAAGAGCACACAGTTGGAGTGTATTCCATTCCAGTGTGCTCTCTCAGGAGTACATGGTCAGCTGCAGCCACTCTTGAATGTTCATGTTCACCAGGCCGTCTCCATCTTGGTCCAGGGATTTGAAGGCACGGAACATGCCATCCAGTCGCACCAAGCAGCTGATGAAGTTATTGAAATCCATGCTTCCATTTTCATCGGCATATCTGCGAATGATCATCTGGTAGAGCTGTTCGTTCAGCTGGAACCCTGCAGCCTTGAAGGCATCTGGCAGCTGAGCACTCCCAAGAATTCCCGACTGGTCGGAGTAGTGTTCTTTGTACACGCACTGCCACTTCTTGATGTTGTTCCACAGGTATTTAAACTCCTCAAAGCCCAGCTTGCCGGTTGTGTCACTGTCCATGACTGACACCATGCTCCGGCATGTGTCCAGGCTGAAGCCCTCTGTCTTCAGGTTTTTATGTCTGGCCACCACCTTGTTCAGAATGTCCATCAGCTTGGTGGCGCACACTTCCATGTCATCTCCGGCCAGCTGGACAAAGAGTCGGCGGAATTGACGGATCTCCTCACTCTCACCAGCTTCCACATTCATGAAGTGGCTGCGAGGAGCTGGGGGTGGCTCTGGGGTGTACTGAGCTGCTACCTCACTGATAATGTTGACGAGTCCTCCAACGAGTCCTCCAAGATTCCCTCTTCCTTGTCCACCTCCTGCTAAAAGACCTCCCAGGCCTCTTGCAAGGCCCCCTCCACCACTGCTCCCGCCACCAAGCAAGGCTTGAGCGAGGAACATGGTGAATGGTTTACAGAGAATTAACCAGATGAGAGCTGAAAATCCTGCAGCCTCTGAGAGCAGTAATGGAGTCTGAGCTGGGTGTGAGCAAAATACATATTATCTGTCTGAAGTATTAGTATTCCCCATGCCCAGGCACGTCTGATGCATTTGCCTGAATTCCATCAGCTCCCTGCAGCCACCCTCTGCTTTTGACAAGTTATAAAGTATTTCTCTCTCCAAATGCTTGCTTTTTATTTTACAGATCAGATTTGTTTTAGCTGATGTGAAACCATTTTAGGGTAAAACTGAGGGGTTGAAAACCATACAGCAAAAATTTCAAAATGTCCTTGGTGGTCCTTTGAGCAATGCAACATTAGAAAGGACCACAGCCAAGGTTAGACGACTTCTAACTTAACTTCCCAAGGAGATCTGCTCAGTTTACCATGGTTGTATCTGTCCCTGCATTGTCCTCTCCAATGTCTTTACCTTTGTTGGAGTTCAGAAATTAAAATAACTTGTTTGTCCAAATAGGTGCAGCATTGCTAGCAACAATACAAGATTGCCTAACCAGCCATGCCAATGGGTCTCAATCTCCCACTTACGGTGATGGCCACAGCCTAACGGTCAGAATAGTTCAGTTTCATTTTTTGTCTGTAGCCTCTCTGCTAAGACTGAACAAGAATCAGGTCTGATGGGGGTTTCTATATCACGGGCCCCTGTCCACTCATTTTACTATCTGAGATTTTGATGGCCTTTTGGTGGCTACAAATTTGGGTGAGGCTCAAGTCAGTGACCTGGAGCTGAGAGTTCCCATAACTTGTTAACCTTCCTTCCCCAAAGAGCTGCGTTCTTGAGTGCAAGTTGAGTATTTTGAAATTAAATAAATAAATAAATAAATAAGCAGGCAGGAAGAACAAGGTATTGATGAGACGCTCGAACCAGACATACAAGAACATCAGCAGTAAGCTTGCTATCCTGTCAAAGACCTGGGATTTTAAGCGTAACTGATTTCATTTGGGGCAAGTGGATACAATTTTCAGTGAAAATAAACATCTCAACTACTCTACTGCTGTGTAGGACCCTGCCACATGGAGCCATACCGTAATCTGGTAATCAGCACCACACTGTAAGCATGGAGAGTGATCCTCAAATGACAACAGTTTACTCAGCATACGGGAAAGTCCCAGCTTGGGGAAAAGTAGGGCCTTAGCCAATAGTTTCCTAGAGAGGGACACTATGGTCATTACTGAACAGCTGGGATTAAATACGGTCTATGGCGACGAAATGTCAGGCACTTTCAATACAGTCAGCGTTTTAAACAGAAGAAGAAGAAATTGGACCCTTCATTTTCTGCTGATGAATTCGTTCAGACCTGGAGAATCTCAAAACAAGTTTTCAGTGCTATATGGCACAATTCCTTGATAGGGAAGTTTACTAAAAGCAGGACCAGGAAAAACATGCAGAGTTTGTGAAACTCCCAAAATAAAACATGAACAACAGATCCTCGAGTGCTTGCAGCCAGGGCCGGCTTTAGGACGTGCGGGGCCCGATTAGAAAGACCCATCGCCGAAATGCCGCCGAAAACAGCGGCAGCGACTGAGCTACCGCCAAAGATAGCGGCGGCAATTTGGCGGCAGCTCAATTGGTTGCCACTGTTTCCAGCGGCACTTCGGCGGAAGGTCCTTCCTCGGCAGCAGTTGTCTTCCGGGGCCTTACTTGCGTGGCCCCTCTTCCGGATGCTACGGGGTCTGATTCACAGGATCAGGGGAATCAGCCTAAAGCCGGCCCTGCTTGCAGCATACCATGCTGATTGTACATAGCACACAGTGCATAAATGGCAACCTTTCAAAGTACAGCATGTTTCCACAAGCACGAAGTGCACTCGTATTACATGTACTGGGCTCCCTCAGTTACCTGCAGCCTTACAATCCTGTCAATAGGATTTTGGTTGGCAATTTACTCCTTTTGTGAGCTGGATTTATGCTTGCAAATATCTTTAGGGAAAATGATTCTTAAGACAATGTTACTAAGACACCTTATTTCAATCAGTGCCATAAATCCTTACCCTATCGAAGAGTAGGAACAGCTCTTTGAGAACATCTGAGACAGGCAGCTTCAAGTGCTCGGCAAACTCCTCCATTCCAATTCTTCCCCCTTTGGAGGCATTTGCAATAGCAGCAAACGTATTCAGTTGATCTCGGATAGGATCCCATTTTAGACTATAAAAATCAGAGGAAGACATAATTAACTTCTGTGTAGCAGGGCTCAAGAGAGATGGAGTTTTAGTAGCAAGAGAATGATTGCAGTTTCCACAGCAGAAAACTGGATAGCGTGGAGTATGTAGTACACTGAAAAGGTTGTGCTTTCAATATGCGATATTTCATACTGAATCAGCATTTAAAAACCCCTGAAAACTATTTTTTTTTTAAACTAAAACTAATTCTGTGCTTAGGTATCTCAGCACTCACTGCACAGAAGATGAAAGTTTTCAGAAGCATAGGCAACATCTGGCAACAGAACTAAAGACAACATTTCACTGCCTTAAATTTGAATCCACCCAGCCGTCACTGTTTCATGTCACAGCATTAGCTCCCACATGGGAGAGGGCACCTTCTAGCTCTGCAACTAAGCCGCTGGCTGAGTAATGATACTGATGCATCCCAGAACGCATCTCATTGTCAGGAGAAGTGACAGCACCCTATCCCCAACACAGAGGAAGCATGGTCCCGTGATTTGGCTAGTAGGCAGCACTTGGGAGATGCAGATTCAATTTCCAGCTCTGGTACAAATTTCCTGTGTGACTCTGGAGCAGTCACTTGGGCTGTCTGTGCCTCAGCATCCCAACTGTGAAATGGGGATAAAAGTACTTCCCTATCTCACAGGGCTGCTGTGAGGATAAATACATTAAAGATTGTGAGGTGCTCAGATACTACTGTAGCAGAGGGATATATAACTACAATAGACAGATTCTTACTTCCTCACACAGGCGCATAGTCCAAGCCATAATTTAATCCCTGCAGGCTTTTCCATCTCTAATTTCTAGAGAGACTATATTACTTTTCAAATCCTAAAATACATTACGCAAGATCAAATAATCAACCAGGCAATTTGTCCTTTGTTCATAGAATCATAGAACTGGAAGGGACCTAGAGAGGTCATCTAGTCCAGTCCTCTGCACTCATGGCAGGACTAAGTATTATCTAGACCAGGGGTCGGCAACGTTTGGCACGCGGCTCGCCAGGGTAAGCACCCTAGAGGGCCAGGCCAGTTTATTTACCTGCTGACGTGGCAGGTTCGACCGATCGCAACCCCCACTGGCCGCGGTTTGCCGTCCCGGGCCAATGGGGGCAGTGGGAAGCCGCGGCCAGCACATCCCTCGCCTGCGCCTAATGTCCAACCTAAACCTCCCTTACTGCAATTTAAGCCCACTGTTTCTTGTCCTATCCTCAGAGGTTAAGAAGAACAATTCTTTTCCTTCCTCCTTGTAACAACCTTTTATGTACTTCAAAACTGTTATCATGTCCCCTCTCAGTCTTCTCTTCCCCAGACTAAACAAACCCCATTTTTTCAATCTTCCCTCATAGGTCATGTTTTCTAGACCTTTAATCACTTTTTGTTGCTCTTCTCTGGACTTTCTCCAATTTGTCCACATCCTTCCTGAAATGTGGCATCCAGAACTGGACACAGTATTCCAGTTGAGGCCTAATCGGCGCAGAGTAGAGCAGAAGAACTACTTCTCGTTTTGCTTACAACACTCCTGCTTATACATCCCAGAATGATGTTCGCTTTTTTGGCAACAGTGTTACATTTTAGCTTATACTAGCTTATTTAGCTTGTGGTCCACTATGACCCCCAGATCCCTTTCCGCAGTACTCCTTCTAGGTAGTCACTTCCTATTTTGTATGTGTGCAACTGATTGTTCCTTCCTAAGTGGAGTACGTTGATTTGTCCCTATTGAATTTCATCCTATTTACTTCAGACCAATATTACTGTTTCTGGAGAACACGACACAATGTCTTGTGCAGCTCTAAAGTCATTAAAGACCTCTGAATAGCAAAACCGCTCTCACTTCAGTTTCTTGCTGATTTTGGTAAACTCCACCAGCCCTGCTTCCATGGGCAAGGTCAGCTGTCCTGCTGAAATCATAAGTCTGCAGTCTTCAAAAGTATGGTCTGTAACTGGCACATTCAAAGCCCTGAAATGAAGTAGAAAGACAAACATCTTAACAAAGGGATTTTTGAATCTTACTCCCCCGCCCCCTCCCCCAACCTTCCTCGGTGCTGGTCTCAAAGGTGATACATAAACAGCCAAGATGAGAATTTATCCTTGCACCACTTAAGCGGTTAGTATAGCTGCTGGGTCAAATTCTGTTCATAGTTATGCCAGTGTAAATCCACAGTCATTACACTGGAGTCAAGCCAATTGTTTGAGATTCACAGTGTTGGAACAGAGCAGAATTAGGCCCGTTAACCATAGCAGAGAAAACTGAATCTGTGCACTTATGTCTTGTCATGCAAATGATTACCCCAGCTTTACACCAATTAAATGCATTATAGTGGAGCACAGAACAATTAACTTATTACTAGTCAGTAATAATTAGCCAATTAGGAACTGTCTAGTTACAGAGGCTTTTACACCTTATACAATTAATTTAGAGATTCAAATATGAAACCTTGGACTCAGGTGAATCATGGCTTTGTCAATCACTCCCTGAAATATTTCAGATCCCTAAAACAGTTCAAAATATATTTGAACCAGTGCCCAGGATATATAAGAACAGTTCTTGGTAAGCGCTTGAGAATTTTTTTTATATGGATACATACGTTGCCATGGTATTACGGACTCTGTTGGCATAAAGATTAGGATCCTTTTTCTCTTCCTCAGTAGGAACATGGACAGGTAGAAACTGAAAAATATAATTTATTCAGTAAATCTGCATAGCCATTAACTTATTACTGATAGGGTTTTGCATCATAAAGGGGAAAAAATATCAGTCAGGCAATTAAGTAATCAGCCACTAGAGGTCACCATAGCCTTAGAAATAGCTCCGTTTTTTTTTTTTTTTTTTTTACTTACCCAAACAAAACACTACACAGCAGATTATTTGTCAATTTGTTCCACGGCTGCTACACGTTGGTTTGGTCTGTTGTAGCTGCTTTAATATGAAATCCAAAACTAAAGAGGCAAATCGCCTAAATACACAGTTCTTCATAAAATTAGGGTTGAGCTCCAGTATTTAAGCCTCAGGGACTGTACACACACTTTTAAAACTCAATGCCCTAAATACCTAGGTACCTAGTACTATATTCCAATTCAATTCAGTCTATACTAAGGCTAATCTGTTGAAAACATATTGATGTTACAGCTAAATTGTAGAACTTTGAGGACTGGTATTCTATATCTTGTTGTTGGAAAAGGGCAGATGCCCCAACAATAGTGACATGGAGAAATAAATGATTGGAAATCTTCCAATGGAAAAAATATAAAATGGTTTTATTTCAGGATGAAGTCAATTTTATAATATATGTTTGCTATTTTTGGAATCTGAAAAAAATAAATACACAGATAAGATAATAAGAGGCTGACCAAACACAAATGAATCTTGCAAAGATCTTTTTTTTTTTAATATTTGTGTGGAGAGTTCATATTTGTCAATAATGATAAAATAAAAAGTTAAATTTGTCGAAACATCATTATATAACTATCCATTCTTCTGCTCTTTTTCTGTAAGAACTGGAGATCAACAAGAGTTAGATAAAAATTGTGTTCTTTCTTAGGGTCAAGTTTTGTCTTCTGAACCACAGCACTCAGAAATAGGTAATAAATAGTGAGACTGAGACTTAAGCTATTAGACATATTTGGGTGATAGAAAATTTCCAAAAGATGGGTTCTGGACCACAAAATGGGAATTACTAGCAAAAGAGCTGAAGTCAGTTGTATGCTGCTATTTGAAACAGTTGAGTCTTTATCCACTTTGGGGGTATAAATCCATTAAATTTATGAATATGATTTAACCAATTTGAAGCTGACTGTTTAAAGACTTACAACTAATTCAAAATCCAAATGCAAAATCTGTTTCTTAGGGAAAACAGGTGGTGTGCAGATATCCCTGAAATAGCTTGTGTCCCCAAAATATTGAGTAGATTTATTATGAAATTATAAGAAGGGTTATTGCATTGGAGTAATTTACTAGAAAAGAAGCATTCTCAATTATATTCAACTTTCTAAATCAATGGGGCATCACCAAAAGGTGAGGACTTGGTAACTTAGTTTACAAAGTACATTTTGAATTATTAGCACATCATAATAAATGTGCATAATTCTACTACCACAATAAAAGTCAGTCTTTATTATGAGACATCAAATAAAGAGAAAAAATAACGAGTGAATTTGCATTAGAGTGAAAATAATGTCTTTCTTGTTATTAAAAAATCTATGTTTACTGTTAAGGATTTCAATAAATGCAGTGTTTGCATCTGTGATTCTTTATAACATGTCGACAAAGGAGCACAAAGAAAATGGGCTTGGCTTGTGGAAATATAGTTGACTTCCGTATAAAACAACCAGGCAAAAGTTCATTTTCAAAGCAATGTGGTGGGAAAGGGATGCAGAACTCCTGTTTAATTCAGTGTGCTGTTTGCACACAGCCCTGTATATTAATTTAGTAATTTGCTATATAATGGTTGCTGTATCTGTTAATCATTTGTAATATATTGTATGTACTTTCTGTATAAACACAGCCCTAACAGTCACAGTTTTCTTTTGCAGTGTGGCGAGCCGTCTCCTTCCTGGTGCCTGCGTGCAGTATGCACTGGCTTACTGCCTGTGAGCATGTCTTTTCAAGTGGCTGTAACAACCAACCACTTACTCCCAACTAAAAGAGTGCTCTCAAACAGCAGGTGGTCAAGTGGCAGAGGTCTGCGTTTCTGGCACTGAAGGTCCTAGAACTGATCCCTGAGGATCACTACGCACTCACTTTGTTCTGAGTCTGATACCCCACCCTGCCCATTATTAAGTTAACTCCTCCTCCTCCACATGTCTTGAGTGAAACAGTGGTTAACTCTCTTGGGCTAGCGAAGCAAAGCACTGACATCCTCTGCAGTCACAGTTATTCACACTATGCATAATCCCTGGCTGCAGGCACTTGAGTAGGATGAAGTCAAAACACATTTGAACAATCCAAAAAATGTGAACCCTAGACATGATTAATCTATGTAAGCCTGCCGTTTGTGTCTCAGGTCCTGGTATGAAAGAGCAAGCTTACTCTTCACCAGCTGAGACTACACCTCTACCTCCGCCAAAGGCAATGTGATGATGTTTGAGACACACTGCATGGGACTTGCCCATAACCATACACACTCTGGAGAAGGACTTGATTTAATTTTTCCCATCCTGTGACTGGGGCTAGCACAACTACTTTCCAGCTGACGATGAATAAGTACTCTCTTCTAGTCAGAAATTCCTGAGTATTGCAGAGGGAAATTCCAGCCCTGCCAGATAAAATCCTTTTAAACTCACTCAAGTAATGAAAATATCTCCCTGACCTATTTTTGGCCTGCTCCCTCCCTCCCTATGCTATTCACCATGTATATCTTTTGCAATAAGTCTGCCTATCAGATTCTCAGCTTAACTGTTTCACGTCCAATATATACAATTCATTGGGATATGTTCATGATATGTTCTTAAAATACAACTGGTACATTGCTGTGCATCTCTGTACAGAAACATATAGAAGCTCATGGTGATGTCTAATTTATTTTAATTAATTTATTAATTCAATGTATTTCTCTCCACTGGGGGAAATGTATATTAGTGAAATACTTCATGTCTAATTTTTATAATTTTAGAATTTGAGGGCAGATTTGTTTTATTACGGGTGCACTTGCATTAAATTCTGAGACAGCAAGAGTCCTTTTAAAAAAAAATACACAGAACAGTGTTAACTATTTTCTTTCTCTACATGTCTAATAAAGACATTTATTCAAATGAGTTACAGGTATGCTGTATTTTCTTTTGCATTACACAGCAATTCATGCATATTAATACCAACAAGGAAACTTGCTAACACACATCAATTACTTGGAGACCCATGGCTAAGTCTTAAATTTTGAAAATAAACGAACAACAGAGATGGCATTGTATTCCATCCAAATCAACTTTGTTCTTCTATGTAACAGGTATAATTTAGCTTATTAATATATCAGGAAGTACTAACAAATATTGTAAGTGCTGTGTAGAATCCTTTGCCAAAGTAATTTAGCTGTAGTGAGATAGCCCCTCACTACTACGCTTGGTTAGTAAGTCTTTGCTGGGAAGTGAGTGATCCATTTTTGTATTCATCAAGATCTGAGATGTGCATATATTTTTCTCTCTCTCATCAGATACACATATTTGTACTGTACACATTAATAAAGTTAAGAGTAAGCAATAAGATAACAGGTTCACTAAACAAGGCACACTCTTTTTTGAGAATGAAAACACTCCGTTTAATCACTGAATTCCTTAAAAGTATTTCGCTCTGAGCTGTAGGGAACTATTACTGTAAACATGTTACACAGATCACATGGCAACTGCCCTGTGATGTAACTCAGTATAGATCAGTGGTTCCCAAACTGGGGTTCGTGAAATATATCGGGGTTCTCAGAAAAAAATTCTCTACTGGCAGACAGAGCCATCCCTAGGGATGTGAGCGCTATCTGTGGGGGCCGGCAGCCCGAGCCCTGTAACCATGACTTCCTGGCACAACACGTTTAAGCTTTGTTGTAGTTGTGCATTGTTTGCCTGGACTGCTCAAGACCCGAATGCTTGTGGGAAGAACTCTTTATTGAGTTGGCTTCTTAAATACTTTCATGCTGTTTCACGTCTGGTACTCCTTGATGAAACATGTAGGAGGCTAAATCGAAGTGATATGAGCTACAAAAGTGAAATCTTGGAAGAGTGTTGCCGTTTTCATAATGTAATATAATTTATCATTACATTATAAATCTTATGTAATAATAACTAGTGTGTAATAAGCGTGTCATAAAAAAACCCAAGTTATTTCCAAGATCACTGCTTCTATAATTTATGCTCAGATAAGGGAGAAAATCCATGGAAATATTCATTTTTAGGAGGGGGTTCACGAGATTTGATATTTTAGTGAAAGGGGTTCATGAACTGTTAAAATTTGGGAACCACTGGTATAGATAGCATTCTACTGCCCTCCAGGGTGGGCCGCGGTGAGGGAGAACAAGTTACTTTGTAATTCAATCTGTTCAGTCTTTACAAGCATAGTGAGTCAAATGTTTGTGAACAATGGTATTTATTAGTGATTTTATAACAAATACCCTTTTGACCACTTCCACATATGGGCTCTTGTCAAGAGACATGTCGACACGGGCAGCAGATTAAAAGCTGTATCCACCATGTTTCCCCGTAGGGTGAGCTAATCTATTAAGACACGAACTGCACTTATTGCCAAAAGACATTTCTTTTCTGTTAGATATTGATAAAAAATACAGGAACAGTAAGTTTATCAAAAAAATCCAAACTTAATAACGTTTCTCCAATTCTTACCTCAACTTCTACCCTCGTTAATGGCTGGCAAAAAGTCATCACACAAAGTTCTTTGCTAGGGAGGGGGAAAAAGATTTTTTTTTTTTTTAAGTAACAATCTACTTTCAGCTGACTTGCAAATACCATCTGTTAACATTTTTTCAGTCTCTGTTATTTCTGACAATCTCTATATGCCCTGAGCTGAACCTTCTTGAGATGCTGCTTTAGGTTTTTTTCTTCATAGGGCTGGTTCCTGCTCCTATTAAAGTTAAAGGCATTTTAGCGGTATTTATGCTGCAAGATCTTCAGAGCAGAGAACGTGTTACACTTTCTAGTGCCATATGCATTTACAGCACTACATGTGTAGTTATCACACACAAATTCATCATGCTTTATATAAAGTCAAGAGAGTTCACATCTTGCTAGCAATTTTTTATTTTTATTTTTTTAAACAAGGCTGAAGATGCATTGGGGGACACGGCGAATGATGACTGGATGCCTTTCTGGAAGATATTCAAACCCAAGCTGTTTGGCTCATTACAGGAGTAACTGGTCTGTGTCATGCAGGAAGTCAAGTTAGATCTAACAGTTCCTTCTGCACTTAATCTATGAATTTATAAGAGGTGAAGTTTAGTGGCTTGGCAAACAGGAAATCCTGAGTTTTAGCCTTGCCTCTGGCTCTTACACCCTGTATGAACTTAATCTCTGTGTGTTTGTTCTCCCATATGAAAAGTGAGGCTAATAGCTATTGGCTTCCCTCCCAGGATCAGAGGAAGGATTGGTTAAGCTTTTACAGGTATGTGGATTTTGCATGTTTCCAGTACCATCTAAATGCTAACTATTATTATAACAACAAGAAACTACCAGTGCTCTTTGGGTCTTGAATGCTTTAAAAGGCTGTATGAAGTTTTAACATGGGGGAAGTTGGGAAATGAGGTATGGTTAACCACTTCCACATTTGACTGCAAAAGTGTTCATTCTGTTAGCACTTTCAAGCTGAAAGAGAGAAGCATTTACTTGTAACCTTAAATAAAGGCAAATCCTACAGACAACTTCATTCTGTTTGGCAAGAGTTTTCTGAGAAGACCGGGGATAGAGAAGAGGTGGTGGAGTGGGAGGGCCAGCTGGACTTTTCTCATGAATTTTAACAGATGACTTAAAATTATAAAACAGTCTTAGGCACTTGTCCCACAGGTTAAAAGAGTGACACAAAAGGAGTGAGTGAAAACAGAATGGGGGCAGACAGGTTTCAGGGAGGGGCCAAGTGTTCTACCAAAGGCGATGCCAGCGCTGCAAGATGCAATCGATTAGCTCTTTTATTAGACCTTCCTGCACTATTTCCAGATTGCAAAACAAGGGAGACATTATTCAGGATATCATGAAATTTCATTCAAGGGCCTACAGAGTCTAATCACCCCTTCGCCTCTGCTCCCATTTCCTGCTACTCTTCCCCGTTCACCCCCACCCCTACTTTTCCCCAGTCTTCTTCCCTTCATCCTCTCCCCTCAAAGTCTGCTTCAGCCATGTATCCCCCAGGCTTGATTCACCAGTGCTCATATCTACTCTAGCAAATCTTAAATTCTTAGGTCACATCCTAGTAATCATAAGGGTTTATGCCAGCAAGAGAAGTGAGAGCAACTAATAGAGGAACCCAGTAGGGGAAGCAGAAGAAAGAGTCTAGCTTACATATAGCTAGACATTCTCCCATAGACTATGGTTTACTAATTGGCCCCCATGGAGGGAGTTATTTTTTTTTACGCTATTATCAGTCTAAAGAGGTTTCCTTTCTAGTTTAAAAACTCAAATAAATCTGTTAGTCTTTAAGGTGCCATCGGACTTCTCATTGTTTTTGTGGATACAGACTAACACGGCTACCCCCTGATACTTAATATCCTATTAGTTTATCATCATGTTCCTTTTAAAACTCCCTCTCCCCAATATATTTTTATTAACATTTATACATAGTCATTTACTTATTTACTTATGCTATTGTTAAATAAGTTCTGGGATCTTCCATATGTATTGTGTAATTGTGTGTCCAGATATGCAATTCTGGCAGATCCCATTACCACCCATTTATTTCCAGCATTTTCTTTTAAATGTATTTAGAAAATTATTTTCTAGCATCATCCCTTCCTAGGACACGTGAAATAATTGGCTTAAGAAATGGCTTGATGGATATGGTCTAATTACAAGAATCTAGTATAATTTTGTACAGAACAAATGCTCTGGAACAAAGGAAAAGCACACGGTTTATGTCTACATTAGTCAAACTGAATGGGGAGGAAGATTTTGAGGATTCAGTTCTTAAAGTCCCTTTGCAGGCTGCCTGTTTACAATATCCCAATCTTCTCACCTATTTCTCTGATAAATACTTTTCATTAATCTTAATATTTCTAGTGTGCCCATGTCTGTGATATCCAAGGCGTCACTTTTCAAATGCAACTTCTTTCTTAAGGCAAGAAAAATAGGTCTGAGCCCTAAATCAGGAGCCAGGAAGAGGAAAAGATAACATATGTAGCTGGGAGTCACATGAATGGAAAAGTGGTTCAGAAATTGAGTCTCAAGTGATCTGCATGAAAGTGAAGACCGTTTTTCTTGTAAAATGTCTGTTTTATTGTGCTTGAATATGGTTCTTAAGTTTATGGGCAAGAAAAGGCAGTTTCTTGAGTGACTCAAGACACTTGAGTATCAGAGGGGTAGCCACGTTAGTCTGGATCTGTAAAAAGCAACGGAGAGACCTATGGCACCTTTAAGACTATCAGATGTATTGGAGCATAAGCTTTCGTGGGTGAATGCCCACTTCGTTGGATGCATCCGACGAAGTGGGCGTTCACCCAGGAAAGCTTATGCTCCAATACATCTGTTAGTCTTAAAGGTGCCACAGGACTCTCTGTTGCTTTTTTCAAGACACTTGAGATAATACACACCCATCCACAGTATTTATTATTTTTATTACCATAGCATCTAAATAATAAACTAAGAAACTAAAAAATTAGCTCTGTGCAATAAGGCTCATGTAATAATCACACACATTCAAAGCCTATAAAAAAAAAAATCTACATTCCATCCTTCCACCAGCAAATCCAGTATGCGATATATGAACAAGAACAAGGATTTTCCCAGGACCAACTCACACTGTAGGCAGTGGTTGTTTGGGACTATTGAAATAAAAAAATAAAAATAAAATAAAAATAAAAATAAAAAAATCAGGCCACTTGCTTAGGAGTGCTTATAAGCACCTATTTTTGAAAACCTTAGCCTTAAATCTTAGCTGCTATTAAGAAAATTCTACTTTCTCTACTTGACTTTCAAAAAAGAAATCTTTCTTGTCATGTACAAGTTGTCTGAATGGAATTTTATAGAACAAGTGTCCAGGTTGGACAAAATATTAGAGGAAAGTCCTTTATTAGCAACGAGAAGAACTAGATCATCAACTGCTAAGACTACATCAAACATGTAAATACTGGAATCGACCAATGACACTGAGGACATCATGACTAAAATGCTCCTAAAACATACTTAAGAATAGTTCTCCTTGATTATTTCATGTAAATATATTTGACCTGAAAAAAAAATTCTATATTACACAATGTTTCTACTGAGGTTTTATAAATAAAATAGATGGCGTCAAATATTTAAGCTTTAATATGCTCAGTTGCATGAGCACAATTTGGAATCACTTATTAGAAAGCCACCTTCGTTAAGCTATTGCCCTTTGTTGGTCTCTCTCGAAGAGTTTTCACTGACTATTAGTATCTGAAATGGAAAATCTCTCTTCATTGGAATCTCCTAAAGCTAAAGGCACTCTTGTTTCATTGTGCAAGATGAAAAGTACTGTAAGAGTCTGTATATAGAAAGACTGTCTCTCTGTATCTGATGAAGGAGAGGAAGAGATGTTTGCTACGTCCTGGCCTCTTTTTATCTACTGTATCTTGGGCTGAAACTTCAAGTCAGATAGAGAAATGAGTATGCTGGAGGTTAAAATGACATTAAAGAAAGATAAAAATCAAGCAAATGGCTGATGCCTGTGATTTTTCAGTAGTGACAGTCCAAAAGGAAAAGGAAACAAAAACGTTAAGAATTTCACTTCCATGTCTGCTTTACTGTAACATGTGAAAAAAGCAAAAGCCAGGAGAAGACTAACCAAATCAACTTTTGACAATATGCACAGTTATTTAAACGGCAACATTTGCCTCTTCTAGAACAGTTATTATTCTGGTGTTACTAGCAACCAGAAAATCCAGAACTGAACTTTTTTACTATCTGTGGGAACCATCCTGATCTAGCTACAATGCAAAAGTCCGTAAGCAGTCAAGCCTTAGAATATTCCTTGGACACTCTACTGCAGTGGCAGAAGCTTTGCATTTATAAAATTTAATGCTAGAATAACTGGAAATAATTATTTGGGAATGTTACGAATGCAATGCACCTGCAGTTCCACATGCAATAGGGCTCGGTTTTCTTCCACTTTTACCTTGACTTCACTGGAGTTACTCTGGATTGATACCAATATAAGCAAGGGGATCCTCAGGGTGATATAACTGGGAAATGACAGATCCTTACAGGACAGAAAAATAAAACAAGTACAAAACTTGCTGCCATAATAATACCTGGCTCTTATATAGTGCTTTTTATCAGTAGATCTCAAAGCTCTTTACAAAGGAAGTTAGTATCATTATCCCCTTTTTAATAGATGGGGAGACTGAGGCACACAGAGATGACGTAATTTGCCCAAGGCCATCCAGCAAACCAGTGGCAGGGTCAGGAACAGACCCAGGTGTCTTGAATATCAGTTTAGTGTTCTATCTACTAAGAGATTAAACATTGGAGCACGTCACATAATGTCTGTATGCCCCCCAACTACATTCCATCAGAAGAACAAATCAAGAAATGTGTTCCTATGGATTTAACAGGGCTGGTTTGGTCATTGCCAGTGTATTTATTAATGGGAGAAGTTCCTGTATGATGTTTTTAATAGGGTTAGAAAACTTACAATGAATAGCCTTGCCATGTCCAGGTCACAGTATCCTAAAGAAAAACAGAAATTTATGACAAGTCAAACAAGAGGGGAGAACAGACATGATACAACAGAAAATTATAAGCATACAATTGGGTGAAGCAGAGGATGTTTTACTGTCCTATAAAAAATGTTAATGTGTCTGGAATCCATAGCCTTATAAATATTTTCACCAGCAGCTGCATTTCCATAGTATGGAAAATGAAACAGAGAAAAGATTAAACCCATGCATTAGTTTGCCCAGGCAGTTTTGTACTGACTGATGTTTTACATCATCTAGATTCTTACTGAGCTCCCATTAAAAGACTTCACTGGGAGTTGACACTAGCCCTATAAAAGGCACTAATTATAATCTACTCCTTGTCTTCCAGGAAGAACAGCTTTACACTGTGGTTTTGGTAGTTCTGCTTGAGATTGCAGCACTAGCTGTGTCACAAAGTCGTGCTAGGGTATATCTGGTCTTTCCTATTTCCTTCTTTAAAAAGTGATGCCTTCCATTTATGCAAAACCAATCTTTTTTTTCCTGCTTCACTCCAGTGTTTTAAAGTTAACCTACAAAGGATACCAAAAGGGGGAGGGAGGGAGTTGAGGGGCTTGTGCTACTTTAGGGCCTGAAAGGATGGGTTGGTTTGTTTGGTTTAATTAAGAAACAAATTCTGCTTGTTTTTCCATCATAGAAATGTTAGCAATGTGAAGTCTGATCTTCTGTGGTTTTGTTGGAGAACCAGTGGGAGGCACTAAGCTCTTATCTCCCTGAAGGAAGGGACAAGAATGTGGAATGTTCAACAAATGTTTCATTTATTCAGAAATATTAGTCACCGAGGTCAAACAGTTGTTATTTTAACAGTCGGATGAAGATTATCTTCTCCCACTTAACAGTGCTACTTTTACTCCTTTAGCACGTGTGATGTCATCATTTACACGAAACTCTCCAGTCATCAAAGAATCTTCCAGCCCAGACTGGAAATTGAAGCTAGACAAATTCAGACTGGACATAAGGTGTAAATTTTTGACAGGGCGGGTAATTAACCATCAGAACAATTTACCAAGGGTTGTGGTGGACTTTCCATCACTGACATTTTTTAAATCAAGATTGGATGTTTTCTAAAAGATCTACTCTAGGAATTACTTTGGGGAAGTTCTATGGCCTGTGTTATATAGGAGAACACACTAGATAATCAGTATGGGACCTTCTGGCCTTGGAATCTATGAATCTAGACAGCATCTGAATTTCTAGTGTAGAAACATATAGAAAATTAAAAAACAAAAACAAAAAAACCCCAAAGTATCTTTCAGGCCTTCTTTACACAGCACAAAGAAGCTAAAGGAAGGCACGAGCCTGTATTTTTTCCCTTTTCCCAATCATCTTGTATAGAATCACACCGGGGATAATCACAGCTTAGTTGAAATGATTTGTTTAAATTGTTATTGCAGGCTGTTCCTTTCTTCCTACGATCACATCTGTACTCAGCATGATTAGAAAGAAAAGGAGCCCGAAACAGAAACAAAATGTGGTGCACATTTACCCTAGTTCTTATAAACAGAGGATGACTATACCGTAGATTAAAATTTACCAAAACCATGCTCTGAAGTGTCCCTAGCCTCTGTTTGCCAGAAGCTGGGAATGGGCAACAGGGGATGGATCTTGATGATTACCTGTTCTGTTCATTCCCTCTGAAGCACCTGGCATTGGCCACTGTCGGAAGACAGGATACTAGGCAAGATGGACCATTGGTCTGACCCAGTATATCCATTCTTATGTACCTTTGTAAACCCAAGAAAGGCTAATGTACCTATAGTATTTCACTTTTTAACTCTGTAAAGCTGCTTAATACATTTACAAACTTCCCATACATAAGGACACAGATTTACCCTATTAATATTTTATGGACAAGATTGCTAATTTATACCTTATTCTCAAATTTTACTGAATTTACTGACCGCCTCATTAAACTGCTTTTTATACTTTTAGCTTCCTCCTCCAACTTCCGTACAATGACTGTTGTCTTTAAGGTCATTTCCTCTTTATAAATGATCTGGTGGTTTTTTAAGTTTTAAAACTATCTAGTATTAATCTTTTGATTAGTTACTTCCATCCATAGATGTCAAAGTGCTTTACAAGAGTGTAAACATCATTATCCCTATGTTACAGGTGAGCAGGCTAAGGCAAGGCAAGATGTAGTTACATTCAGCATACCAGTGGCAAAGGCAGGAATAGAATCCAGGTCTCTGACTTGCTGGCCATCCCCCAACCACTACTAGCCCATACTGCCTCCCTTTATTGACATTGACATCAGCACTGTTCTAACTCCAGCTGACCATACTGCTGTCGCAAATTCTTTAGGAGAAATACAAGTTAATACAATTCTAGTCTGACAGGTTGTATGAGACTAGTCACTCCGTCAAGAACCAAGACAGGTCTCTCTTACCTGTAAGAGGCTTGAAAAGGTTTGCTACAGAAAATGGGGAAGCTGCAGCAAAAGGAACCATCCATGACTCAGATCTCATGATAGTCTCGATCCAAAGAAGGAAGGTCTTCCCCCTCTCCCCCGCTCCTCACTGCCTGCCCCCTCCTGCCTATTGCCCTTAGGCTAGGTCTACACTACCCGCCTGAATCGGCGGGTAGAAATCGACCTCTCAGGGATCGATGTATTGCGTCCCGTTGGGACGCGACAATCGATCCCCGAATCGACGCTCTTACTCCACCAGCGGAGGTGGGAGTAAGCGCCGTCGACAGGAAGCCGCAGAGGTCGATTTTGCTACCGTCCTCACAGCGGGGTAAGTCGGCTGCGATACGTCGAATTCAGCTACGCTATTCACGTAGCTGAATTTGCGTATCTTAAATCGACTCCCCCCTGTAGTGTAGATGTAGCCTTAGAATAATCAGACTCAGCCTGGGATGTGAAAAGTCAGGCTGGGTTCTTTTTGCCTCTTCCACCATCCTCAATTAATAAAGATTCTACAACTGGAATGCAGCTGAGTTCCACTGGTGCTGCATGAAGATGACCAGACCTGCTCAATCTCTTACAGCTGTATTGGCTCCACAGGAATAGAAAGATGTTTGTTGCCAAAGTTCACTGTATCTATACTGTTCCAGTATTAAGCCAGGGGCTAACAAAAGTGTCCCACAAGTAAACAGTCAAAGGGAGCATTTATATTATAGATGGAGGCAACATTTTTACATCACTTGATCAAAGCCACTTATGTATTTAAAGCATTCTCCAGTAAAATAGCCGCAATAATCACCTTATGGTATCACAGAGTTTCATGTATACCTCTACCCCGATATAACGCGGTCCTCGGGAGACAAAAATCCCTACCGTGTTATAGTTGAAACCCTGTTATATCGGGGTAGCAGCGGCAGGGCTCCAGCGGTGATTTAAAAGGCCTGGGGCTCCCCGCAGCAGCTGGAGCCCTGGGCCCTTTAAAGCGCCACCCAAGCCCCGCTGCCGCAGCCCCGGGATTACCGCGCTATATGCGAACCCGTGTTATATCGGGTCGCGTTATATCAGGGTAGAGGTGTATTTGAAATAAGATTTTGTCTACCTCTGTATGCCAGAGAAGTTACTATAGAAAATACGCTTGTAAGAAGGTACAAACTGATTCAAAATAACAAGGTCTGACTATATGTTCAATTGGGTTATGGCCTTTTTGCCTGTTTTTTCCCTTTTGAAACTGTTTGCCAAAGCTTGTTGTGATAAAATACTGGAATCTTAACAGAAGAGGGGAATGCCAGCAGAATTTTTGAAGTACTTTGGGGAAATCTGAGATTCAAGAGGCAGACGCCCTGGCTTGGCAGGAAACTTCCAACTTCCGCTATAATCAAACTACTTTTGCTTACTGTTTTACTTCAGCTACATCTAAACTAAATAGCCCCACTAGCAGGGTTTTCACAGCCAGAATAGCAGCAGTCCAATTTTGATGCTAAAAAGACCTGGCTTCTTACATTAGCTCTCAAATGCTACATAAGTGATTCCCATTCCTGGGTCTCTGAAGGAGGATTCTGCTTTGAAACACACTGGGAATGAATTGGGTACCTGACCAATTGTGTATGGAACAATACGACTAGAGGGATCAAGGAACACAAACATATTTGGACAGCCTTGTGAACAGATATGGCAATTTCCTGCAATATCCTGGAGAAACATGATAGGATGAAGTTAAACCTTACTCATATTCTTAAACTTGATTCGGTATTTCATTGTATTACAAATGCACTGATGTAGTATTTTGGGATTGTATGTAACATCTCTGGGGGGCGGGGAGGACATGATTCATGTAAAGCATTGGAAATGTTAGGGGCTTTGAAGGACTATTTGAAACAATTTGAACTTTTAAAGTTAAGTGAGTTTCCAGGAAATCTCTAGGAGGAAGTATACATGCAAATGTGCCCCCTTCAGTTATGCAAGAACTCAGCGTTTTGAAGCTTCGCCCTGAGGAGGACACCCATGGTCTACAAATTACCTATTCCCAGATCAAAGACCCAAACTGCACACAGTAATTCATGGGGTGCTTGTTTTGAGCTAACAGCGGCTATGAACTTATGACCACAGCAAACTCTTTGGTGAGGTCTGAAAGACTGTTTATCTGCCAGAGCCCTTGCTGGAGCGGAGGTGATCTCTGGTAAGCGTATTAGCAGGGGTGTAGGTTCTTTTATTGTTTTCAAGATACTTTCTCTGTAATACTTTCACCTTAAAGGTGCTTGCTTAGGAAGAGCTGGGTGGTAACTTAACTGTGGGCAATTATGCTGCTTATAGCCTCTGAGGAAGGAAGGTAGTGCAGGCCTGCTGGGGAATTCACAGTGTAGGCAGGGATCTGTGCAGCCGGGAAATACCCAGGACAGGAATGAGAGAGATGCGTGTCTCTGCCCAAGAGATGATGGTTGCGGAGCAGGAATCCTGAGAATGGGTGCTCTTGCTGGACCATGAAGGGGGAATACAGATGCAGGTGCCCTGAACTGTGACAAGTCTCACTAAATAGGTAAAGAAAATATAATTTCATATGTCCCAGCTATCAACCCACTCAATGTTGGTCCAACACATTGAGCTGTATTTATAGATGTTTCACACAAAAGCTACTGCAAAGAAAGTTTGGATACGCTACACAACTGATCAAGATTCTGATGACTACTGCAATCTACACATCCTTAAATTCAGAACTAAAACCATGCATTGCATACGCTGCATCATCAAAACTATTGCAAGGATAAGCAGATTTTCAAGATTACTTCTGCTTATCATGAAAAATGATAAAAATGCCTTTTAAATGTGTGACAAGACAAAAAAAATTCATATGAATAATCAACCATAGTTTTTCTTCATTACTATACCTTGCAACACCTATTTTATCAACCTATTTTCCAGAGACAGATTCTAGACAAAAACAAAAAGATGTCCTCTACAGGTTTTAAACTGTTTAATTATTATTATGATTTTTACTGTGGGCCCTGAATCGTAGCCCAGCAGCCAGCTGCGCAAGGCACTGTACAAACACAAGGGGAAAAAAGATAGACCCTACCCCGAGGCGTTTACAAGCTAAGTAATAACTTATTGCTAACTTGTGAAAGCAAAAACTTGCCAGCTGCTTTATACTATGTTATTTCACTCTTTACATTCATCTAAGTATCCCCTCGATTAAGTGCAGGAACTTATAGAAGACACTACTAATAATGAGTTGACATTATCCAAGAAAAAGTTAGCAGTTTTTAAGAAAGACTTCTATGTGATGTCTTATAAGCATTCAATTGACTTTTTTTTTACTGTCAAATTCCACAACAGAAATGTTGGCATGCTACTTGTGTGGTACTTTCTCTAGTGGAGAAAACAATTTCTGTAATCTTCCCTGTGCGCAGTAACTTCCGTCTCCCACCTGGAATTTCTCCCCCTTCCTGCTGCAACATTTAATTGTGCACCCTTCCTTTCCTCCAAACAAAGTTACCAAAAATGATTTTCCAATCTTACTATTCTTCATAATAAAAAAAAAAATTGTGAACTACACTGAGCCTTTCCCCCTTAACTTAATTTGAACCTACACACTATGTTGCAATGGGCACGTAAAGAAACGTTTGCAACTTCCCTATGGAAGTCAGCTGAAGGACATCTTTCTAAATCCTGTTGCAGTAGTAAAATTACATTCATGTCTAGCATTGTAATCATATGCTTCACTATTTAATTGCATGGGAAGAAGGATTAGAAAGAGAAAGTGCGGGGGAAGATAGTTCATCTAATGCTCTCTCCCAATGCAGGTGTGGTTCCCATTGTGGTAAATGGGAGAAACAGCATCAGAGGAGAGTACTGACATGTAAGGGCAAGTCTACACTATAGTGCTAAACTGGCACAGCTACACCGCTGTAGTGTGTCTGGTGAAGATGAGCTATGCCGAGAGAAGAGCGCTCTCCCCTCAGAATAATTACTCCACCTCAGCAGGAAGCGGAGGCTATGTCGGCAGAAGAATGTCTCCCGCCGACACAGTGCCAGCATATATAGCGCAAAACTTGTGTCACTCGGGGAGGGGCTTTTTCACGCCCCTGAGCGACGCAAGTTAGATCGACTTAAGCGGTAGTGTAGACCTGCCCTAAAAGAGACAGGACGCAAGTGATCCCACTCCCCAGCCCCCACCTCAAAATGTTTGATGCTTCTGGTGGTGGTGGTAGGGAGAGGGGGAGGGGAGGCGCACAGGCAGCAAGAAAACAACAAGAATGTACTAGCCTACACCTCTGAAAGTTAGGTGTATTGCAGCAGTCATAAATTAAGCCTCCGGGAAGAAGAGCGCATAACCCACACCACAAATACAAGCATATCTATTGCAGCTTAATTAATTATAATAGAGAGCATTAAATGTCTGCCTTGGGGCCTTTTGAGTTTACTCAGGGAGAAGAATTGCTCTAACAGCTACAAAAACTTGGAAAGATCGGGTGGCGGAGAGTAGAAGTAAAACTGAATCAAAAGTCCCCAAATTCCCATATGCTAAATGTTTGCAGCTGCCTGCTTGTAAGGAGTGAAAGTTACTTTAATTTTCAATTAGTTGTGAGAGGTGATGAGAAAAATATATTTCGTTATATGTTTATTTAAGACTGGGGTGATATCCTGGCCCCACTAAAGTCCATGGCAAAACTTTCATTGATTTTAATAGGGCCAGGATTTTACCCAAGTCCAATATAGGCCCACTGAAGTCAACTGGAACCTTTCCAGTAAACTTTGGATCAGGATCTAATTGTATTCAGGAGGCCAAGACTTCAGTCAGCTTACTGCCAATCTGATGTAAAACATTTAGCTTTGTAAATATTAAAGGACTTTGTTCTTCCTTCAGTACTCACTCCTGTTGACTTTTGCCACCTTGCCATTGGGGTCTGATGCAGCCACTGCACTGGTGGCATTCTTTTATATGGGACAATTCGGAGGGGGGGGGAAATGAAAGGGTGTTTTTTTTTTTTTTTTATTAAAACACAGACGTAGGAGTGAAGAGACCAGAATTCTATTCCCAGCTCTGCTACTCACCCCCTCTGGGACCTTGGACAAATTGTCTCAGTTTCTTCATCTGTAAACTAGGGGTAACATTTACCCTACCTTCCTCACGCATGCACTGTGAAGGGAAATTAATTAATGTATGTACGTTACTTGAGTTTCTTGGATGCAGTGCAAACTATTATTCTTATGTACATGTGAAAGCAGTGGCAGTGCGTTTTGCAGAGGAAGTAGTTGTAAATGGGAATTACATACATGCATCAGGGGTTAAAAATATTCCTCAAGTTTATCCGCCATCTAAGTATTTCAGCAGGATGGAACCAGATGTGCAATCAAGGACAATTCTTAAAATTCCATGCACTCCTAATAAAAAGTGTTGCTGTGAGGCATTGCACTATCTTTATTTGTGGCCTTCTAGTAATTATCTTATTAAACTATTTCAAAGGTTGTTTCTCTTAATGGATCACATTTGTTTTCTTAAGGGCCCCACAACGTTACTGTGAAAGATACATAACCAGAAGTTGGCATGCAGCTTTACAGAACACCAATAAAACTTGGTTTCTGTCTCAAAGCTAATCAAGTTATGACATATTACAATTAATTTAAACTAGTGTGAAACAACAAAAAGGAAAGCAGAGTTTATTATTCTAAATAATTTAATTATGCCGGCGGCATAACATAACTACACTGGAGGAGGACATAAGCATTTCTTATGGTAAATGTATTTGTATTTGATTTCCAATTGCATATATACTAGAATATGGAAAGTGTATTAAAAAGACATCTGGGTTGTTGTTTTCAATTTTTTACAAGACATTGCAAAACCAAATACTAATACTGAAGCACTGAACAGGACATTTCCAAAGCACATGCTACACAGGCTGCTTCGATATTAGGAAGAATGCAGTAAACTCATGTGGATTAGGAAAATTTGTGTAAAAGTATGACAAGCCACGACAAAGCACTCCCCAAACAATACGAGCAGACTTAGTTTGAGGGAACTGCTTCCATGTTGCTTGCAGTCAATCAAAGGGAACCCGTTGTACTGTTACAAATTTGCTTTTCACACCTAGTAACAAAATATAGCAAGAGTGCTCTTAAAGTAGCATTTAATTTCTTAAGCACTTTCTATTGTATTACAATGGTAGGCCCTCAATCTTCAGTGTAATCTTGGTGCAGCCATGAGTAGAAGTCTAAGCAACCTTTCTTCCCCCAAAATCCTAGGATAGCTCCCAGTCTGGCCACACCAAGAAGGAAGAGGAAAGATGCAGTAGAGCCAGCTACGCTAGCTTTGCATCACTAGAGGATTTCCCTGTGTCAGGGGAATTCTCAGCCAACCCTTTAAGGAAGGGTCAGCTGGGGCCTCTAGGAATGCAATTAAACTTGACAATGGACTGCCTAGTACCTTGGTGTCTTAAGAAGAATGTTTTGATTTCTAGCTTTGTAAGTTGCCAAAAGGAGAATGTTCTACTTACCAGTTTGTTTGGATATCGGAGCAGCACCGGTTGCACGGGAACTCCTGGAATAAAGGCTCCTGTAACCACAAATCACTTTTTAATATACAAACATGCCACTTAAGAATTTTAAGTGATTAAGACAAAGGAGGACTGGAGGACAAATAAAATGTAAAGGGGAAATTAAAAAAAAAGTTATCCCTTGACAGTTATTTATTAAAAGCACGACTAGTGATTCCAGATAAAGGAGACCCTCCCTTCTACCTGGCTGAACTCCAGAACAGAGTTTTAGGTCAGAGAGAAGTGATTCCCTTGGATTTGTGGATTATTTTAAACTAATTTTCACCCATCTGAATGAATGTCAGTTGTCAAGAAACATAGTCACTGTTGTTGCAGTTGTGTTGGTCTCAGGACATTAGAGACAAGGTGAGTGACATAGTAAAAATATTACCTCACCCACCTTGTCTCTCCAGTCACCATGGGAATAATATTGGCTACATGTTCACATGACCATTGGGGAGAATGACAGCCAAGACAATCAGGTAATGCTTACGATCCTTATTTAGTCACATAGGTACCTATACTAGCATGTGACTTTGGAATAGGGGGCTGCTTTTTCAACAACGTAACGTGGGAAACCATCATAGCTTTGGTGAGCAAGCAGCAGCAGAGACCACTTTCTACTAGACAGTGCCATAATAGAACATCGATTCTGTGCAGCCAATAATCTGCTCTGCTAATCCTGCTAAATACAAACCAGAGTAGATTTCATAAATCAGCTGCATGACAAAGAATGTTTCTATTTCCCACCCCCATCAGTACCTGAACAAATATACACTGAAGCACTGAGATTACTCCAGTTAGTTGCTCAGCTCTAAATTTTAAAAATTACAAAACTACCAAAATAAATGCAATTATTAATTATCCTGCAGGAACCAATAAAATTCAGAGTTGTTTATGCATTTGTAGCATTAATAAGTATATTAAATATTAGGGGTTAACTAAAACAAATGCATCTCAAATTACAGGAACGTTGTCAGGTCCACTCTCTCAAAAGTAGGTTTTGTGAAAATGGGTTTCCACTGTTTGTTTTTAATTTCAATGAAGATGCTTTATATAAAACTAATAGACATTCCTGTAAAGGATTTGCAACACTACTATTGAACCATTGCTATAAAGCATGAAAAGACCTAGTAAAATTGTCTAGAAACTGCCCAGAAACTAAGTGCAACTAATTAATCTATTATCATTCTACAAGCTGCCACAAATTGAAAAAGCAAACTCACAGCAAATGGTATAAAGTAGTAGAGGTTTGAAAAACTACTGCAGTTTTAATAATCTAAGGTGTTACTAGTAGCAAAGGTGAAGAAAAGTGGCTTTTTAGAAGTGCTTGATTGACAGTACCCTTACAGACTGAATAAACAAAAGAAACCCACTGGACCAAATTAATATTTTTACAAACTGACTGAAGTGACTTTGCAAATCATGCCAGTCCATGATTTTCTAACAAAATACATGCAACACAATATCTCTCACCTTGTTTAAAGGTGATCAGACAGGATCGATTTGTACAGGTGCCTTCTGGGAAAATCAGTACCTTGGATTAAAAAAAAAGGTTTTTATATATATATATATATATATATATAATACACACACACACACACACACACACACTTTTTATACTTTTTCCTTAACAACTTATACATGCCTGAAGGTGTGACTTCTTATTCAAGTTCTCTGAACTGTCAACGAGCCCTGATACTGCATCACAAGTTTATCACTTTGTCAGCAAGGAAATGAAAGAACGCCTGTGATTGACAGCGATTTTATTCATCTGGATTTGAAAACAAATGCTTTGTAAGAGAGGGAACTTTGGGGAAGGCCTTTGTCAAGTCTGAAGTAGGGCACAAAAGGCCTCCAATGTTTCCCTTGCAGTATCTAGTGTTGGAAATAATGAGCGATTGTTTCTTTCTCTTCCAGGAGCTCCTTACAGATCTGTAAGCTGTATGAACACTGAGTCTGGGTTGACATCAAGTGCATAAGAGGCACTCAAGCACTTACCGACACAGATGCTATCAACATGAGCTTAGATGCCAACTGTGAGGATATGATCACGGATCAAGGGACAGCAGCAATACACAGACTTAGAGGTGGGGGCATTTGTGATGTGATGACTTCTGAAAGCATTACGTACTACTGAATGGCTTCGGTGTCTGGAAGAATCAGACATACTGGATACCCAGGAGGTCTTAGAATCATCTTCTGAAGCAATTGGATTAGAAGGAGATACAGTAGGACACAGTGCAGCCAACCCTTCAAGGAACATAGAGCACACTAGTAGCTTTGTCTTTTCGGGGCACTCTAGCAACACCTATTGGAATTCTGAACTCTCTTGGCAAGAACATGCGACTCCTGAACAGTGTCACTGTAGCAAAAATTACAAAGAGATGCTCCTACTCTACTCCCTCCTAGTTCACAGGGCATGGTTGGGGAAAAGAAGGCATGCCCAAGGCATCCCTGTGCTCCAGTGATATTCTGCTTGGGGCCATAGACAGGTAGGTGTAAGTTAGAGCAACCCTGAGGCTGCTCTAATTTATGACAAAGGGGTAGCTCCAAGGATAGAGGAAGCACAAAGGTGGTAAACACATGACCATTCCTGTACCAACCATAGTACAACCAGAACAAAAAAATTGCTACCTAGGTACTTGGGCACGAAAACTGATACTTAAAGGACATAGGGCTGGTGCCCAGAGAGAGGAATTTTCATATTCCTACCTCCAGAATCAAGTAGACAAATGCAGCCATTTCTCTCTAGACCGAACCACTCTTTGAGAACCTAAAAGAAACAGGTGATGGGAGCAGCAGCATGTGCTCTTGGCTAGCACATGCCACCTACCTCAGCAGACACGCTGAGAACAGACAAAGCACCCTAACCAGATCATGCCTCCTTTGTGCGGAGGAGTACAGGAGAAGCAATAGCTGGGCCCCTTTGTTGCTAACAGGAGTGTTCTTCTGTTGATGTGCACTGTTCTAAGGGAAGAGGCCCCTGGATCCCTCTGCTTTCTCCTCCACTGCACCCGCATTACAGGGGCAGCATTTGGCCCTAGATATTTTAGAATATGTTGTGAAAATATGTTTAGGGTCAGGTTCCTCCAAAAAAGAGGAAGGATAACACACAGGACTGGGAGTCAGAAAGCACGGGCTACATTCCCAGCTTGGCCGCTGACTCACTCCACAACCTCGGATTGGTCACTTAGCTATGCCTCAGCTTCCTCATTGGTAAACTGGGAATCCACAAATCTACTCTACTTTATGCCACAAGCCTAAACAGCCCCCAACACCTCTGGGGATTACGACAAAACTGTCGTAAAGCCACTTCTGTGTCTGCCCCGTCTTCAGCAGAGCTCTGGTGCACTTGGTCTAGATTCCATCCAACCACGCATTTCCGCCAGGAAAATGAACTGCACTGGTTCAATCACACCTCCATTTCTAAACACAGCATTACTCAAAAGCTTTCCTAGATGTGACCTGGGTGTCTGATTAAAATGCCTGCGTGGCCGAGTTCCAGACCTGTGACAAATGGAAAAACAACAAAGGTGGCTGTAAGAATGCATAGGGCAAATATGAATGTGCACTTGTGAGTCAAATTAAAGAAGCCTAAATCTTAACTAAAGAACTTGGAGCAAGCTGCTTGTGGAATGAAAATGATGCATGGTATTTAAATAATCCCATCTCAGGGAGAGAATGACATGTGTTTTGGTTTTTGTTTCCTGGAAATGGGGCTCTATGGCTGCTGTCTGCCCGATCACCCCCTTATCATTAGGGCTGTGCATTCCGGTTCAACAGAAACACAAATATCTTGCTATTGGCATCTCTGACTTTTCACCAGCTTTTTATTTTTGCTTCAGGAAGCCAGCTACGGAACAAAAACAAACTGATAGCCAGTTTCCTCATGATGTTTCAATCATCCAGGAAAGGGACCTGCTCTGAGAAAAATAGATCTCATGATATTTCAGCCACTGAACTCGTTCTCTCAGTCACTGAAAACAAAAACAAACACAAGCACAAGCACGAGATCAGGTGCAGATTTCTACCTTGGATGCTCCTCTGCCTTTAAGAGCTCCACACACAGTAGAAGAGGTGCCATTCCACTGCGTGGGATAGGACAGATGCAGGATTTGGTCAGATTGTCATGGGGAGTTCAGTTGTGTGGGGCTCCCTGGGCACTGTCAGTCAGGGGGTTTTATGACAGGGCAGCAGTGGGCTGAGGTCAGAACTAGAGGATCAGCTTCTACAGGGATCCTTTAGGCTTTGCTCTTCCAAGAAGAATGGGGTGTGCGAAGGTTCCAGGGCCCATCCCAGCCCTTGGCCTGGCACAGTAATTGTAGAGCTGCTCCCCACAACGCTACTCTCTCCACGGAGGTCTCCAGCATCTAGCTACTCTGGCTGGAAAGATGATGTAGTCCCAGAAGCAGAGAAACAGCGTGGTGCTGAAAAGTTACCACAAGCGAGTAGGTATGCGGAGCTGATATCCATTACTCTCATGCTGAACTCGAACGCAGATGGTAAAGTGGCTTCCAAAATACAGGTGAAGCTAAATGCCTACTAAGTTTCAAGTGACCTGGTCAACAGGCTCAAGGCCCCAGTCTTCGGGGCAGGGAGAGGGGGGGAAAAAAGCATCCCTTTGAGTGGTCTTGACACATTTTTTACTAGTTGTTAATACATTTGGGTTCTGAATTGATTCCTCAGTCACTCAAGAGTAATTATGCTGGAATCCCCTTTCCTTTTTTAAAAGCCTTTTATAAAACCCCAAAGGGTTGATGAGGTCTCCTTTGGTTTCAAAGTTACAGCTACAGGCCAGTGCCCAACTGAATGGGATTTTTAAGCCTTACGTTTCACAATTTAAAAGGAAAGCTGACACTTTACAGCCTATTTTACCTGTGGCCACTGGCCTCCTGATGTTGCTCGTTTAGTTATCTCATTGATTGTATTCCTTCGAGAATCTGGGTCTAGACGTGATACCAGTACAGGCTGGAGGGATCTGAGAATTGCTGTGAAAGAGAGATTCAAGTTATCATTATTATTCATGGCACACTAATACCTAGAAGATCCAACTGAAATCAAGTGTCACTGTCCTAGGCACTGAATAAGCGCATAGTAAGAAACAGACCCTGCCTTGATCAGCTTCCAGTCTAAATAGAAAAGATAGGCCAAGAATGGAAAAAACGAGATATTATTGCCCCTAATACAGAGAAATTATGTGATTTGCACCCAAGTTCATACAATCTGTGGCAGAGTCAGAAACTGAATGCAGATCTCCTAAGTCCCAGTCCTGCCTCCAACATGAGACCATCTTCCCTGCCCTGTGCTCCCAAAACTACATAGCAAATATCAGTGTGTCTTTCATGCTAGTCTAGTGTTTTTAGGTTACTTTTCCTAGTTGCCTACTAGGAGTATGGCTTTGAGTTATATTGCTTATGAACAATGTTGTAAACTTCAGGTTGGCCACCATACAAAATAAAGGACGTGAGATTAGTAAAAGGGCTACAGCATGTATATGGCCCCAGTAATAATAAAAGTGTGGGACTTCTTTTTTCTTGGGTTGATTGGGGGGAGAAGGAGGAGGAGAGATCAGACAATGGGAAAAATCAAGCATATATTCTAATCTATGGAATGGTTTCCTTTTTGCATAACTCCTTCACAGATCAGTGACACACACAAAGCACAAATGCTCAGCGAGTTCAAACATAGAAACCAGTGTCAAGAATGCGCCATTTTCTGAATTTCCTTGATATGGGTCTGTTCTGCATTTTCTTTACATAACTCCCAACCCCCAAGACCCTGAGTAATTTGGATGTTCATTTGAAAATTCAGCACTTTGAGGGCTTGATGAGTCCATTCCATCCATCCATGTCAAGTAGAGAAGCCTTTCCACAACTTTCCCATTCCTGGAAACAACTGGCAGATCTGCACAGGGATCGTCAATTCCACTGCTTCCTTCAAGTCTCCTCTGAGAGATCTGCTGTGGAGCTAGTCACTGTCACAGGCCAGGGATGTATCTAAGCCTTCAGCGTGGGCTCACTAAATCCAGTTCTGCGGCAAGAAGGTCTCCCTGTGGCAAAAGTCACCCCAAAGTCACGTGAACCACGTTCCTTTGGTTTCTTTGTGTTACTCCTGAAGCCCCTTTGTCTTCCTGCCTCCTTCCCCCCAAGAGTCTGCAATTTCTGGGAAGCTCCCAACCTTTCCCCATTCCATCCAGGTTGCCCAAAGCCAAACACTGTCAACACGAGAATCTTCTGGCTAATGATTTACAGGATGATTGTCAAGGGTCACTTGAGTCATGTGCACAAAGGAAGACAATGGAGCTAGAAATTATGGCAGGACAGTGTTAGGGAGGGAAAGACAGTGGAAATATAGGTCAGCTTTTCAAAGCTATTTAGGCACCTAAAGATGCAGATAGGTGCATGGTGGGATTTTCAGAAGTGCCTAAGCAAGTTAGGAGCCTCTCCCCCATTGAGATCTGAAAATCCCACTAGGTGCCTACCTACATTTGTAAGTGCCTAAATATTTTTGAAAATCTGGCCCTCAGTCACTTTTTAAAATAGGACTTTGGCTCTTAAGTCACTATGGTGCTTTGGAAAATTTTACCCCTTATCTGTAACTTTATCAATACTTACTGCCAAATACGGGGGCCGACAGGTTCTCTACCCTGGATACGATCGACGGCAATCCAGCTATGATACAAACAATTCCATCAAAGAAGCTTGAGTGAGGAGCTACAACAAGGATTGGGGCTTCCAAGGGACCTGCTACTTTCCCTTTCACTTCAACTTGGAAGCCCATCAAGAAGAACATAACACGACCTAAGCACTGGAGGGCACACTGGGTCACTCTCCTTTAAAAAGAAAACAAAACAAATAGCATGTGTAAGTGAATCAACTCCATTACTTGCCCCGGTCACCATTTCTTTCCCAGTTTAGAATAAAGAGCATGCAAGTTATGCATGACATGGAAACCTTATAACTACTGGACTCATGCACCCGCTATGTGGGAAATCAGACCCTACGGCCCCTTTTTTATGTTAAAAAACATAGGGATTCCACTTTGAATCAAAATTAGCAAGTCAAATAACCTCAATCCTATTTTTTGAAATGATCAGTTTTAATAAAGAAACCCTGATTAAGACGGAAAGTGATCATGTTCCTTTCAAGGGGAACTTTAACTCTCAGCTACTCCCCAGTTTTGCTATAACCCACTTCCTGTTTTCATTTGCGCCTGGTATCATATGGCTACAGAGAGGGAAGAATCTGGAATGCACCCAAGATACTGAAAGGCTCAAAGCGGAGTGATCAAAACCCAGAATCCCTGCTTATAACCGATTATCGCTGTGGAACAGCCCTTTGATGACATCACACCTAGGAGAAGAGACATGGGAGCTACCACAGGTGTTTTTGTTGTCATGCATAATAATATCGAGCAGTCTGGGCACTTTGCCTATTATGTAACATCAGCAATATACAGGGATGTATTTTCTTGTTCCCATCATTCTTGGGCAGAATTCCAAAGGTGTTTTACTTCCTTTGTTAATGAGTACCCCACTCCATGGCCCAAATATTCCTTTCCGGCACCACCTCTAAGGAAAGGCCTGGCTTGCAAAGTGTCTGTCTTTAATATCTAAACTAGCTCCCAAGGTCTCTGCTACAATGAGCTCAGCAAACTACATAGCCCACCACATAGAAGATTTTCTGATATTTGCATGAGGTAGCAGAAACCTTATTTCTGTTTTACAATCACTCAGAGAAAATGCTCCAAAATGCCGTTGATCCTGAAGCAGACACATTCTCCACAGCATGTATTTGCAATATTTCTTTGATCATGTAAATAATAAGGAAACAATTTATTAACGTTTGGAGCTTTTAAAATATATCACTAAAATTTACCTAAAGTTTGACAATTTCTTTTTACCTCTTCCATCCCATGAGCGGCTTGGACCCTCTTCCAGGATGGCAGAAAGTTGCAATTGCTGCAAATGGCCATGACAGCAGCAAAATTAATGCAATGCATATGGCACGAAATGGAAGCAGGATAATCCCCAATAGGACAATCTGGGAGGGGGAAAAAAAGGAAGAAAATGCACCAATAGAAATCACTTTGACAACCAATTTGCTCTGGTTACATAATGTGGATTTTAAAGTACTTATGTCACTGCTACATGATTAAATACAAAAAGTATTATGTGATTCTAACACAACTTCAGATGTTTATATAAAAGGAGGGGGAAGTTATTTTTTCTTTTACAAATGGCGCTTGGGAAAATTCTATAGTTAGAACTGGAATTTCTGAATCTTTAAGTAAAGGATTTTACAAGACTGATTGGCACAGGGAATTAGAAAATTTATTTATTTAGCAGGGGCATAGTCGTCTAGCCAAGCGATGGCCTCTTCAGTGGCATGATGCAGTTCTTCTAGGCCACCGCTGAACCTAGTCAGCAGGCATTCCTCGACAATATGCGCAATCATCTGTGTCGCACTGCAGCTGCACAAATGGCTGCCAAGAAGGCCCCAGCGATACTGGTTGGCTGCACAGAGACCCTGCCCGGTCCAGAACCTGTTCAAGTCCAGATAGCTAGTAACCAAACATCATTACCAGCTGATATCTGCTTGATGTTTTCTCAGTCCTGGTCCTAGGGAACATATCCACAACACAGCCTACTGTAACTAGCACTAATGTTGGTGTAGCCTCAGCAGAGACACCAAGATGGAAACAGGCTAAGTCCCCCCTGCATTAGTAGCCTGAGCTTCAGTGGCACTCAAGCATCTACACATGCGCGCACACCCTGACGAGCTAGCTACCTCGAGCATGAAGCCCCAGTTACCTTGAGCTAGACATTTGCGGGTGTGGTTGGGAACTGAATTAGGGCTAACACTCAGGTTGTGCCCTGAGCTATAAATATAGTGAAGCCATACCTAAATTGCCTGTTCACCCCTAAAGACAATCACTACAACTTATGTTCACGCATAGTATGAGTACTGCATGTCATTACTGCTGCCTAGGCAATGTCAGTTCTATGGACAATAAAGGTCTTCAGTCCCCAGTCACTGAGAAATTTTCACAAGCACTGGAGTCACTTAGAAGTATTAAAACATACAGGCTTGACGAAGACACCACAATCAATCAATATTTGACTTCCTACCTCCTGACTGCTTTGAAATGTGCCTCTTTGAATCCTCAAAACACACGGAGATAGAGCCTCAACTTTATTTTTCATACATTTAGAAAAACTTTGGTTTAAACAGGCAAAAACTGAAATGCACTCTGAGTTGTTGAAGGGAAAAGGACACAGCTTCCCTATTCCTTGGTTACTGCCAAGAACAGACTCAATATTTACACGTAGTGTAATACACACAAAGCAGTCTTGCCACAATCAAACTATTCCTCTTCGACTCAATTCCTAAAGCTCTCTCAAACATGCTGGGTAGGTACATCATAGACTAGGGGCAGGCAACTTTTTGGCCTGAGGGCCACATCGGGTTTCTGAAATTGTATGGAGGGCCGGTTAGGGAAGACTGTGCTGCTCCAAACAGCCAGGTATGGCCTGGCCCCCGCTCCCTATCCAACCCCCCCTGCTTCTTGCTCCCTGGGACTCCTGCCCCATCCACCCCTCCCTGTCCCCTGACTGCCCCCAACTGTCTCCCGCTGCCCCATCCAACCCCTCCTCTCCTTCCTGACCGCCCCCCGGGACTCCTGCCCCCATTCAACCCCCTGTTCTCTGACCGCCCCAACCCCTATCCACACCCCCACATCCTGACCACCACCCCAAACCCCCTTGCCCTCTATCCAACCCCTCCCTGCCCCCTTAGAGCGTTGCACCAGCGGCGGAGCGAGCGAGCTGAGGCTGTGGGAGTGGGGACAGCAGGGGAGGGGGTGGGGGCTAGCCTCCCCGGCCAGGAGCTCAGGGGCCGGGCAGGAGGGTCCCGCGGGCCGTAGTTTGCCCACCTCGGTCAGAGACACGTCTCAAGAAAATGCAGACTGGCTAATCCAGCTATTCAATAAAGGTTATAAAACCACAAATCATGCTAACATTAATGCAAATATTTGACAGAGTATTAAACTTTATCATGATGTAACCATATCCTGCTTCTGTACATAACAGGATACATGCACAAACCGTATTCATCCAAAGGCATGACTGGATGTCATGAAGCCTCTCAACATAACTAATCACAATCAAAGAGCTTAATGTGTTGTATTTAATTTGAAATCTTGAAATAATTTTACAATGTTTTTCAAGCAGGTCAAAAACAACAGAAAGTATAAACAGAATAATTAGTTTTGGGAAACCCCATTTTGAAAGTTAGATCTGAAGGATCATTACATCCACAGCCATTTAACAATGAATTTCCAAAACCAGACAGGTACATTGCAGCAAGAAGTGTATCGTACAAAAAACAAGCAAGTTGTGTTAAGTATTTGACTGCCATAGCAGATGATTGGCTCTTACTAGCAACCATGCAAGCTTCACCATTGTTTTTAAACCTGCAACTAAATAGCAGCATTCCTCCCTCAAAGACAGCACTTCTAAGCTGATCTTTACAAGTGACTACTACTGCCTGTTCAATACAAGCAAGGCCAAACAGCTGCCCCATTAGGAAATAACTTCTGGAAAGCAATTTCTGATTCATACAGCTTAATGATCATTACCAAACTATATTCACTGTCTTGATTCGTACGTCTCCCCTTTAAATTAACTAATGTTTGTAATTCACGTTGGAGATTAAAAGCATTTCTAAGTATTATTCATCCTATTCTTCAATATACTCCATTGGCTCCAATGTTTCTTTTATCTGTCTCTCTCTCTCATCTCTTTCAGCATTCCTTCAATCTTGTCATGACAGCCTACGGTTCCAAAAATAATTGGATCATCTCCATCCAAAAGTAAATTTGTCCTTATTTATCTTCTAAGTATTAATATTATAAACATTGAATTTTATCTGCCACTTTGTTGCCCAGTCACCCCCTTTAGTGAGAGCCCTTTGTAACTCTTCACAGTTAGCTTTGAACTTAACTATCTTGAATAATTTTGTAATGTCTGCAAATTTTGCCAATTCACAGTTCACCCCTTTTTCCAGATCATTTCTGAAGATGTTGAACAGCACTGGTCCCAAATACAGATCCTGGGAGGATCCAGGGGGACCCTGCTATTTACTGCTCTCCACTGTGAAAACGGACCGTTTGTTCCTAGCCTTTGTTTCCCATCGTTTAATCTGTTATTGATCCATGAGAAGACCTTCCCTCTTATCCCATGGCTGCCTACTTTGTTTAAGAGCCTTTGGTGAGGGACCTTGTCAAAGGCTTTCTGAAAATCTAAGTACACTATATTCACTGGATCCCCCTTGTGCACATGTTTGTTGGAACCCTCAAAGAATTCTAATAGATTGGTGAGGCATGTTTTCTCTTTACAAAAGCCATGTTGACTCTTCCTCAACATATCTTGTTTATCTATGTGTCTGATAGTTTTGTTCTTTACTGTAGTTTCAACCAGTTTGCCTGGTACTGCAGTTAGGCTTATGGGCCTGTAATGGCCAGGATCGCCTCTAGGACCTTTTTTAAAAATAGGCATATACACAATTGGAACTCTTCTATATTTACAAATTGTTTTATTAATACATTTAGCACAGTCACAAACACCCCAACTTGGTAATGTACAGGGCCGGCTCCAGGGTTTTTGCTGCCCCAAGTGGCGGGAAGGATAAAAAAAAAAAAAAAACCTGCGATAGTGATCGGTGGCAGCTCCACCGCGCCGCTTTCTTCTTCGGTGGCAATTCAGCGGCAGGTTCTTCCCTCCGAGAGGGACCGAGGGACCCGCCGCCGAAGAGCCCGACGTGCCGCCCCTTCCCCTTGGCCGCCCCAAGCACCTACTTGCTGAGCTGGTGCCCAGAGCCAGCCCTGGTAATGTAGATAGCGATACTACAGAATGTACATCTGCGCATCCATATACTCACACCATCCCTTGTAGAATAACCTGAAATATTAGCTATTATCTTCCTCATTACCATCACCTTCTCCTTCAGCACTAGTGCCCATTATTTTGGCACCTCCCAAGACTACATCTCCTCCCTACTGCCCCTAGGCTGTGATACAACGTTTATAATATGTTACGCTGTCACCACTATGTTTGATGCATATTTAGTAGGGGATTTTCCCCTTTTCTTTATTTGTATTTTTTAACTTTACTAATGTCAGACTGTCTTTTTTTTCCCTATAGGTTAGTATATCAATTACTTCAACTTATTATATACGTTAATTTGTTACCATGACCCCTTTTAGGTATCTGTAGCTGTAAGTCGTGTACCTGTTATATACGTCAATTTATTGTCAGGATACTCTTGTGGTTGGATCACATGCCTGTGGTCAGAACTTCCCCTTAAATACTCGATTTTTAGCTTCCCAATACTGGTGTTTCCATTGGCCGTTTATCTGTTCAAAGTTCATAGACCTCAAGTCTTATGCTAACAGCATACAGGCCTGTAGGTTCCTTACATATAATGCAAAGCAGAATATAATGCAATACAGTGCATATAATAAAGGCAAGCTAGCCCACTGGGCTACAGGCATTATATTAACTGCCCTCCAACCACCTGGTACAGAGACTGATTTAAGTGACAGGTTACATACCACAGTTAGTAGTTCTGCGATTTCATATCTGAGTTCCTTCAGAACTCCTGAGTGAATACCATTTGGTTCTGGAGATTTACTACTGTTTAATTTATCTATTTATTCCAAAACCACCTCTATAGATACCTCAATCTGGGACAGTTTCTCAGATTTGTCACCTAAAAAGAATGGCTCAGGTATGGGGTTCTCCCTCACATCCTCTGCAGTGAAGACCAATGCAAATAATTCATTTAGCTTCTCTACAACAGCTGTGTCTGCCTTGAATGCTCCATTAGCACCTCAATCATCCAGTGGCCAGACTGATTTTTTGACAGGCTTCCGGCTTATGATGTACTTAAAAAAACCTGCTGTTTTCTGTGTCCTTGGCTAGTGGAACTTAAAATTCTTTCTTGGTCAGCCTTATTATACTTTTACACTTACAGTGCCAGAGTTTATCCTCCTTTCTATTTTCCTTCCTGGAGTTTGACTTCCAATTTTTAAAGGATGTCTTTTTGCTTCTAGCATTCTGCTGTTTAGACATGGTGTCATTTTTTTAGTCTTCTTATTGCTTTGGGGGGTGGGCATACATTTAGTTTGAGGCTCTATTATGGTGTTTTTAAATAGTCTCCATGCAGTTTGCAGGCATTTCACTCTTGTGACTGTTTCTTTTAATTTTTGTTTAACTAGCTTCATTATTGTGTAGTTCCCCTTTTTGAAGTTAAATGCTGCTGTGGTGGGTTTCTTTGGCATTTTTCCCTCTACAAGCCTGTTAAATTTAATTACATTATGGCCACTATTACCTAGCAGTTCAGCTATATTCACTTCTGGTTCAGATCCCCCATTATGATTGCGTTTTCTGCATTTGTAGCCTCTCTAAGCTCCCTGAGCATTTCACAGTCACCATCCTGGTCAGGTGGTCGGTAGTATATTCCTACTGCTATACTCTTACTGTTCAAGCACAACATTTCTATCCATAGAGATTCTATGGTGCAGTTTGATTCATTTAAGATTTTTACTTTGACTGCATGCTTTCTTTCACACATAGTGCCATTCCCCCACTATTATGACCTACTGTGTCATTCCTATATATTTTGTACTCTGGTATTACCAAGTTCCATTGATTATCATTTCACCACATTTCCATGATGCATAGTCCATGATGTTGCACTTCATGTGCAGATTATAAACAAAAGACGCAAAAGGAGATCATGTACTGTATTTCTTGATCCAGTATTGAGAAGCTAATAGGAAATCTCTGGGTTCAACAAATTCTGAACACAGGAGCTGATTTTATTAGATTCACAATGATCGACACCGAATAAAGGAAGGAATTATCACTCCCCTAGGCCAAAATTTTCAAAATTAGCCATTGAATGAGGATCTCTTTTGTCAGCTCCTGCACATTCCCTTTCCTGCCCCGCTCTCATTGGAGCCTCTTCTCTTCTAGCTGTGCACCCTTTTGGGCATGATTTCTCTGCTCACAGGGCTTCTTTAAAACAATGACTTACAATTCTCCCTTTCCATACCTGCCTGGTCTCCATCCATGCAATCTCATACTTCGGCCTACCTTTCTGCCACCTCCTGGATATCACAACACCAGCTTACCCTTAACAAGATCAAAACTGAACTCTTTAGCCTTCCTCCCAAACCCAGTGCTCCACCCCAGTATCTGACACTGTTCACAATGCCCCAATCCTCCCTGACACTCTGTCAATCTTGGGGTCACCTTTGGCTCCTCCCTCTCCTACATCTAACACATCTAGGCTTTATGCCAACGATACCCTTTCCTCTTTTATAACATTTCCAAAATCCAGCCTTTTTTCTCTCTCCACACAGCTAGGCTCACATCATCTCCCTCTTCCTACTCTCTGGCTTCTCTGATAAGAACATTGCCCCCGTCCCCGCTAATCCATTAAGAAATACAGTTGCTAAGATCATGTTCCTTACCCTTTGCTCTGATTACGTCATCCCTTTCTCTGAATCCCTCCACTGGTTCCACATTTTTCAGTGCATCGAATTCAAGCTTCCTGTCCTCATCTTCCAGGCTCTTCACAATTCTGTCCCTCTCCAACGTATCTACTCTAGTCTCTTATGTTTCCCTCATACCTCCATTTGTTTATTTCTCCCATGAGTGTTTCTGCTTTCTTCCATGATGCCCTTTATGCATATGTAACCCATTGGTCAGTATGTCCTTCTTTGTGCCCAGTCCACACAAGATGAGTCTGTTACAACTCCCAGCTAGAGAGTCTGTTTCTTGAACTCAAGATGCACAGACTCAAGCTTTTAGCCCTAGAGATCTCCAGTTCAATCCCTCAGGTTAGCCCAGATGGCGGCCGTTACACATAAAACATGCATTCTGAATTAATCTATAAGGTTACTAGCCTCGCCTCAATACATACTTTTGGTGTTAGGCCCAAGATAATCAGCCAGCCTGTGAATGATAGGTAATGCAGCAGTCAGTGATAGCAGATTTATTTATTTTAAAAGACAACCATTCTGATGAACTAACTCCAGACTGGAAATAGCAGGCCCCCATCAAGCTTGTGAAATCCATGTAAATCCATGTGATCTTATTTCTAAATACCCTACTCCTTCCTTCACTTTGGTTAATCACACTTGCTTGTTTACATCTGTTTCAAACTTGATTGCAAGTTCTCTGAGGCAAAGGCTGCATCTTCCTGTGCAGTTTGTACAGCTCCTAGCACAATCTTTTTCAAATCTTAATTGCAACCTTTGGTGACAACCACCACACGAATGATAACCCATGTCTTCTGCTTGACTTGATGGGCTATTCTGATACAACACCCCTCTATTGGTACAGGCAGTATAATACACACACATTTTAAATGGAGAGCTATTGAGCTATAAACTCCAAATTAACACAACAAAGATACTGCAATCTTTTTTCCTGATCACCTATAGCACACACATTTAATATTAGAGGGACATGTCATAAATTGACGTACAGAGATGATTAAGGACTGAGACGAATTTAGGTCTGCTAATCCCACCTTCTTACAGCTCCTGTGCAGGTAAACCTGCCCCTAGCAGGTATGACTGGTTATATTGTGGGATGCAAGGTAAACATCCATTGTTTGTTTCAATAGATTTGTATTACTTTTTTCAGATGGTTCCAAACCCAAGTAATCCTATGTGACGAGAAAACCATTTCCTCATCTTTTAAAGAGACCCTTTCTCTTCTAAACAGCTGCACTGTGAGGTTAAAAAACCATTTTTATTTAAAAGTAAGTTGCTATGTTGCCGTATATAAAGCCAGAGGTCTTTTAAAGTTGACTACACTTTTCACTGTGTCTGACATTATTTACCTTTTGCATTGCACTCAGCTCCAACAATGAAAACAGACTAATCAGTTTCCCTTCCCAGTTTCCATGTATTAGCACATTGGTGCAGCCTTTGGGTTTACAGCAGAATATAGCTATCCAGAAAACGTGTCATGAAAATGTTAATATAAAAATAAAGTTTTGTTAAAGAGTAAAAAAATATTCAAAGCCACAAAGGCCCCCTTAGATTTGGGAACTGAACTATGTGACTAAGCCTCTAATGTAGGACAGGGTGATACCACATCTCACTGAAGACTAGAAAGGAATTAAGGAAAAGCATTTGTTTTTATGCATGAACATTCATAATGAACATGAACATTCGCAGCTGTCTAATGTCCACAAGAAAAATTCAGCTAGCAAAATGTGAGTGAAAAGCAGGATCTTCAGTTCCCACTGGCCTCCTGTCTCTGTCAGGCCTTGACCTGCAAGGTGCACCTCACAGGCAGAACCTGGCACTCATGGAGAACCCCAATGGCCTCAAGGGGGCTGTGAATGGGTGCCAGGCTCACCACACAGTGCATCTTGCAGCACTGGGGCCTGAAACTGTACCATTGTGTAATCTCCCCCCACCCTCCTGTAGCTTTACAGGAACAGACTTCAACTGCTGAACAAGTGGAGATTATTGTAGAGATCTGGAGTAATGGACCATGGTTTCAAATTGTAGGCTTCTGAAAACAAGTTTCTGTATTCTATAACCAGATCTGCTAGTATGGAAACCTACACCTTTGGGGAATCGCAGTCGCACCAAAGTCAATGGCACAATTGAGAGATGTGGGGTCCATGCTTGCAGATCCTGGTGTGTTTGTATTTAAGAAACATTTCAGTCCACCATTAAAGCTGAACAGAGTAAATACTGATCATAAATTGTTATGCAAGTGTCTTACCTTTCCTCCACCTCACCGACCTTCAATGTGAATTATTTAAAATGTAGAGTATAGATATATAGAACTATTTAGAATTCCATTACACACTAATCCCAGATATTTAATAAAGTATCAGCAGAAAGTGGAAGGTGATTAGGCCACCCTGTGTTGTGTTGATTGTCCTTACTGAGACAATGTCGGGTCAAATTTGGCTCAAAGTTTAGATTTTAATAATATAAGATTTTTAAAATCATAAATCCATATTTTCCACGTATTTTTTCATTCCAAAAGGTGAAAGAGAAGAAAAAAAAAAGTCTGTCATCCAATCCCCTGCAGCATTTGCATCCACTACCGCAGAATCTAGTTCAATTGAGCCTGCAAGTAAAATCTGTTAACAATAGGGTGACCAGACAGCAAATGTGAAAAATCAGGACAGGGGTTGGGGGGAGTAATAGGAGCCTATATAAGAAAAAGACCCAAAAATTGGGACTGTCCCTATAAAATCAGGACATCTGGTCACCCTAGTCAACAATAATGTGAAACTGGCTACCCTATTTGCATTGTCCAACATTTTTTTTAAAAAGTATATGTTTTAAATTATTTAATTTTAATTTGAAAATAAAAGAATTTTAAAGCGCTTAACATGAGTCCTTTTAAAATCAATATTATAATAATTCAGCTTTTTATATGCCATTTCAAAGTGAGACAAGTATTAGCCACATTGTACAGATTAATAACCCAAGGAACGGGGTTTAAAAGTTCACTTATGACAAAAATAATGTTTTAAGCTATTTTCTTTCCTACTTTATAAACAACAACTATAGCCCTCATACTGCAAATATTTATGCAAGGGTGTAACTTTACTCACACAAGTTGTAATTTTGACGTCAGTGGGACTACTCATTTACATACAGATATTTCACCTGCTTGTTTGCAGGATTGGGTCATTAGATTATTAAAATGAGATCATCTTAAACAGGGATTTACTCTTTATGCTGATTTCTTTTACATTTCGCCTAAGCTTTGATAATAAAAAAGACTAGTCATTTTCCCTTTTATTGCTATTCAGTTTCACTTTCAAGGTGACATGAACCAGAAGAATGAGGAAACGATTGGGAAGGAAATGTTTCCACTGGAAAAAACTTCTACTGCTGTTAATTTTTATAAAATGCTCCCCCACCCCAGCCAAATCTAAAATCCCAGTGCTGCAACTGGATCTAACTGTAGTATTAGAGCCAACTCATGGACCAGTTTTGACCTGATGGTGCCAGAGTGCTAACATCAAAAGTAACTGCACCTCTGCAGTTCTATTCCTTTAATTCAGTGGTTCTCAAACTTTTATACTTTCACATAGAAAGCCCCTGAGTGCAGCCCCCCCGCAAATTAAAACTACGTTTTAAAATATTTAACACCATTATAAATGCTGGAGGCAAAGTGAGGTTTGGGGTAAAGGCTGACAGCTCACGACCCCCAGTTTGAGAACCCCTGCTCTAATTGGTCAATTGGACCAAACAAACATCTCCAGTGCAATGAGAGCTACTTTTTAAGGGCGGGGAAATCAACATTTACCAAGGCACAGTATTGGTAATAGTGCCTCTCTTTAACATGGGAAATAGCCATGTAGATTTGGACAAGCTGGGGAAGGGCGCTGGGATTTGTTTGTTGGTATAAGCGGCCCCTACTTTAACCACACAGTCGGAGCACCCTGTACTCTTTCAGCTGCAATGTGTCCACGCACAGAAAGGGAAGTCTAGTGCCCATGCAATTTAGCTGGGTCGTTGCAACCCCGCACGCTGACAGGAGGGAAAAGACAAACATTGTCCAGCTCGTGCACACCCGCGGGGGCCGTCGGGCTGCTTCCCTGCAGATCCCCGAGGGAGGGAGGCTGGAGGGAGACGGTTTGCTCCAGGGCTAATCGCCACCCTGGATTTACTGCAGCCTTGGCGGAAGGGCTGCACGGGCATAAACAGCCTCATTCCCTTGGCTTTGACCGAGCCGCAGCCTGGGTGGGAAGCCCGGCACCACGCCCAGCAGCCGGGCCCAGACCCAGACCCTTCCCCGCGCCCCGGCACCTTCATTCCCACGCACGTGCCCCGGGTGCACCGGCCAGGCTGCCGCTGCCCCGTTAATCCCGCCGCCGGCCTTACCCGGGCTTTGTCGCGGGCGCTCAGGCGCCCCTCGTGCACGAAGGGGTTGCGGACGCTGGGCGGGTAGAGGGACTGCTGCCTGGGCAGGGGCAAGAGCCGCTGCGCCATGGCCCCGCTCCGCTTCGCTCCGCCGCTGTGCAGTCACCGCAACGGAGCCCGGCGCCGGGCTGCTCCACCTCCTGCCGCCACCTGCGCATGAGCCGGCCGGGGCCCGGGGGAGGCTGGTCTGAGGGGAGCGCGCCCCAGGGATTCCCCCGCAGGCAGGAGATGCCCACGGCCGGGTCTCTGCCCCCGGCCTTTCAGCGTGTGGGCGCTGGGGGCCTGCGGGGCAGCCCCCTGCCCTGGCTCCAGCCAGAGCCCCCAGAAGGGCTGGGAGGCGGGGGGAGGAATTTAATGGCAGCCTGGGCTGGCCCTCTGGTGTAAACGGGTCTCTGAGGGAACTGTCCCCAGAGCACAGCCAACCCCAGGGCCCTTGTGGCCCTCAGCTTTGGGGGCGGGGAAGGGAACCATCCCAGGTACAGAAGAGCCCCTGTTCCTCCTGCAGGAGCTGTGGCCAAAGCCAAAGCTGGAGGACCCCCGACACTTCCCATCTCCTTGGACTCAGTAGTGCAGTGGTTCTCAAACTTTTGTACGGGTGACCCCTTTCATACAGCAAGCCTCTGAGTGCAACCTCCCCCCCATACATTAACAACACTTTTATATTTAACACTATTTGAAATGCTGGAGGCAAAGTGGGGTTTGACACCCCCCCCCCCCAAGTAATAACCTCATGACCCCCTGAGGGGTCCCAACCCCCAGTTTGAGAACCTCTGGGCTAGTGGGTTCTTGCCAGCACCCCAAACCTTGAACAGCAGGCCCCTTGCAGCCTTCTCAGAGGCAGCACACAGAAAGCCTCACTAACCTTACATCTATTTGTGGTGCCTATTTGGCCTCCATCACTGTAGTATCTACAGGCCTCACAATCTTTACTATATCTCTCCTCACAACGACCCTGGGAGGCAGGGAACTACTATTGCCCCCATTTCACAAATGGGGAACTGAGGCATACAGAAACTAAATGCCTTGCCCAAGGCGTCTGCTTGGAGGTTGCAGCCCTTGTTATGATGATGATTTGCTTTGTGGTAGGGCCTGCTGGGAGCCCCAGTCATGGCCTAGGATTCCATTGTGCTAGGCGCTCTACAAACACAGACCAAAAGACTGTCGCTGCTCCATGGAGATTTTCTTTTCCCCTTTCCTTTGTGGTGGTACAAAACCAAAAATCTCTCAAATGCACAGCCCAATCAATCATAGAGGAGCAAGCCAGGTCTGGGTCAGTCGGGTCTGTCTCTCTCTCTTTAATATGTGTAAAGTTTACTTCAATAACGTCAGTTTCATCCTTCTATATCATGTTGCCACCATTTCTGATTCGTATTTGACAGGGTTTAACAATGAGACAGCCCCAGGTTTGTATATAGAAGCAGGGGTAAACATGACCTAAAATAGATGGCATATCCTGTAAAGAGGTCCTCATCCTAATGCCCTGAAACCTTTATGCTGCAATGATCTACCACTAGGCAGAGACAGGACAACTTATTGCCAGAAAGATAAAGTCAGGGGATCAGGTGGCATAATTAGTGAAGAGGAGTTAATTTTAGGTAGGGAGCCCTATAAGGCTATTCATTCTCCATCTCCCTTTCGGAGGTGAGGGCTGCTGGAACTTCCTCTGTCTTCAAACCTGAATGAAGCTGGGTCCCTTTTTGAAACTAAGCAAAGTTTCAGCCTGACTTTCTTTGGGGTACTTTGTTTTAGTTCCTCACACTGCACTCATAACGGAGTTGATATAAGTTTATTAACCAGTTTATGATATAAGAACAAAACTTTTTCATTGCCCCATCGAAGACAGGGGGTCTTGTGGAGTGGGCACTGGGACTTGGCTTCCAGTCTTGGCTCCCAAATGACTGTTCTGCTGTGTTACCTTAGGTGAGTCCCTTGACCTCCCTGTGACACTGTTTCCTATCTCACCTATTGTCTGTCTTGTGTGTAACTAAGCATTCATGTAGTGGCTAGCACCCTAACTCTGTTGGGGCCTCTAAGTGCTACCATCATACAACTAAATAATAATAGACAAGTCTCAACTTTCTAATCCAGTTCCTCTGTTTGGAGAGAACAGTACTTACCTACTTCACAGCGATGTCATGAGGATTAATACATTAACAGCAGTCAAATGATTTTTAATAGTATTTGTGCTTTGAAAGTGCAAAACACAGTGTAACAGCTAATTAATAATACAAAGATTCTGCCAAATTGTGGCTTCAGGTATGCACGCACCGCACTATCTGTCTGCAATTGAATCTTGGACGGGATAGGATTTTCCTCACTGCTGGGGTTTTTCACTGTCACCTATCACACACCCTGTCTGGAACAGTTACAGGACAATCAAAGAAGTTGCTAACATGGAATGTTGGGGAAGCTTTTGACTGCCATGCTTGAACTATCTAGAGAGACCTTGTTACAGGTGGAGGGAGAGAGAATCTGAAGGCTGAGAGGGAGGAGAGGAGAGTCTAGGCATCTTGAAAGTACCGACCAAAAATCCAAAGGGCTCTGTGACTGGTGAGGGTATTGGAGGGAGGTGCTAGTTTTGTTTTCATGTTGTTCTGTAACTTGTTATTGTTCCTCTATGAATAACAGTTTGTTCAAAACCTGACGGCTCGGCTAGGTGAGCAGCAACCAATTCCTCTCTCACCGGCAGCCAGTTGACTCTGGGTTGACCTGGTGGCCGAGCGGGGACTTGGAAAATTTTTCAGACTCGGCAATAATTTTTCAGCCTGCTTCCTTCAGATTGACCTGATGGCCAAGCGTGGAGCTGAACACCACTTGTCCCTCTAAGATGTTGGACGCCGATCGCTCGGGGGTCGCATAACTAGTTAGTATGCTAGACTCTCGTTCGTTATCGGAATTAACCAGACAAATCTCCCCACCAACTAAGAACGGCCATGCACTACCACCCACAGAATCGAGAAAGAGCTATCTATCTGTCAATCCTTTCCGTGTCCGGGCCGGGTGAGGTTTGCCCTGTTGAGTCAAATTAAGCCACAGGCTCCACTCCTGGTGGTGCCCTTCCATCAATTCCTTTAAGTTTCAGCTTTGCAACCATACTCCCCCCGGAACCCAAAGACTTTGGTTTCCCGTAAGCTGCCCGGCGGGTCATGGGAATAACGCCGCTGGATCGCTGGTTGGAACTACGATGGTATCTGATAGTCTTTGAACCTCCGGCTTTCGTTCTTGATTAATGAAAACATTCTTGCCAAATGCTTTTGCTTTGGTCTGTCTTGCACCGGTCCAAAAATTTCACCTCTTGGACCAGTGCAAGACAATACGAATGCCCCTGGCCATCCCTCTTAATCATGGCCCCAGTTCCGAAAACCAACAAAATAGAACCGGAGTCCTATTCCATTATTCCTACCTGGAGTATTCTGGCGACCAGCCTGCTTTGAACGCTCTAATTTTTTCAAAGGAAACGCTTCGGACCCCCCAGGACACTCAGTTAAGAGCATCAAGGGAGCGCCGAGAGGCAGGGGCTGGGACAGGCAGTAGCTCACCTCATGGCAGACTGCCAGCTCGATCCCAACATCCAACTACTAGCTTTTTAATGGCAGCAACTTTAATATATGATATTGGAGCTGGAATTTCTTACCCTCCAATGGAGCCTCATTAAAGAATTGAAAGTGTACTCATTCCAACTGGGGACTTGGAAAATATTTCGGACTCATTAAAATTATTTAGGACTCGGCACAAATGTTTTGGACTTTGCAAAAAATGTTCAGCCCGCTTCCTCCGGGCTGACCTGGTGCTTGAGCGGGGACTTGGAAAATTTTTCGGATTCGGCAAAAATTTTCCGACTCGGCAAAATACTTTCAGCCCACTTCCTTTGGGTTGACCAGGTGGACGAGCGGGGACTTGGGAAATTTTTCAGACTAGGCAAAATATTTTCTGAGTCGGCAAAAATTATTTAACCTGCTTCCTCCGGGTTGGCCAGGTGGCCAAGCAGGGACTTGGGAAACATTTAGGACTCGGCAAAAATTTTTCACACTCGACACAAATATTTTGGACTTGGCAAAAATTTTCAGCCCGCTTCCTCTGGGTTGACCTGATGGCCGAGTGGGGACTTGGGAAATATTTAGGACTCGGCAAAAATTTTTCGGACTCAGCCCAAATATTTTTGAATTGGCAATCATTTTCAGCCCGCTTCCTCCAGGTTGACCTGATGGCCGAGCGAGGACTTGTAAAATTTTTCCAACTTGGCAAAAATTATTCGGACTCGGCAAAAATTTTTGAACCCGCTTCTCTGGGTTGACCTGATGGCCGAGCGGGGACTCGGGAAATATTTAAGACTCGGTAATAATTTTTGAACCCGCTTCTCCGGGATGAGCTGGTGGCCAAGCGGGGGTTTTGAAATTTTTTCCGACTTGGCAAAAATTATTCGGACTTGTCAAAAATTATTCTGTGTCGGCAAAAATGTTTCAGCCCACTTCCTTCGGGTTGACCTGGTGGCCGAGCGGGGACTTGGAAAATATTTAGGACTCGGCAAAAAATAGTTGTGTCGGCAATAATTTTTGAGCCCGCTTCTCCCGTTTGGCCTGGTGGCCAAGCGGGGACTTGGAAAATTTTTCCGACTTGGCAAAAATTATTTGGACTCGGGAAAAAATTTTCTGTGTTGGCAATAGTTTTTGAGCCTGGTTCTCCGGGTTGACCTGGTGGCCAAGCTGGGACATGGGAAATTTTTCCGACTTGGCAAAAATTATTTAGACTTGGGAAAAATTTTTCTGTGTCGGCCAAAACATTTCAGCCTACTTCCTCCGCGTTGACCTGGTGGCCAAGCAGGGACTTGGGAAATATTTAGGACGTGGCAAAAATTTTTCGGACTCGGCACAAATGTTTTGGACTTGGCAAATATTTTCAGCCCGCTTCCTCCGGTTTGACCTGCTTGCTGAGCGGGGAGTCGGGAAATATTTAGGACTCAGCAAAAAATTTTTGTGTCGGTAATACTTTTTGAGCCCGCTTCCTCCGGTTTGACCTGGTGGCCAAGCGGGGACTTGGGAAATTTTCCCGACTTGGCAAAAATTGTACAGACCCGGGAAAAATACTTCTGTGTCAGCAAAAATTTTTCAGCCCGCTTCCTCTGGGTTGACCTGGTGGCTAAGTGGGGACTTGGGAAATATTTCTGACTTGGCAAAAATTATTCATACTGGGCACAAATGTTTTGGACTTGGTAAAAATTTTTAGCCTGCTTCCTCAGGTTTGACATGATGGCCAAGCAGCGACTTGAAAAATATTTAGGACTCGGCAAAAAAAATTTTTGTCAACAATAATTTTTGAGCCCGCTTCTCCGGATTGACCTGGTGGCCAAGCGGGGACTTGGAAAATTTTTCCGATTTGGCAAAAATTATTAGGACTCGGGAAAAATTTTTCTGTGTTGGCAAAAATTTTTCAGCCTGCTTCCTCCGGGTTGACCTGGTGGCCGAGCAGGAACTTGGAAAATATTTAGGACTTGGCAAAAAAATTTCGGACTCGGCACAAATGTTTTGGCTTCGGCAAGAATTTTTCAGCCCGCTTCATCCGGGTTGACCCGGTGGCCGAGTAGGGACTTGGAAAACTTTTCAGTCTCGGCAAGAATTTTTAAGCCTGCTTCGTCCTGGTTGACTGGTGGCCGAGCGGGGACTTGGAAAATATCTAGGATTCGACAAAAATTTTTCTGTGTTGGCAATAATTTTCAGCCCGCTTCCTCCAGGTTGACCTGGTGGCCGAGCGGGGACTTGAAAATATTTAGGATTCGGCAACCATTTTTCAGCCTGCTTCATCCTGGTTGACTCAGTGGCTGAGCGGGGACTTGGAAAACTTTTCAGTCTCGGCAACAATTTTTCAGCCCTCTTCGTCCGAGTTGACCTGGTGGCCGAGCAGGGACTTGGAAAACTTTTCCTACTTGGCAATAATTATTTGGACTTGGCAAAAATTTTTCTGTGTGGGTAAAAATTTCCGCCCGCTTCCTCCGGGTTGACCTGATAGCCGAGCAGGGACTTTGAAAATATTTTGGATTCGGCAAAAATTATTCAGACTCAGCACAAATATTTCTGTGTCGGCAAATATTTTTCAGCCTGCTTCCTCCGGGTTGACCTGGTGGCCGAGCGGGGACTTGGAAAATATTTGGGACTCAGCAAAAATTTTTAGGACATGGCACAAATGTTTTGGACTTGGCAAAAATCTTCAGCCCTCCTCCTCCGGATTGACCTGGTGACCGAGCGGGGACTTGGAAAATATTTAGGACATAGCAAAAATTATTCGGACTCGGCACAAATTTTTCTGTGTCGGCAAAAATGTTCAGCCCTCCTCCTCCGGGTTGACCTGGTGACCGAGTAGGGACTTGGAAAATATTTAAGACTCGGCACAAATGTTTTGGACTTGGCAAAAATTTTCAGCCCGCTTCCTCCAGGTTGACCTGGTGGCCGAGCGGGGACTTGGAAAACTTCTCCGACTTGGAAATAATTATTTGGAATCAGCATAAATTTTTCAGTCTCGGCCACAATTTTTCATCCTGCAACCTCCGGGTTGACCTGGTGGCCAAGCAGGGACTTGGAAAATATTTGGGACTCGGCAAAAATTTTTCAGACTTGGCACAAATATTTTGGAGCTGGCAAAAATGTTCAGCCCTCCTCCTCCGGGTTGACCTGGTGGCCGAGCGGGGACTTGGAAAATATTTTGGACTCAGCAAAAAATTTTCAGACTCGGCACAAATGTTTTGGTCTTGGCAAAAATTTTCAGCACGCTTCGTCCGGGTTGACCTGGTGGCCGAGCGTGGACTTGGAAAACTTCTCCGACTTGGAAATAATTATTTGGAATCAGCATAAATTTTTCAGTCTCGGCAAGAATTTTTCATCCTGCAACCTCCGGGTTGACCTTGGGGCCGAGCGGGGACATGTAAAATTTTTCAGACTCAGCAAAAAATATTGGGACTCGGCAATAATTTTTCAGCCCGCTTCCTCTGGGCTGACCAAGTGTCCGAGCGGGGACTTGGAAAATATTTAGGACTTGGCACAAATGTTTTGGACTTGTCAAAAATTTTTCAGCCTGCCTCCTCCGGCTTGACCTGGTGTCCCAGCGGGGAATTAGAAAATGTTTCGGACAAGGGAAAAAAAAAATTCAGCCTTCTTCCTCCGTGATGACCTTGTGGCTGAGCAGGGGATTGGAAAATTTTTCGGACTCGGTAAATTTTTTCAGCCCGCTTCCTCCAGGTTGACCTGGGGTTGAGCGGGGACTTGGAAAATGTTTCGGACTCGGCAAAAATATTTCAGCCCACTTCATACTGATTGACCTGGTGGCCGAGTGTGGACTTGCAAAATTTTTCGGACTTAGCAAAAATATTTTGGACTCTCCAATATTTTTCATCACGCTTCCTATGGGTTGTCCGGATGGCCGAGCGGGGACTTGGAAAATATTTTGGACTCGGCAAAAATTTTTCAGACTCGGCAAAATTTTTTCAATTTGCTTCCTCCAGGTTCACCTGGTGGTCGAGCGGGGACTTGGAAAATTTTTTGGACTTGGCAATAATTTTTAACCCCTCTTCCTCCGGGTTGACGTGGTGGCCGAGCGGGGACTTGCTGATGTGCCGGGAGGGGCCTGTCTTTGGAAGGTGCATGGCCGGCCCTTCCACACCTGCACCACCTCCCTGGCAATATGGGGCTAAACACAGGGATTTACGGCTCCATATTCCTCCACACGGTGCCAGGGATCCATGTCTGTTCTCTGCTACGTTATGTTTTTCCAGGTCCGAAAAATTTTCTGAGTCCTCGCTCAGTCACCATATCAAACAGGAGGAAGCGGTCTGAGAAATTTTTGCTGAGTCCGATACATTTTCTAAGTCCCCGCTCATCCACCATGTCAACCCCGATGAAGCGGGCTGAAATATTGTTGACGAGACTGAAAAATTTTACATGTTACTGCTCGGACTCCAGGTGAACCCGGAGGAAGCAGGCTGAAATTTTTTTGCCATGTCTGAACAATATTTGCCAAGTCCGAGAAGTTTTCCAAGTCCCTGCTCGGCCACCATGTCAACCTGGAGGAAGCGGGCTGAAATTTTTTTTCTGAGTCCGAAAAATTTTCCAAGGCCGGTGTGGCCCTCTGGGCAGGGGTGCCTCCAGTCCTTGTTGCGTGGCCCCCGCTCCTCCTTTCCGGATCGCGGCTACCTGGTTGGTCCTGCCAGTAGCATATGCTTGTCTCAAAGATTAAGCCATGCATGTCTAAGTAAACATGGCGGGTACAGTGAAACTGCGAATGGCTCATTAAATCAGTTATGGTTCCCTTGGTCGCTCTAACCCTTAGTTGGATTACTGTGGTAATCCTAAAGCTAATACATGCTGACGAGTTCTGACCTCCAGGGATGCATGCATTTATCAGACCAAAACCAACCCGGGCTTGCCCGGCCATGTTGGTGACTCTAGATAACCTCAGGCCGATCGCACGCCCCCGTGGTGGCGATGATGCATTTGAATGTCTGCCCTATCAACTTTCAGTGCTACTTCCTGTGCCTACCATGGTGACCACGGGTAACGGGGAATCAGGGTTTGATTGCAGAGAGGGAGCCTGAGAAACAGCTACCACATCCAAGGAAGGCAGCAGGCGTGCAAATTACCCACTCGCGACCCAGGGTGGTAGTGATGAAAAATAACAATACAGGACTCTTTCGAGACCCTGTCATTGGAATGAGTACACTTTAAATCCTTTAACGAGGATCCATTGGAGGGTAAGACTGGTGCTAGCAGCTGCGGTAATTCCAGCTCCAATAGCATATATTAAAGTTGCTGCCATTAAAAAGCTCGTAGTTGGATCTTGGGATCGAGCTGGGGGTCCACCGCGAGGCGAGCTACCGCCTGCCCCAGCCCCTGCCTCTCGGCGCTCCCTTGATGCTCTTAACTGAGTGTCCTGGGGGTCCGAAGCATTTCCTTTGAAAAAATGAGAGTGTTCAAAGCAGGCTGGTCACCGGAATACTCCAGGTAGGAATAATGGAATAGGACTCCGGTTCTATTTTGTTGGTTTTCGGAACTGGGGCCATGATTAAGAGGGACGGCTGGGGGCATTCGTATTGTGCCGCTAGATGTGAAATTCTTGGACTGGCGCAAGACGGACCAAAGAGAAAGCATTTGCCAAGAATGTTTTCATTAACGAAGAACGAAAGTCGGAGGTTCAAAGACGATCAGATACTGTCATACTTCCGACCATAAACGATGCCGACTAGTGATCCGGTGGTGTTATTCCCATGACCCGCTGGGCAGCTTACAGGAAACCAAAGTCTTTGGGTTCTGGGGGGAGTATGGTTACAAAGCTGAAACTTAAAGAAATTGACGGAAGGGCACCTCCGGGAGTGGAGCCTGCGGCTTAATTTGACTCAACACGGGAAACCTCACCCGGCCCGGACACGGAAAGGATTGACAGATAGATAGCTCTTTCTCGATTCTGTGGGTGGTGGTGCATGGCCATTCTTAGTTGGTGGAGAGATTTGTCTGGCTTCCACAGGGCCGCCGAGAGCGGGTTCGGGCCCCGGTGAAAAAAAATTTCCGGCCCCCCCAGCAAGGGCGGACCGGCTAAACAGGGCCGACGAGACGGGGGGGAAACCGGGGAAAGCCAGGCCCGAAATTTATTTGGGCCTCCCAGCAAGGGCAGACCAGCTAAACAGGGCCTACCAGGGGGGGGGGGGGGGGGGGGGGGGGTGGCGCGGAAGCCGGGCCCCAGTAATTTGTCCTGGTCTTCCATAGAGCATACAAACACCCCAACTGGGCTTAAATGAGCTTTGTGTAGAGATTAAGGCTCTGCCTAATTCTCCTTCTGTAACCCCCCGTCCCCACTTATAATAAAGGACACTTAGGTACTAAATCTCTCACTCACATTCCTCCCATTTGGGATGATGCCAAGACTCAAGCTTCTAGGCCTAGAGCCATAGTGCCCTGAATTCAAAAGTGACCTTCTCTGCCAATCCTTGATCTTTTAAAGCCCTGACTCCATGGGTCATGGCTAGAACTAGTTGGAAACTCGAATTTCCCATAGAATAGTAATGTCAAAAAATGTGGTTCGGAAGCATTAAAAGGTTTTGTTTCAGTAACGGATAGCAGGACAAGAGTGAATGTTCATCCTGGATATTCCATTTTATAATTAAATAAACTGAGATGAGGAGAAGAAATCTGGGGTTATAGTTTTAGCAGCTGAGCTAACATAAATTAGGAGCTCCAAGCTTAATGCAGGAGACACAGAATTGCCATCCAGTTGACGGTTAGACCTTGCTTCACATGGCCAACTATTCTGAGCCTCAGCTTCTCTACCCTGTACAATGTGATCTTCATGCAGGATGCAGCAAAGTGGAAGCTGAGTAAACATAATGTTCCTGTTTGCAACAGCTCAGGTGTGATCTCTCTTGTTTATTCTCTCTAACCTTCCACCTCTTGAGCACAGCCAGGTTTTTTGTGTAGTGCTTTGGTGATATGGATATTTTAAATCATTGAGAGTTGCAGGTGCTCAGCATCTTCAAAAATCAGGCCCTCTTTTTCTATATCAAATTCATTTCCAGTTGCTATTTGAGTTCAGATTTAGGTATATATAAAGCATGTGGTGGTCGTACTCATAATAAATGGCACTTATCAAGAATCTTTGACCATCTCACCTGCACTCTGCCCACTAATCCTCACCCACTGAGACTACTTCTAACTCCAGGGAGCTTCAGTGGCTTACATGAACTGGAGATCTGGCCAGGAGCTTTATCCCATTGGATAGAGGAGAATCCTAGCTTTCTAATTCTTTCACTTCTTGTGCTGCTTCAAAGATCTCAAGTTCTTGAGTCTTACAGTCATGATGTTCTTATGTATAGAAAATCTATTTTAGGCAATTTCACACAATTTTTAAAATATTGATTATATTTTTTCTCCCCTCCACGATCAGTACAATTGGATTTATGCCATTGAGAGAGCTTAGCTTTGCAGTGAGAGAGAAGCACATAATGCAAATAAAATGTTTTAACATTCTGAAAGAGTCTTTCTGTAAAATATGTCGCATACCAGAATACATGATGAGGTGGTGAGGTGAAATTTTTTTACGGGCATTCATTTGTAATCCAGCCATTGTTCCGGAATTCATGTCAGTGAGGTATATTGTAACCTCTTGGGGGCAGAGACCATCTGTTTGTTTTGTGCTAGGGGCTGTACAAACACAGCAGTCCTGGTCCATGACTGGAGCGCCTATGTGCTACCTCAATACAAATGACTACTACTGATAATAATAATATCACCACAATGAATTTTATGTTTATTTAGTGTTTTTTATTGTACATCACCAAAATCCACAGATAAACATACAGTGTACAATTTAAGAGTAGTTTATTCTTATTACTATAAAATATTGATCTAGCACATAAGAGTATTCTAAGCACTTTGCAGAGATGTAGGAAGATAGATTATTGCCCAGAAGAGCTTACAATCTAAGATTCTGATCCTGCAGTTAAATCTGCTGATGTTAAACCCCTGCGTCTAGTACAGCTGCAGTCTGTACATACAACCCATGCGGAACATGCCAGCAGATGGTGCCATGTTTTGCAGAATATATCCTGTAGAGGGCAAATTATAATAATGCCATTTTTGCAGAATATATCCTGTAGAGGGCAGATTTTCCTTTGGTGTAAATTGTCATAACTTCATTGACATCAGTGGTGCTATGACAAATTATACCACATTAACGTCTTCCCCTTAGTACTCATTTTGGGAAGAAATAACTCTCCTTTCTTTGCGTTAGCTAGAATGTGTTCCTATATATCTTCATACCATAATGATGGGAAATAAAACACCAGAAATTCATTTTAATGTTTATTTCCAAAAAGTATGGAATGGAAGAAAATACATATTCCAAAGTATGAGACTAAATACATGCACTCACACATTTTTGAAATCTGCTGTCAGTCATTTCTCCTCTGTACCACAAGCTAACAGATGATGCTCCTTATAGGTTTTCGCTGATTAATTATCCTGATTAGCCCCAGTGTCTTATCTTTATAGAACACACTCACAAAGCACTTCTGACATATAAATTGAAAATCCACTTTATGTTTGAAGCAGATTCCCACTTGCTTTTGAAAAACGAGCCCCATCTGGTGGTCACAATGCTCTACCACAACAAAACTCAGCACTGTTCAGTAACTGATCCCCACAGCCCTGTCTCAAGGCGGGCTACAATAACCCTGCACAAATAATGCCATAAGAGATTACTAAATCTGATGGGCCTGACTCTCCTCTTGCTCGCACTGGTGTAAATTAGAAGCAGTTCAGATGAAGCCAATACTGTTATACTGGTGTAAAACTGGTGTGAGAAAAGAATCACACTCTATGTGTAAATTACCAGTTGTTAGGTAGCCAAAACACAGACTGAGAAAGGAAAATCAGTAGCACAAGCTATGGTCCATAATAATAAAGGATCATTTTTAATGGCAGATCTAGAAACAGAAAGGGGTCACATTATAGAAGGATAATAAAACATACTAGGAGTGATCAGTTTCTAGAGGTATCTATTTAACTATTGTGACAAAGTTCCTCCTCTATCTTGGTGGGTCCTGCGCTTATTGGTGGATTTTCTTGCCTCAGAGATTCACCATGTGGGTTGGGGAACAGCCCAGAGACCTTCCCCTCTGGAAGAACCCACAGTCCAGGTCAATTGGGAGGTTTGGGGGGAACCCAGGCCCGCCCTCTACTCCAGGTTCCAGCCCAGGGCCCTGTGGACTGTAGCTGCCTATAGTGCCTCCTGTAACAGCTGCATGACAGCTACAACTCCCTCCAAACTTCCCCATGGCCTTCCTTATTCTCACCACAAGACCTTCCTCCTAGTGTCTGATAATGCTTGTGCTCCTCAGTTCTCCAGCAGCACACCCTCACCCTCTCACTCTCAGCTCCTTGCGCCTCTTGCTCCCAGCTCCTTACACTCGCACCACAAACTGAAGTGAGCTCCTTTTAAAACCCAGGTGCCCTGATTAGCCTGTCTTAATTGATTCTAGCAGCTTCTTCTTAATTGGCTCCAGGTGTCCTAATTAGCAGGTTCCTGATTATTCTAGTGCAGCCCCTGCTCTGGTCACTCAGGAAACAGTAAACGACTCATCCAGTGACCAGTATATTTGCCCTCTACCAGACTCCAGTACCCCACTGATCTGGGTCTGTCACATATCCCTCCCCCCTGCTCAACGCAAAGGGGTTGGGCAGCTTGGGATGCCAGACAGTGCATACGTGACAAGCCATCGGTGTTGCCATGACGGCTCCCTGCTCTGTGTTGCACACGGAACTGGAAAGGTTGGAGGGATAAGAACCATCTGGTCACCCTTGTGTTCTTCTCCTTGTTCTGCTGCATCCATTGAAGAGGGGCACGGTTGGTTAGGAGGACAAATCTGCGCCCGAGCAGGTAGTAGCACAATGTTTCCAGGGCCCATTTTACAGTGAGGCATTCTCTCTCCACCACTGCATATTTTTGTTCCCTTGGAAGGAGTTTCTGACTGAGGTATAGAATTGGGTGTTCCTCCTCCCCGACCATCTGTGATAGAACGGCCCCCAACCCTACTTCCGATGCATCTGTCTGCAGGATAAACTCCTTGGTGAAATCAGGGGCTATCAGTACGGGGTTACTGCAGAGGGCAGTCCGTAGGTCTGTGAATGCTTCCTCTGCTGCGTCAGACCATCTCACCAGATCAGGTCCACGGGCTTTCATTAGGTCTGTCAGGGGGCTTGCCCTTGTGGCAAAGTGGGGGATAAATCGTTGGTAATACCCCACCACACCTAGAAACGCCCGGACTTGTTTCTTGCGACTTGGTCGGGGCCAATTTTGGATGGCCTCTAACTTGTTCACTTGGGGTTTTACCAGACCTTTTCCCACAATGTAGCCAAGGTATTTGGCCTCCGGAAACCCTACAGCACACTTGGCAGGGTTTGCTGTAAGGCCAGCTCGCCTGAAGGTATCGAGGACTGCCTCCACCTTCTCTAGGTGGGTTTCCCAGTCTGGGGTATGAATGATCACATCATCCAAGTAGGCAGCAGCATAACTGTTATGCGGGCGTAATAGCTTGTCCATGAGGCGCTGGAAGGTAGCTGGGGCCCCATGTAGTCCAAAAGGGAGGACAGTATATTGAAAAAGACCCTCTGATGTATAGAACGCAATCTTTTCCTTTGCGTCTTCTGCAAGGGGAATCTGCCAGTACCCCTTTGTCAAGTCTAGGGTAGTCAAGTACCGGGCATTACCCAGACGCTCCACTAGCTCATCTCCACTAGCGAGGTATGGGGTATGCGTTGAACTGGGATACTTAGTTTAGTCGCCGGAAGTCATTGCAAAATCTTGTGGTGCCATCAGGTTTGCGCACCAGCACGATTGGGCTGGACCACTGACTGTGGGATTCTTCGATAATCCCCAACACCAGCATTTTTTTTACTTCTGCTTTTATTTCCTCCCTTTTTACCGCTGGCACCCAATGGGGCCTCATTGTTACTCTGGCCCCAGGGTTCGTGACGATGTGGTGATATGTCTCGGTTGTTCAACCCGGTTTTGTCGAGAACACATCTTGGTTCCAGAAGATCATCTCAGACACCTCATTCTTCTGGTCTGGTGTTAAATTGGGAGACACTCTCTCCTGTTTGGAAGGCTTGTTTTCCTGGCTTAGGTCTTTTTGGACTGTTGTGCATGCCTCTTGTGCATGCCAGGGTTTCAGAAGGTTAACATGATAAATCTGTTCTTGTTTTCTGCGTCCTGGCTGCCGCACCTTGTAGGTTACTTCCCCCACGGGTGCAACCACCTCATAGGGCCCCTGCCATTGGGCCAGAAGCTTGCTTTCTGCTGTGGGTACCAACACCATAACCCGATCCCCTGGTTGGAACTGTCGCACTTTTGCCTGGCGATTGTAATGGGTTCGCTGGGCCTCCTGTGCCTTCTCCAAATGTTCCCGTACAATAGGGGTAACCCGGGCTATCCGGTCTCGCATCTGCAATACATGCTCTATTATATTTCTCCCCTCATTGGTTTCCTCTTCCCAGATCTCTTTGGCGATATCTAGTATGCCACGGGGGTGATGCCCGTATAATAACTCGAAGGGGGAAAACCCAGTTGAGGCCTGAGGTACCTCCCGGATAGCGAACATAAGGTAGGGTAGTAGGGTGTCCCAATCCTTCCCATCCCGACTTACCACCTTCCTTATCATAGCCTTGAGGGTTCGGTTAAACTTTTCTACCAACCCATCAGTCTGCAGATGGTAGACCGAAGTTCTCAGAGTATGTATATGGAGCAGCGTACAGAGGTCCTTCATTAGCTTCGACATAAATGGGGTTCCTTGGTCAGTTAATATCTTCCTCGGTAGCCCCATTTGGGCAAAGATCCCCACCAGCTCTTTGGCTATAGTTTTAGAGGCCGTGTTCCGCAGGGGGACGGCTTCTGGGTAGCGAGTAGCATAGTCCAAAACAACAAGTATATATTGGTGGCCCCGAGCCGTCTTCTCCAGGGGTCCCACTAGGTCCATGGCTATTCGCTCGAAGGGGACCTCTATGATGGGAAAGGGTACTAAAGGTGCCCTCAAGTGGGGACGGGGACTGTGCAGCTGACACTCCGGGCAGGAGGCACAGTACCTCCGCACTTCTTCATGTACTCCGGGCCAGAAGAACCATCGTAGGACTTGTGCCAGGGTCTTCTCTACCTCCAAATGCCCCCAAAAAAGATGACTATGAGCAAGACTTAATACAGCGTTCTGGTGTTTTTGAGGTACCAGGATCTGCTGTACCTTCTGCCCCTGTACTGGTGCAACCCGGTATAAGAGATCCTTCTTCATTATGAAGTAGGGTCCTGGTCCCTGGGTTTTCCCTTCCACGGGGACCCCATCTATTTCAGTCACCTCCTTCCTAATATTGTCATACCTTGGGTCTTCTGCTTGGTCCCATCCAAAATTTCCTCTCCCGGGGCTAATCTGCCCAAGATCTAGGGGCACAGTCTCTGTTGCCTCTACTGGTTCAGAAGCATTAGGGTGGGGGTCAGACTCAGGTGCTTCTCCCTCCTGCGTAAACTAGAGTAGCCTGACAGTTGGACTGTCCAGTGCTTTAATGGGTCATTCAGGCATCCAAGAATAGCTGGAGTATAATGGCAGTAAAGTGATACTTTGTTCCCATGGGCATGCACCCTACAACAGGGAGGAGACTCCCCCTATGCTGAGATAATTCCCAGGTAGCCATTTAATCTGGCTTCCCCCACAATTTGCACCACTTGAGTGGAATAAAGCAGGAAAAAACAAGCACCCAGAATCAGGTCCCTTAGGTTTACAAGTCGTGTATCAGAAGTGCAGCACAGGGTCTCCACAAACCACTTAAACATGTGCTTAGCTTGCATGTGATTAGTCCCATGAAAGTCAATGGGATTTAAAGAGAAGCATTTGCTTAAATCCTTCACTGGATCAGGGCCTATATGGCTACCTCGATACACTGAACAGTTAGCTAAATGATGTTAGATGTGGCTTGCTGATTTTAACTGAAGGTAAAGTCAGTATTGACTTAGGGCCTGATTCAGCAGGCGCTGCCCATGTCACACATACTCTCATTTACATCAAGGAGTTCCCTGCCAGAGAACTGGACACTTTGATGGGAATTTCTTATACACCTCTACCCCAATATAACGCGACCCGAAAAAACATGAATTCAGATATAACGCGGTAAAGCAGTGCTCCGGGGGGGGGGGGGGGGGGGGGGGGAGCGGGGCTGCGCACTCCGGCTAATCAAAGCAAATTCGATATAACGCGGTTTCACCTATAACGCGGTAAGATTTTTTGGCTCCCGAGGACAGCGTTATATTGAGGTAGAGGTGTATGTGTATGTTTCCTTGGTCAAAGGAAGTCCAAACTGGTGATGGAGGATTAGGTATCCAACTCCCAGGACTCTTGTAATGTCATCTTCCATGATCACTAAGTTCACTTTAAAACAAAAGAAAAAAGTAGATTTACAAGAAAAAGAAAGAATCAGTGAATTGCATGTGTATGAAATATAAAATCTTACTGTTTTTTTCCCTTTGAACTAAACCCAGGAGGAACAGTAAAGTTTACCCTATTTAAAACATTAATTAGGGAGCTGACAGTACATAGAGATAAAAAAGAAGTCTTAGAGAAGTCTCCAGGGACTCAAAAACCCCAGTTTTGTCTACATGAGGCAAAATAATTTTAATTAGAAAAAACTGAATTGAAGTGAACTGATACGAGCAACAAAAAGAGAATTTATCCCACAATGTATTCATGGAGCATAATTGAATGTTCATTAGCTAAGAGTTATTTACTGACTGTTAATGAGCAGAAATGAATATGTATTATTTCTTATTAAGCTGGAAATGTATGGAACTAATTGTATTCAAATATAGTAGCTATAAAACTGTGTTTATTAAATTTCACAACTAAGCAGAGTAAAGGCACGTAGGTGAATTTGTATTCTTTACTGTAATATAATTTTAAATATTTACTAAGCTAAGTGGTAATAATACACTGCTTGTGATAATGAGTGGGTATTACATTATGCTAGCAGGACTTAGCAAAACCTTCATTTGGATAGGATTTATGCTTTGTTTATTCTGAATCAGGGGAGGCAACAAAACCCACTGCAGCACAGTAAAAGCAACAGGATTACTGTAGAAGGCTGTTACATTTTTTGTTCCTCACAATATAAGTCCTCTGTTATTTATGATCAAATAATATTTAGGGCTGTATTGCTACTGTGACTTGGTGGAAATGTCACAAAGGAGTGTTTAGGTGAGATGTAATTGTAAAGCTATAGAAGCATTATGTCAGGCAGGATTATTATTATTATTAATAGTAGAAATAGTAATACTGATTTGTATTGACATAGGCCCGATCTTTGAAGGTATCTAGACATTGTTCTGCTCAGAATTGCAAGACCTAAGTCTCATTTTCAAAGGTGAGCCCTTAAGAATATTGAATGTCTTATTGAATGTCAATGGAATTTATGCTCCTAAGTGCATAAGACTCTAGACTCCTAAGTCACTTAGGCCTTGCAATGCTGAGCAGAGCAATGCCTAAATACTTTTAACAATCTGGGCTATAGTGCACACAAGCCCCAACTGCCATCGGCACTTTATGGTAGGCGATCCCCATACATAGTTAAGAGACTATTCCTACCCTGAAGATCTTACAGTTAACATAGAAAAGACAGCAGAGGGTGAGAAAAAGCTAGTAAGCGTTGGTAGTCATTTTATCTTAGGAGGGTGCATGGTGAGGTGGGTAGAAGCTCAGGGAAAAGAAGCGGGGAGGAAAAGGAGGAGGTGTGGCAAAGTAGTGGGAAGGAGCAGTGGAGAAGGAAGATGAGGTGGGGAGTAGCGTGGGGCAAGGAAAAAGAGGGTGGAGAAGGGACCAGTGGCTAAGTGATAAGAGGGGTGAGAGAATGGAAAACGAGGGAGATGAAAAGGAAGAGGTGAACGGTGAGTGGGTCTGAGTCTGACAGGGACAGTAGAGGGGTGGAGAATGCAGCCCGGGAAAGGCAGGAGGTAGAACATGTAGTAAGTCGCTGTGTCTAGCTCAATAAAGAGTCATGATGGCATCACAGTCTGTACAGAGGGTAGAATACTCAGGGCTCTCTGTCTTCTGCTAAAGCTGCTAAGGAATGAGAGATCCGGGGCTGCCCATGGAGGAAACCTCCACAGAAGTGGGCAAAATGGGAGGATGATTGTCTAGTGGAGGGCTGGCACACAACAGGGACCGTGAACATGATGTACCAGGGCCCCAGATTTCTCTGGATGGGCCTGCTTAGGGCCAGCTAGCACCATCATAGGTCTATATTGTATGCAGTACTGAGTCACACAACTCAGGGAATGGAGCATTGGGAAGTTTAAATTGCTTTTTTAAGAAAACTCCCAATTGGCTCAGTTCCTCATGTTTGTAGTTTCCTTTTTTATGCTTAGCATTTGTCTCTTTCACATAAAATTGTTACAGTCTGTTAATAAGAACAGTGCCTCTGGCTCCTTTAACCTTACGTTTAGTGAAATTACTATATGGACACCATATCATCACATTTTCAGTATTATCTATAAGCAAAAATCACATGTCCCTTTTCCTAGAAGACTGAATTTTTTTTCTCTTTTCACAAGGGGGCGATAAACCTCTACTCATTATTAAGGCACAGTACTACTCCATCCCACTACTAGTTCAGGAGTGTTACATTTACTGGTGTGGTGTCCAGGCTAGTTTTAAATGTCTCTAATGACATGGGCTCCCTTTGGGAGGCTATCCCAAAGCCTAACAGTGTTTCAGTTTTTATTTATTTGAAGTAGCACCCATTAAGTGTGTTTCTTACAGTTGGGACATTTCCCTGGTTGTCTGAATTTTCCATTTCTTAATTTCAGCCCTTTGCTTCAAGTTACCATGTCTCCTTCTGTAGACCCTCTCCTTTAGTAGCAATAATACCACATCTACAGACCAGGGGGATATTCTGAGGCTGCCTTATCTTGATCTGCATAATAATGATGGAAAGCAGAAACTGCTGCTGCTATTTGGAAGATTTAGCATCTCTGGTTTCTCTTCCAATATACTCATTTCCCCCCTTGTATTAAGAAGCTTATGATCTTTTATTTTCTTTTATTTTAATGATTGTTGTGATTTCCTTTTCCTATCCATTCTGTCCATTCTATCTTTGTGAGGTCTGATTTTCTTTCTCCTATATTAAGAACAGTGAATTATTTGCTGTGAAGAATTTCACCAGCTCTAGCCAGAGCATCCTAAAGGAAAAGAGGAAACGAAGAAGAACCCCTGATTTAGAAAATTCAATACTTTGTGTCTCTGTTAATGCTACATGAGCTCATTCCAGGTGCTGGATCTGAAGGACCTGGGCCTATTTCAGCTTGTAATGGCAATCGCTGTTAAAGTAAATGCTTAATAAAATGTATGGCATGATATGGCCCCTGAAGAATGGTTTTACTGGGTCTCCTAAATGAAAATATTTATTATTAGATATAATATACTTCTGTATATTTTTTTCTAATGCATAGAAAATCCTCATGCAGGACCACGGACCCCGTTCAGCTAAGCACAAGGCATGTGCTTAGTTTAATGCAGAAGGCTGGGTCAAGAGGTGCCTCAAACCACCTTTGTGTCTTCTCTTTCAAGAACTTGCAGCTTTCTGTTTCCAGGGCTCTTCCATAAGCTAGGGCAGACTTCATTGCCAAAGTGCCCTGGTGCCTGGAGCAGCAGAGACTTGCTAGGCTGCAGGACTATCCCGGCCACATCTTCTGTGGCCAATAATCCACGCACTCCCTGCTCTCCCCCATTCCCAACAAACAATTCCCTCTGTACTAAGGGTTTCTGCAGGGGCAACACAGAGCTGACAGGGCTGTTCCCACCTTGGCATATAGATGGCCCTGCACTGGCACTATTCATTGGGGGAGCAGTAAAGCCACATGGAATCTGACCCTTTGCTGAGTGGCACTTGTGAGGAACACAGGATTGAACCTCCTGGTCCAAACCCTGATCTGGGTGTAACTGAGATCAGAATCTACCCCATCCTTTCCATAATTGCTGGATGGAAGGTAGATATTTAGCTTTGCTGTGTCTTACAGGCTCAAACACCAAGAGAAGTTTTAATGTCTGTATCTTTAGGTAAAATCTTCAGATCCCCTTTCCTGCCATAGTCAATGGTTTCTGAGACAAGAATTCAGGTCTTAACACCCAGTACGCCCTAGTTATTTCTCCCAGGAGATTCAGGCATTGTGGCTGGTTTTGTTACGTTCAAAACAGTATCACAAAAATGTGTGGCATCACTTATGTGGGTTTTACATCAGCTTCACGCCAGAAAACCTCAGAGTTTTCTGTGTTTCATTAACTTCTTATACCCTCCTTGGCACAAGTAGCCACAGTTCTGCTATGCAGCCACGAGTATGCAACACTAAATAGGGTAAAGTCAACTGTAAATGGGACGTGCCTCACTTTAATCCATAACTCATGCGTATTCAGTTAAGGAAAACAAACCCTTCTTACCACAACTATGTGCCCTCCAAAACTCCATCCATATGTAAAACGATCCTCAAAAGTCACATTTTGTCTTATTACTTAAAATTGCAAGCACATTGTAGTATCAGCAGAGCTTGTATGTAGAAGATGATCCAGGGTTGTTGGGTTATTTTTACAATGGACCAGGCCATCCATTAAAAGCCAAGAGAAAATGTTGACTATGAAAAGAAATAATAAATCCTGCATTCCCTGTACCCCCAGAACTCCCAGGTAAGGCTGTCTGAAAATTTTCAGTCAAAACTGTTTTTTGATGGAAAATTGGGCTTTTGACAAAACAACCTTTTTCCTGAAGTGTATGATTTCCTGAAAAATTTTGACTTTTTTTGTTGAAAAACCAAACACCTGGGAACCAAAATATTTCAATTTGGATATGTTGCCATAGTGTCTCGTGGGAGTTGTAGTTCACCTGCCTCACATCCCCATTCTCCTTTGGGTGCTTCCTGGCCGGACTACGTTCCCAAGATGCACCATGACCAGGAACTCCCATCATGCCCTGCCTCTGTTCTCCAAGAGAGGATACTGCGGTGGATCATAGAAGATATAGTCCAACCATAGGACCCAGCCATTAGAGCAGAATGGGAGCATGAGACGCCCAAACTTCAATTCATATGAGGCTCACAGCAGCATTTCTGAATTGAATTATTTCTGGTTTTGGTCGAAATTTTTTGGTGTTTGAGTTTTCCTTGAAAAATCAACATTTTCCATGGAAAATGTAAATGAAAATGGATTTTTCACCCATTTTTGTTTAAATTTTCCACTTGGAAAATAAAAACAAAAACTTTATCAGACCAGCTCTTCCTTGAGTTTGAGTTGACTTAGTTTGGGATGTATAAAGAAAGCAGGATTAGGGTCCTCAAATATCATATCTTTAAGTAGAAAAAAACGAAGGAGAAAGTACAATAAAACACTTTAATCTTAAGGCCCCCAATCCTGTAGCTGTGTGAAGGACTCCTCCATCCACGTTGACTTGGGTGGGGCTCTGCACAATTTATAAGATGTGAAAAAAGCAAAGGAGCTGTCTTGGGATAAAGAGCCAGTGATAGCTCATGAATCAGAAAATGGGGCCAGGCCTATGACAGTGTGGTTTCTGTATCAAATTTTAATTCCAGTTTGTAGTGTATTGAACACAAGCCTGGACATGGCCAAAGACAACCTATTGAACTACATTACAGACAGTTGCCCTCCACAGGAAAAATGCTTTGACAGCTTGCTGAAAGACTAATACTAAGAGTTCTCACAACCTAGATCTGGAGCCATTGACTTTGAATGACTCTCAACTAATGGGGACAGGTAGGTGGGGCCAGCATGACTGGGAAAGGGGGTTGGAGCTTCCCAGTGGAGCACACGACAGAGAGATGGAGACCTACTTAAAAACAGGGTGCTGCTCTGTGCAAAGTGACCAACCCTCACCACACATAAGAAGGGCTTGCAGAAGAAAGAGAACAAAAGAAACTCAACCCAGCCTGAAACCAGGGCCGGCTCTAGCAAACCAGCAAACCAATCACGGGCTTGGGGCAGCACATTTTCAAGGGCAGCATTCTGGCCATTTTTTTTTTTGTGTGTGTGTGCTTCCAGCAGCAAACGCCTACAGCCGGCCCTGGCAGCAGCAGCAAGTCATGCGCGGGGGGCGCCCTGTAGCCGCTGCAGTTCGCCCCGCAGGGGAGCAGCGCCCTCACCTTGTGGTTGGGCCGGGCAGGCTGCGAGCGGGGGACACTCAGGCTGGGGGACACCCCCCGGGGCACACAGAGCCGCCTGCAGCTGCTGCAGGGCGGCCGCCCCCAGCGCTGCAGCCGGGGCTGGGTGAAGCGGCCCGAGCCACCCAGGGACTGTGGCAGGGCAGCCAGAAGCAGCAGCAGCGGTGCCATAGAGGGCGGGGTGCTGTCGTGTGGGGCCTGCATCCTGTTCTCTGGGGTTCCGCTGCCTCTGGGGTTACCCTGCCCCGGCTCCTCAGTCCTCTGCGGCGGTGGTCCCCCGGCTCTGCCCTCCCAGGTCCTGGTCGGTCCTGGAGGCAGGAGCCGTGGATGGAGGGACCCTGGGCTGAGACGCGGCCCGGGAGCCCCACTGCTTACCCCGACCCTGCCAGCGCTGGACCGGCTGGAGGTGAGGGGGGAGCGGGCAGAGTCATCACTGGTGGGGGGGAGCCCAGGGCTGGGGCGGCAGGGGGTGCAGGTAGGAGTGGGGAAGAGAGAACCCAGGGCTGGGGTGGGGGGGCAGCTAAACATTTTTTTGCTTGGGGCAGCCAAAAACCTAGAGCCGGCCCTGCCTGAAACATTGCCAAACCTGAGACTCACAAGGAAGATTGAGCTCAGACTCAGGGAGGATGTGTCTCAGGACTTCATTTTCAAAGTCCTGTACCTCTCAATTGCTTTTAGAGTAAAGTGTCCATGGTTAAGAAATTCATTTGCTAAGCCTATGTACCTCACTATCCTGACACATTGTCCCTAAAGGAGTTACACTAGTGGGGAGCTGGGTCAGGCTGTAACAAGGCCCTATAAAACATGGTAAATGATTTGGTCAAATCACAGATCACAAATGTTATGATAAATAAGTAAATATGTTGCACCTCAGTTGCCAAAAAGAAAGCGCTACATCAGTGAAGTGATTAGTTAAGAAAAACATTTGAGTCCACAGCAGCAGCGGGAGTGTGGACTAGTAGTAAGAACAGGGAATGAAGTCTGAAATTCCACCAGTGATTCACTATACAACCTGGAGCAACTCACTTCCCTGCCTGTTTCCCACTATGTAATGTGTGGTGGTTATTTTACTGGGGTTTGGGAAAGGATTAATATATTGTTTGTAAAGTGGATTGAAAAAGAAGGTGCAAAGTGTAAATATCTTTTATCAATCACTGCAGGCCCAGAAGTTAATTTGGAGACCAATTCCTTAACTCCAGCTATTTGTTGGGAAATTATCAGAAATATCAGAGCTCTATATTATTAAGGTAGGAATCCTGCTCCTATTGAGGTCAGTAGCAAATCTTTCATTGGGTTCACTGGGGACAGGACTAGGTCCTTAATCTGGCAAAAAGTTATGACTCTTATCCACAGGGAAGCATTAGGCAAAGGCAGGAGCATCAGAATCCAAATTACTTATGCTGATGAGCCTAATTACTCTCAGTCTCTGCTCCTTACTGGGACAGAGCAAAGACAGAAGAGTAGATGCAGTATTGCTCAGTAAGTCAATTAATTAGCAATTTATTAATTTGTGATTTTATGGAAACTGCTAATTTCAGTGTCACTGAAATATAAGCAGGTAAGGATGAAAAGCATTTGAATAGCCTGAGCATTTGGGCCGAAAAGGAACACAAGCTAAAGTATGTTAATTGAATATAAGAGTGTAATTAGAAAGTGTGTGTTCCATTAAAAGCCAGGCATCATGTGATGCCTGACACAGGTTATAAATAACTAGTTCCCTGACTGCTTTTCTATGGGAGCTAACATAAGAGAGGGGAGGTTTGGGAGAAGTCTAATATTTACCCCTAGCCTTGTAGTCTATGATCTTTAGTAAATATCTGACTAAACTGAATCATTTGAGAAACACAACTGCTGTTAAGAGTTTCAGCCTATATAGATGCAAATAAGAGCAATCACTAAAGCAGCCAAGTAAGAGAGCAACAAAACACTTTTGCAATCCGCCACTATACATCTAGAATCTATTTAAGAGTGTAACTACTGATAGGGCTAAATCTCAGTGGATGACTGTAAGGGAGAATATGGATCTAGCTTAAAATTCTAAATTCTGATTTTTATTTGTATCTTTTGGCTGCTTCTGTGGTTTTTAAAGGGAATTAAAGTCGGATTAGGCTTTCGGATCCCCTGGAATTGTGCTTGGAGAGATGGGCATTCCAATCTTTCAGTTGAAGCCTGTAGAACTCTAGGCATATACCACATAAATAGAAATCTGGAAAGTTGTTTCCTACCTATACGTGGTCTCACATGGCTTTTATCTCAAGTCTTGGTGGAGCATTACCTCAGAACCACAGAAGAGCTGCATAAAGGAAAATGCTAACACACACCAACCTGCTGAGAGGATTTTCTTCATATTATTAGAAATTAGACCACATTTCTCTCTGAGGCTTTGTGCTTCTGTTTTGCAAGTGCACATAAGGCACTTTGCCTTTCATCTATTATTTGGGAAAGGCGCGTCTTTTAATAATGCTTAGCATGAGAGAAAACCCAGCAATTTGTGCTTCTCTGGAAAAAGCATTCCTCTGAGAAAACTCATAACATGCTGTATGAAATGTCAAGAACAATAAGGCAAAACAAAGAACCTCTCAAAGAAAAAAAATGCTATGATAAATATTGGAAACCTACTGAACCCCATCTTATACTTAAATTTCAATAAACACTCTCCTCAGGAGCACGTATTTCGCCTGGGTGGGAATGTGTTTCCTTTGTAAATTGCAGAGTTTTTTCTAAAAAGAATTTTGTGGTAAATCCTGAAAACAGACCAAAACACAGTTGAGGCCATATGAAATGAAATAAAATCTACCAAACCTCTCTACGCACCATATATTCCTATGCTGTTGGATTGTGGCTCTTGACAGTGGAGCTAAAATTGATGAGAGAATTGATCTCCAGGACGCTTTAAAATACCCTCAAGTTTTAAAAGCAAGATAGGCGGGAGAAAGACAGAGCCTTTGAAAAAGGCCTAATAGGCCGAGTTTTCTTTTCCTAGTTTTATATCTCTGTCCAGGTTTTATAGCCTTACCCTTAGCAGATAGGGATCTGCACAAGATTTATTTGAGTGCTTATCACAGTTTAGTATAAAGTGTTCAAGTTTTTCCGTAAGAATGCTCTCTGCTCACCTTTTCTTGATGGCATTTTTATCCACTCACTTTACCTTGAAATATCACTCAAGACTCTTTTCAGAGGTTGGCAAGGGTTAGCCTAACCATTAATACATGAAAGTTGAACACTGGAGGTGTTAATGCTTTGACGCCAGTTGCATTTCACTACTGGCTATCTTCAATATCAAAGGACTTCCTGCCATAAACCCAAGGCCAACACTGTCCTCCTCTAAAATATCCCCGAGCGACTCTACTCAAATCTTCTAATTCCTGCATTCAGTTTCTTGGGAAGGCAGATTTGTAATGTTGATGGTGTTCACAGTTTTGACAGGCTAGTTGCAATTATGTTAAAGGGTGGAAAGAAAAGCAAGAAAAGAAGCAAATATATGCAGTCTTTAAAACATTTTCATTACATTTATTTAAACCAACTGACTAATTTGAGGACCAAAATAATAGAGTATTGTTAGTGAAGAGAGAGTGAGGGTGAATAGAAGAGGGAATGGCATATGCCACTAGAACTCTACCTCATTAATGGTAGCTGCAGAATGGCTAGCCACGTTTCTTCTTTTCTTTTGCATTCTATTCAGGTTCTTGTACCACCCTCATTACCATAGTATCTGATGGCCTTCCAGTAGTGCAGTGAGTGATGTGACTGACATCTGTTATGTGTAGTGCTCTCTTTCTCCCTTTTTCTCTCCAAAGGGGAAAAGTATGAGAGATTTTTCAATTCAATGTAATTGTTTATTATTATAGTGTTTGATATCTGCTGTGTGTTTAGTACTGAACTGTGCCTTTCACTCGGAATAGAAAGCAGAAAGGTTTGTGGTGGTTCTTAGATCCTGGAGGAATTGGTTCCAGAGCCTTAGACCAGCCCCTGAGAAAGTTCCGTCTCCAGCACAGACAAGCTATACCCTTGTGATAAACATCACCATTGTGCCTGAGAAGCAGAATTGTCAACCATAGTCCTATCCTGCAGCCTGAAGGTGATCTTTTAGGAATCCAGGGCCCAGCCCTGTTGAGCTGGAGACCAACAAGTAAGAACAGCCCCACTTAAGAAAGTTAATTTAATGCTGGTGTGGTGGTGAATTTGGACAGCTCTCTGAATTTTGGAGAAAGATTGACCAAGTACATGCTACCTAGGCACCACAACGACCAGTGAATTACAGATGCATATATAAAGAACAGAACAGGATGTACGTTGCTTTAAACACTGAGAGCCTAGAATTTGGTTTATTCTGGAAATTCTGAAATAAAGGAACTCAGGCTCCACTGTGGAAACATTTGGGTGCAAACACCCTTCAGGTGAAGGACATCTTACAGGATAACCCCACCTAAGGAGCTTTGGCACAAGAGGACCATTAATCTTAACTTGCACATATATATTTGTATGCATCCGACGAAGTGGGCATTCACCCACGAAAGCTTATGCTCCAATACATCTGTTAGTCTTAAAGGTGCCACAGGACTCTCTGTTGCTATATATATTTGTAGTAACTTTAAATTGATGTTCTTTGGGATAGTCTTATGAGCTACATATATCAATGTGGCAATATTCTTGCATGGGGGCAGCAGTCATGGAATCATACTCCAGGATGCTGTGCTCCAGTAGAAGACAGCACTGAGCAGACGGCACTTCCTGTGTAACCAGTGTAGGGAAATCTAAGTGTAGTCAGATAAATGGCTAATTAGAATGTGATATTTCAGACTATGTTGTCTGTTGGAGTTGCTCTGTTAGCACTAGTGGGAATGAGTTGTATTTTATAATATCTCAAAACATGTTGCCAGGTATTGGATTGGTGTGACACTTCATTTGAGGACAGAAAGAAGTCCACTAAACATTCACACAAATAATATAGCAGAATAGTGTCTGCTTATCATGATAACTATGAGTGCCTGGATCACTAACCACCACATCTTTATTGGCAGAAGACCATGTTCTGTTCTTCTTGGATGCTATGCTGTGAGGAGGGGATGCAAAGGTAGCTGGATTCCTGGGTGCTGCTGGGACAGAAATAACCCTAGGTGCTGAGGCAGCTCTAATTTATGGCAGTTTTCCCATGGCTGCTTAAAGCTGTGCCACAGATAAGAATCCCTATAATTTTGAGCACTACAGGTACTCCCTCTCCCACATCCTCCTTCCCCTAGTCCCACCACCTACACAAACTTCTGCAATGAAAGGACTATTGTTTCTCCTTTTTAGCCCCTATATACTCTTCAGAGAGCATGAGATCTAATCCATGAACTTCTTCTATGTCCTCAACAAAGCACTTAACTCTCTGCCTCAGCTTCCTCACCTCTGTATTATGGATAATAAACTCCACAGTTTACAAAGTGGCTATGGGGAGTCATTAGTTTAGTTTATATTTATAAAGTGCTTTCAAGATGAAAATATGGTTATTATTACTTAAAGTTCTTGAAGTTCTTTTTGCTAGAGAGATGTAGGACTAATAGGTTTTAATTACCCAAAAAAAAAAAAATTTGCATGGTGAGAAACAGAATCCCACTGTCAGAATTCCACATGCAGAAAGTTTTTCCTGGTGGTTTCTGACTGTAATCCAATTGTCTCTTGAGAGCGTGTGATTTACTGGATAGATACCTTCTGATGTTAAAATATTGAGTTTTATTTTTTTAATTTCAAGCAGAGCTGCTTTGATTGGAAATACTTAGGCTGCCAAACACATAGCTGTAGACTTTATTTGTGCTCAGCATTTCAGGAAATTAGTTGTCTGTCTCCGTTGCTTAGCTGTAGTGCGGTTAATGAAAACAACTTTCTCTTTGGAGAAAATCCAAATCTCTTTGGTAAGAAAATGCTACTGAATTCCAAAAAAGCTGTGTAAATCAATTTGCGTGTAAGCTACATTGTTTTGTAGACTCAACATAGCCTGACATAGTTCACTGCAGTTCATTGTATCGCTCTTCATCACAAAGCTAGAGTAAGTTGGAAGTAGCTTCTGATGCTTCCAAAATACTGTAGCTGATTATTAATATGTGCTTTGGGGTTTAATAGGAAACTCTCTTCCTTACATCTCCCCTTTGAAGTTGCTCAGGCCACCGCCAATCCATCACATACAGCTATTGCAATATGAAAGTGAAAGCCTCTTCTTAGTTCTCCCTTTAATGAGATTTCCCCTACCCCATTTCTTCTAGTTCAGACTCTTAAATTGTTACAAGCCCAAATCTCAAGTAAATTTGGCACAAAAAGGTGGGATGGTGAATATTTTGCATGCACAATATTTTCAAAAACAATGGTAATATTTTAACTTTAACATGAGTAATAGTGCATATAACTTCAACTACTATACTATATTTGTGTGATATAATATATATGTGTGTGTGTGTGTGTGTATCTATATCTATACGCACATGAGTACATAGCACCTTGTATCTCTAAGGACCCCAAAGTACTTTACAGACTGAGTAGGCATCATCATTGAAACACGTAGCCACCTCCAGAGTTGAAGGGCACTAATGAACTGGTGTACAGCAGAATGACAGGGGAGAGGAGAGGACATTTTGACTTTAGACACTAGATAATCTTCTGTTCTTATGAAGAATCTGTGGTGTGGACACAGAACTGGCAGGATCTCAGTTTATAAAGTCTCACCTGAAGTTCACCACACAGTAATCTGTCTGGAGATTGGTTTATTTTTCTTGCAAAGATGAGGGGCTATGTCTACCCTGAGTTCAATGGTTTCAGGAAGACTAAGTTAGTCTTAACTTATGCTTAGATCACAATATAAATACAAGTGAATGAATATTACAGCACAAGGTTATTCTGAACCACCTATAGTGGTGCTAAATTTGGAAAACCCACAGAGTCAATAATCCTGAATGGGGAATGGGCAGTATGGACAAAGCCATTGAAAGCAAATTGTATATCGACCTGAAATTCTTGTATTCAATTATGAAGAACATAATTGCTCTCATGTTCTTACTCTCTTGGGGTCTGATCCAAAGCTCAATGGGAGCCTTTCTATTGACTTCTGTGGACTTTGGCTCAGAATTTTGAAGTATATATTTTTGGACTACATCCTGGATGCTTGTTCCTTTTGTGCTCTGAGGAAGGGGAAATCCTGTTTTCTCAGGGTGGGAGGCGATTCTGTGTCTGAATTTTTGTGAGAGAAATTTAAGTGCCTAAATTGCAGTTATTTTTAAAAGGCTGATCTTGATCAATTGAACTGAGTTAGTGAAAATTTTTAAAATGCAAGTGTGTAATTAATTGGGGAATTTACCAGAATTATATTCCCTCCCATGTTCATGAGAAAATCCAAGCTCAACAGGGAGCAAGGAAAATATGTAGTTACACAATAATTATAGATTGTTTCTGTAGTGCGTAGGTATTGGGTAGTATCTCTTTAAATAGTTTGTGAGTCCTCTCATTGGCCTCCCTGTCTTCTTTTGCACAAGCCACCAGAAGCTATCAGAGGAGCCATGTATATGTACTAGGCCCTGTTTGTTTGTATGTAAGTAGTAAACACGGTACTTGGAACCCAGGTATGTCCATGTGGTTTCACCAGGTCCTTAAAGTTGGATAAAGAGTGAAACAATCATTTATAACAGTGAAGATAAGCAACCACTGGAACACATTACTATGGATGTGATAAATTCTCTATCGCTTGGAATTGCCATGAGCTGACCTACTAGACAGTAGGAAGAATAGGACCTCCCTTCTTTCTCCATAATGCAAGGCTGCTGTATTTAATTCTAGGTCAGCGTTTTTTCCATAATAAACAAAAGGCTCTTGCACTTCAGTAAATTGAAAGTATGCTGGGGAATAGCCACCAGGACTGCAATACAGATAGAACCTGTTCATGTTCATATTAATAGAATTTACCCTTCCCATCAGGGAAATGGAGAGGTCTTGCCAATAAAGATTAGATCTTGTTGTATATTAGATGGTAATAGAGAATAGATTAATCTGTATAAATTTGAAATATTTAGCGGTGTTTTTCAGCCTCAGATAATGAAACATCAGAGAGACCCAGTTAAATTTCTGTTTATTGACAAACATCTGCTGCTCTAAAGAGACTGCCAGTAATATGGCTTCTGTTTTGAACTGATTTTATATCCTGATCACTCTCCATAGTCATGGGAAACATCCCCCCCATGCTGGAATGGAATTCAGCAGATCTGCATAGAATAATCAATTATTTATTGCATTGCCTATGACAATTCCTCTTATTACTAAACCATACCTGATTCTTATGGCAAAGGGCTCTTGTTAGGGCACACAGCAGCAGAGAAAAACCCCATGCTTTGTTCTTCTTTTCAATGGCAAAAAAAGAAAAAAAAATCTGAATTCGAAGCACTCAGTATATTTGGGTTTGTGAGAAGTTTGTTTGATCCAGTCAATGATTGGTTGATTTTGGAATTTCCATTATGCTTGGGAGATATAACCACCTAAGTGAACCAAAAGCATCAAGCATCAAATGCCATTTATTGGGGAGAAGGAACCATTGTTGATGTCCGTGTTCTCTCTCCTCCACCAAGCCAGGGCCCGCATGAATTTCCCGGAAGCTAGTTAAATATGTTAGAAGTCAGGCTGCATTGAAGACTGGGAGAAATTTAAAAAATTGAGGGACAGAAAATAACCGTGTCTCTTTTTCATAAGAGACAAACTGACCCAGAGAATATAGACACTATGGAGGTTCACATATGGCTGCTTACCTTGAATGTCCATATTTCTGGGGCTGCTTCTTCATTTGCCTTCTTCTCCCTTTTCATTCTCTTGTCTTTTAGTTCCTCTAACTTGGTCACAACTTTTAGGTATTCCTGATGAGGTACATGGACTGTAAGCTTATGTTTCCATTATAAAGCCACTGTAAAGACCAATTGCAAGTGTTCTAAAGTTGGATTTGCTCTTCTTATTTCACTTTATAGGCTAGTAAGAGGATGACATTGTGATATTTTAATGGTTGCTTTCCCACAATTACTGGATTAGCAATAAATTTTACTCTCATTCATTCTTCAAATGTGGCAATGAGTGTGTTCAACAATCATTGCTCTTAATTATTATGATTTCTCACTCTCTCTACTAAGTAGCCAGTTATAGCAAGAAACTGCAGAGTAACTTTTCACTGATACACAATAATTAGTTGTGCAATATTATCATTGACATTGCTTGGCTGATTCCCCATGCTCTCGGCTGAAAGGTTACCATGCTAATAAGTGGTTGTGGAAATAAAAGTGTACAACAAAATTTGCTGTTGGGCATGTTGAATTGCGATAGAGAATTGAAGCAAAGTGGCTGATGAAAGCTGTGCTTGGGTTCTAATATATTTATATACTTCTCTTAAAATTACATAAAGATGTGGACAGATACTACTTACCTGCACTGGCGTAATGGATTTAGGGCCTGATCCAAAACCCTTTGAAGTCAGCAGATCTCTTTTCGTTGACTGCAATGGGCCCTGGATCAAGTTCTTAATGAGCTGTTTGGATGAGTAGAACAGAAAATAACACAGTCTCCTAAAAATACCTTGGAATTATGTTGACCTTGTGTTCTTCAAGAATGCAAAAGGAAAGGGTTAGATTAGCTTGGTTCTGAAAGTGCCTCCTTCATATGCTGTTTTTATTGCATGATCTTTCCTGGTATGAAGAGCTGTATAATTTCTTGCTGGTTTCACCTAGTGGACTGATACAATGTACTATGAGGTTTTCCGTCAAGAATCCATCACAGCCAGTCAGGTCAAAAGTCCATTTTTTTGCTAAACAGGCTTTAGTAAAGATTCTTTAACAGGCTGTGACGACCCTTTCGGAAATTTAAAAAATTGTGTTCAGTAATGTGCATTTACAAAATAAATGCCGCTAGCAGCTGTGATACATAGCTGAAATACTGCTGAAATGTGGGCCAGGTCAGTGGCTTAGTGGCAGCATGTTCTGTTCCTATAGAGATCGTTGCTTCGCAAACTGCCAGGAGTGACTGTGAGTCAAGGCAGAAACCTCAAGCTCTTAGAAGGAGGAAATGTCTTGAATCGGCCTCAAGCACCTAGTTCCTTGGCTGAAGGAATGATCACCAAAATGCAGGGCCTGAGGAGAATGGGAAAGTGGGTATATATAAGTAGTCATGAGAGCTGATAAGGCAATGTTCTTGCTGCTTAACTATTTTTGCCTGGAAATGTATTCTCACACATATGTCCAACAAATATACCTTGCTTTTATATCGACCACTGTTTTAATTAATGGCGTCTGTTTGTATGGCACGATTCCAGTCCCAAATAGCACAAAGGGAGTGGGAAACACTTACAAGTCCGTGCTTGGCATTGCCCTGATGTTGGGGGAATACCCAAGGCTGTTCCATGGCTCCTGTGCCTCTCTTCCTAAAGCCGTTAGTGCAGAAGGCCATGTCGGGGCAGAAAGTGGACAGAGCACAATCCCCCAGCCGCTCTAACCTATGCCAGGCTGAAAATCAGAGCACTGTAACCAACTTAGAGATCGTGGAAGCTGCATGCAGCTGTGAATCTGGCCCTGGATCTAATATGGAGGATTAGTGGTGGGCATCTGATTAATATAGACATGTGTCAGGACATTACATAATGTACTTCAGTGCCACACACTCATGCCATGCCTTATCATATCCATATCAATGCCCACACCTTCATTTTTGTACGATGTGCTAAGTTCTAAACACAAATTTCATATCTAATCCTCAAATGTATGTCTTGATGTAAGTATTAGAAGGGGGGTTATAATGGCTTAAGTCACGCCCCAAGCTGCTGTAATGAAAAGACAGTTTAACCTGGATATCATTGATCTCCGTCACTCTCAAATTGCAGGAATTATTATTTGGTTAGTGTTAAGGTACTGAGCGGAAGAGGCATTAGGGGAAGCAGTGACTGAGGGGATACTGCACCTTTTAATCTTGCTTTCAGCAGAAGTTATTTTTGTGCCTGTACTTTGAAAAACTGTCCAGGGTAAATATCTGTAACTGTCTTGTGGGAAAGTGGAGTTCATGTTTTTGGCAGTTTCCACATCCTGGGTTGGCCATGGTCAAGCATAACTCAGAGAGTGAATTCAGAACGTATCTTAAGTGAAACTTCTCTTATGCCATGACTGACAAGTCGAAGGGGTGGTGTGGATTGGGGCTTAATGAAGTCAACTAGGTTTTCCATTCGTTTTAACTTTGCAAATTCCACAGGTTAGAAACACATTAGTGCAGTGATTCAGTTTGGCCTGTGAGTGGCGCTGTTTGTCCAGTTACTGGACTATGTCACATAGTTGATCCCAAAACCATATGTAGGCTGGACTACAGAATCTTTCATGCTTTCCAAATATCAGTGTGTGACAGCCTGTTTGTTGACTCTGAAAATAAAAGCAAACTAGAAACAATGCTGTGGCAACTGCAACAGCTCTCACTTGCTGTTCTCTGAACATATCAATTATTGCAAAGCCAGTCCTACAGCTACAGTCTTCCTTGCCTCAGTCTTCATGAACTCCTTCATTTTAACTTTCTCAATTCTACTGAATAAGCTGAGTATGTGGGACAATACATGGGTGTGCAGTGGGGATCCAACCTGTTTGCAAAGTTAGGAGAACATGGGTCTGCTGAAATCACATGAACTAACCTGGCACAGTTATCATTATTTCCGTTGTAATTCCCACACAAGTTACTATGTAATTTTCACAACATGGTTAGAAGCTATTTATGGTATCTGGTATCATTGCATAATTCTTTAAGACATACTTCCTTATTAAAACATCATCATAAAAATCCCTTCAAAACCTAATAGAAAAGGCTCCATTTTCTATCAAAAAGCATTGTGCATTTAAAAAGTGCATTTATGTCCAGCATATCGTTTTTCCTGTTCTAGTCAATTAATTTCCCTTTCACAAGATTATACAGGGAAATATGCAGAGAAATCCAGAATAGTTTGCTAGTAATTTAAACATGTCGTTCCAGAGATGGGTGAAAAATTGCATAAAAGTAACGTTTTTCATACGGCTACATCAACACTGCAAACATTTTTCACCACTTCATTTTGCATCCCTAAAATTTTGGGAGACCAAAAATGTGTTTCAGTGAAGAGTGAAAAAACATAGAGGCCCCTTTTCCTAATCAAAACTTTTGGAGCAAAGAGGGGAGGTGACATTGCAGCCTTAGAGGTCACACTGTGCAGAGGAATAAGCATAGAGCTGGAAGCCGGGATTCTTTCATCACCTCTATGACAGACATTAGTACCCCTTTGTAGTTATATAGCGCTTGACAAACATCTAGTTAGACCTGACAACATGCCTGTGAAGTAGGTTATGTATCATTATCCTCAATTTTAGGGATAGGGAAACTAAGCTCGATTCTGTACATGCCAAAAGGCTGAGGCTAATCTCCAAAATCAGGCACGTAATAATATGTTTGTAATTTATGCTGGTCTTAAGCAGTTCAAATTCCACAGTGCACAGCCTTTGGCAGTTGAGATAAAGATGCTCACTAGAAGGAATGGAACAGTCTGAAAAGAGGCGAATTATTCTTGCTGTTTACATATAAGGTTCAAAATGGTCAGAAGGAATTTGTCCTCGTGTCTAACTTATGCTGACCTGTTTTTTTATATGAACGTAGTATTTAGATGCCTGAATGTGACAACCCTTGAATCTGACGTCTTCTTTCCAAAGGGCTAGTATAAAGGCATTGGCAGACCCAGCTGCCCTAGAGTGTCCTTCCAACACACTGCATCTTAGCAATATTTGTTATTTTTCAGAGGCAAAGATTCAGTTGGGGGTGGTTAGCTTTTGTAGAGCTAAGATACAGAGCTATGCTTTCCAAAGATCAGAATTGTTTAATAAGAAATACTTCCAACTTCCACACTACGCAAGCCCTGCAATGCTGCAAAATCCACAAAAGCCTCATTTTGGGGGGACTTCTTTGCTGTCCTTGCAGACTTCCACAGGCCAAAAGCCAAGTGATGCTTTTTAAAAAAATTGAATCCAGGTTTAACGCTGGAGAATCATATGTCATGCTAATATGTATTCCTGAAAATAAACCAGTACTCAAAACCATTTTATGGGTGCAAATAACCCACTTAGTTCCTCTTCTCTGGGACACTTGTCTGCAATGTGTTTAGCAGCTCTCACCTATCTCAGTGGGCGCTGTGACATTAATGTTTGTAAAGCTTTCCGGGATGCTCACATAAAAGGGACTCGATGCAGGCAAGGCATCTCAAATGGTGTCAATTGGTAGCTATGCTCAGCTGAAATTCCAAATGCATTCCTAGGGTGTGTTTGCACTTGGGATTTCCGGCACTTCTCTCCCCGTTGGGCTGCTAACAGTGTAGCTCCACTAGTGGTAGCAGAGGAGGAAACCAGGGCTGGACTAAGGTAATTTGGGACCCTAGGCAAACCATGACACAGGTCCCAGTATGATTCTGCCTCCACTTGGAGTGGTAGTGGCAGTGGGGCCCGCTCCTTTGCCCTGGCAGAGAGTCATGGGTAAAAGCGTGAGTCCCCTTCTCTCCAGTTTAGGAATGGCAAGGTTCGCTCCTCATGAGAGCAGTAGAGGTGGCAATCAATGTCCCTCACCCACTTCAGAGAAGCAGCTGTAGCAGCTGGGTGAGCCGTCCTGTGCTGCCCTCAGCTGCCCTCCACAGTGGGAGGGCTGGGCCCTCTCTACTCATCTGTTCTTGCCCCACATTGAATCCTCTGTTGGGGTGGCATTGGCAGGGCCCCAGAGCAGTAGGTCTAGAGTTATCACTTCATTGAGATACATACTGTAGTTTACACCTCTAAGAACTATTGTCTCAGGCTCTCTGCAGACTCAGGTGCTGCATTGGTTATGCTTGGTCCACATTCTGAAGGTTTTCTCTGCAACTGTTGGGGCCAGAAACTGTAATTTTTCTAAAAATGAAAACAGCAATTATGATGTAATCATAAAATTTGAGGATCTGGGGCCATCAGCCTATAGTACCCTAATCCTGTCTTGGAAGGAGCGCTAATGTAGATGAGTATGATCGAACCTTCATATTGTACACAGTTAACATGACATGATAGTAAAAATGCCTGGGCCCTGCCTATACCAGCACTTCTACCATGATACCACCAGTTGAGTTGTACTGGCACTGAATCAGGGGTGGGAAAAGTGCTAATGTAGACAGGACCCCAGAGATGTGTTAAATTGGCCAGAAAAGACTGCAGTGATCTCTGATTAAGAGTTTATCTGCACAGTCTTGGGCTACGGGGCTAGTCTGCTTCTTGTAGCAACCTCAAGCAAAACCTAGTGAAGTGCTTTAGTGAAGTTTGCAGTATTAACCTTGGCATGCTGCAAGGCTTTCAGTAGGTTAAAATTCACCACAATGCTTATTTCACATGAGAAAAAAAGATCTCATAATATTAAAGCAATCCATATTTAATAGCTTTCTGGATGTGTTGGTGAGTGTGGGCTTCAATAATTTAATGTGAGGAATTGCTAACACAGTGGAAAAATCAATTGCATTTATTGTACTGAAGGTAATCTGATAAGAATGTCTTATGTGAGTGTCTTTCAGATTGTCTTGGTCTAGAAGGGCAGTGGTATGTGCATTATGGGGAGTTACCAAATAAAAGGGTTATGATTAAATGCTTGCACCTCTTTAACGTTGGAGCTGATTTACTGGTACAGACGCTCCATTCTTGGCAATGCTGACAGACTCCATCTGTGTGCCACAAAGGGTCAGAGTAGCTAAAGCCCCCTGGCTGCCACCTTCCACTGAGGAGCGTGCACATCTCTTCAAATCCATAGCATAAGGGATGCAGAATCTGGCCCTTGAGTAGTACACACTTCGACAGGTAGACCCACAGAAGTCAGTGGGACTGCTGATGTGAGCATTGGTTACAGAATCAGGCCCTAAACAGGGGATGTGCGACTCTGAACCTACCACGTCTTCTGAGGCTTTCTAATGGCACTGGAAAGTTCTATAGATTTGGTATTTTGTTTAGCTTTACTGGGGCTTCTTAAACCCTTGGACATTTTTGTGAAAGGTAGGTTTGCAACCAAATTATCTGTAAAATGGCATGTGTGTGTTAATGTTACAGACTGCATAATGAGAGTCCATCCTCCCTGTGATTTGCAGCACCATACCATACAGATAAAAAATATAAAAGAAAATGATGTAAAGGTAGCCTTGCTTTTGAATCTCTAATGACACATAACAGTGTAAATACTTAGCGGGTAAGGGTTGCTTTGCAAAGGTATTTAGGCACCTATCTGCATCTTAGGTGCCCAAATACCTTTGCAAATATTCCCTTGAATCCCGATGTCCTGCTCAATTCCTGTTTCTTCCACAGACTTTCCATGTGACCTAAGACAAATTTCTTAGCCTTTCCAGGCCTCAGTTCTCCTATTTTAAAGTGAGGGTATTTTAGCTCTCTCACCTTCTGTTTGTCTTGCCTTGTCTGTTTAGACTGTAAACTATTCAGGGTAGGGACTGTCTCTCACTATCTGTATTGCCAGTGCTGAGAGCAATAGGGTCTGACCTTGGTTGGGAGCCCCTGGTTACTAATAAAAGAAGAACAGGAGAACTTGTGGCACCTTAGAGACTAACAAATTTATTAGAGCATAAGCTTTCATGGACTACAGCCCACTTCTTCGGATGCATATAGAATGGAACATATATTGAGGAGATATATATACACACATACAGAGAGCATAAACAGGTGGGAGTTGTCTTACCAACTCTGAGAGGCCAATTAATAAAGGGAAAAAAAAACTTTTGAAGTGATAATCAAGCTAGGCCAGTACAGACAGTTTGATAATAGGTGTGAGAGTACTTACAAGGGGAGATAGAGTCAATGTTTGTAATGGCTCAGCCATTCCCAGTCCTTATTCAAACCGGAGTTGATTGTGTCTAGTTTGCATATCAATTCTAGCTCTGCAGTCTCTCTTTGGAGTCTGTTTTTGAAGTTTTTCTGTTGTAATATAGCCACCCGCAGGTCTGTCACTGAATAACCAGACAGGTTAAAGTGTTCTCCCACTGGTTTTTGAGTATTTTGATTCCTGATGTCAGATTTGTGTCCATTAATTCTGGTTACTAATGTAATACAAATGGTAAATAGTAATAATTACTTATTTGACCCATCAAGCTGGTATAAAGGTTAGCCCAAGCCCTTTCCCGATCTAAACATTTACCTCATTAAAAGTAAAAAGTTTTCTGAAAAGAACAGTGTGTGCCAGTTTGGTTCCATTAGCAGTCTCTGCCCATGGGAGACTGGGACGGGAACAGCAAGGGGCTTTAGGTCAGGAGTGTATGGCATTAGCAGAGCCACGTGGGGAAGCTTGCGTAGCACTTGGATTAAAATTGGCTCTAGCCAATGTTAGTAGCCTTTTCCTTTCATAAGCATAAAATTCACCCACAAAATATTAAATCTATCCACACTTTTAAAATAAATTGAATTTGGTGCTGACCAAGAGCTTTTGGTTTTCTAGTGGGGATTTGAACAGATGATTTTAGGGGTGAAAGGTTAAGTCCTCCCCTAACTACACTCTTCATGGACATTTTTTACTCCCAGTGTCCAACTGTGAGTAGACAGGAAGTAGATCCGGAGGTACAAGTATCTGAATAAACCTCGGTGACTAAGTGCAGTGAAACCAAAATGATATCGACAAATGCCAGGTATAACTTGATATATTATAAATTCATTCAAAGACATGCAGGACACCAGTTAAGTAAAAACTAATAACTAAAGACAGATTAGATATGTGTCCCCCTTGTGTGAATGGATTGGGAATGTATTTCATTTAGCTTTAGGATTTCCTTACTTTCAAAGATACTGGACTAACGGTATAAAGATCTGTGATGGTTTTCACCAATTCAAATCAAAACCAGGTCAGAATTATGCTTATTAAATATAATTGATTATATAATAAATATAAAGGTCAGAGGACTTGTTTCATTGGTACTGATCTTGCCTAGACACCGAATTATATAGTCTCCTGGCTAACAAGGCCCGCAGGTGTTTTTCCTTAAGCCCTTTGGTGAGCCACACCCAGCCAGTACCAATTAATACCCCTTAATTAGGGCTGGGCTAACAGGGGCCTGGCCAGAACCTTTTTGGCCAGCACCCTATAAATGCCTCCCCCTTAAGAAGCAGAAAGTCCAGCCGACCTCGGCCCCTTGGCCTCTATGTACTCCTCCATCAATCTGATGGCCGCCTCGACGGTGCCTGGCTGGTATTGTCTCACCCATATGCGTATGGTCTCAGGGACGCTCTGTAGTAATTGCTCAAGGACCAGGGTATCCATGATTTCCCCCATGGTACGCGCCTCAGGCCTCAGCCAGCACGTGGCCCAGTCCATCAGCCTCTGGGTATACGCCCCGGGCCGCACTGTCGACATCCACTGGGCCGACTGGAACTTCTGTCGGTACCGCTCGGCCAACAGGCCCACCCAGTCCAGAATGGCTGCTCTTATGGTCTCATAATAGCGGGCTTGTTCCTTGCTCAACGAATATAGGCTGCTTGAGCCTCCCCTGTCAAATAGGGAGCGAGTCGAAGGGCCCACGTTGCCCTCTCCCACCCGGTGCTCGTGGCTACCTGCTCAAAGGACCCCAGGAAGGTATCCGGATCATCTGCCGGACTCATCTTACACAGTCCCCAGCCTGGCGGACGGGTGCCCTCTCCTGTCACAGGACTCACCAGGCATTGCAGGAGTTGCCCCTGTATGCTGGTTTGCTCCAGGATAAATTCCTGTGGGCTCCACTGCTATTCCACCTGCCAGGCTAGGAAGGCCTGTCTCTCAGCCTGGTGGGAAGTTTTGCAGGGTCTGCTGTGTCTGTTCCTGCTGCTTTACCAGCCATGACAGGGTCTCCTCCATCTCCGGGTCGTCAACTACGTTTGCTGGCTTCCAATCCCTGACAAGTCCCCATGTGTAACGGAGCGCTTCGCTGCTCGTCCCAAAAATCAGTCAGAGACCGCTTGTTATGCAAGCACCAGTGCCCTTTTATTCCTTGTGTCAGTTCCCACCACCATTTATATACGGTCCATTCCAGCCAGCTCCCTGGGAGACAGCTAGCTTCTTCAGCCAGCTGGGAACTACAGCCACAGGCTCCTCCCTTTCCTGTCATCTCCCTCCCCTGCCTGCCTGCCTGCCTGCCTGCTTTATATAGCCTCTTGGCTAACAAGGCCCACAGGTGTTTTTCCTTAAACCCTTTGGTGAGCCACACCCAGCCAGTACCAATTAATACCCCTTAATTGGGGCTGGGCTAACAGGGGCCTGGCCAGAACCTTTTTGGCCAGCACCCTGTTACAGACGTATACCCGGGAATTTTTCCCCATAAGAAATAATGGAATAAGGGAGGGGTTCACATCTTCACCACACTCGCCTATGACAATGCTCTTTTTGCCTAAACAGTGTATCTTTTTACAATGACAGGTTATACAGTACACATTGTACACATAAAATATTGAATAAAATAACGTAGAACCCTACTAACATCATTCAAACACACAGAACATTTTAATACAGTCAGTACAGTACAGAAATACAGTATAAAACAGTGTCAATTATGCTAAACTTAGGTAGGGGTGGCAGCTGGATATTCTTGGACTGGCTTTTCCATGGCTGGCTTTTTGGTTGCAGAAGTCTTAACAAAGGATTTTATCGACATCTGCTTTCCTGCATGAATCTTTGAATGAAAGATCTTCCTGTAGCAAGCCACTGCATCACTGAGAGCCTTGGAGACTTTTGCAGACCGTTCATGACAAGGATCACCACTCTGTTTGATTTCTGTCATCTCATCCAGCAATTCAAAGAAATGGAAGAGATTCTTTGTCGTCAGACTCCTGGCTTCTGCCCTATGTCGTCATTGTCGTCGTCATTGTCCTTGCTTTCTTCGGATAGTCGTTGTTGGTCCAGCTCAATCAGTTCCTCATTTGTCAGTTGGTCAGCGTGAGACTCCAACAACTCCCCTACATCCTCCTCCTCCACCACCTCCTCGAAGCTGACATCCTTTGCCAACTTGACAATTTCTTGCTCGAGAACAGGAATGGCATCAAATCCCATGAAGCTGTGGACAGCATCTGGCCATGCACGGTGCCAAACACCATTCATACATTGTGAAGTGACCTCTTCCCATGACGCATCAATGTTTTTCACTCCGTTCAAAATGTTGTAGGACTTCCAAAACTCCTTTACATTGGGCTTTCCTTCACCTGCCATCTCCTTAATCAGCGTGGAGAACATCTTCCATAGGTAATAAGCCTTGAGCGTGGCCCACAAATGCAAGTATAGTACTGTACTGTACAATAGGGGAACATGTTCCAATTCACGTTGGTCCCGATCCGTGCAAATGACAGATATGCAGAACTGGACCAACATAAACCAAACACATTCCCCTATTGATGTGAGATCCTAAACAATGGATAAAGGGGAGATATATACCAGGGACCCCCTGTAGAAGCTTCCATTAAAAAGATATGTACTCTGAGCTACCGGACCTGAACTGCCAGACCTGAACTAGCTAGAGAAAGCTTGTGACAGGGATAGAGAGAGCAAACCTGAAGGCTGAGCAAGAACGGGTATTAGATAGGGTGTCTGCACCCTGGGAGTGAGCCTGAGAGGCCAGAACCAGTGCTTGGACACTGCTCAGATCCAGAGGGTAGAAACATACAGGATCCAGTGTTTGGATCTGAACCCATCAGCCTGGTGAGTCCAGCAGAGGGAGCTTGATCTGGTCAGTGTTGGTTACCCATCTAGAAGTATGTAAGGAAGGGAAGATGGCCTCTGGCTTCTCAGTCAATCAAATGCTTCAATGGGACAGAAGGGAGAGAAAATAGTATTTAAATGAGAACAGGTAAGGGAGAACAGAATAAGTACCATACAAGTATGCTGAGGGCGAGGACTTGCAGCTTTCACCTGCCCTATGGCGGGGTGCTGTTGAGGGAACAGAAGGGTGCCTCCTTCTAATGTTGTCACCTTGATGTGAGACAGGCACCGGTAAGTTCATCATGTTGTCCATTGGTTCTCTGGCTGCCCCTCTTCTCAGTATATTGTTTAGGCTGTTGAATAGGAGTAACACAAACCCCTTGCATTTGGCACATGGACTTCCCAAGTTGCTGAAAGGCATGTCACATGGTGGGGTGTGTGTGTGCCCTCTCCATGGGCATCATGAGTGATTCCCAAAGGCTGTCTCTGCACTGAGGTTGTTCTGAAATTCTTCCACCATTGCTGCACTACTGCTAACAACCATTGGGAAAACGTGAGTGTAGACTTGTTGCTGGTTTTTGTCACTATGCTGTTTATCCCTACTCAGAACATGGCCCATCTGTTTTTGAGACGGGGGTGTTGAGTGAGGTTTTGGAGCTGACGTCTGGATGTTAATATTAAACTTGGTTAGTTAGCAATGAGCTATTTGTACGTGTTATTGACATAATCACTGTTTTAAAATGTTGTACGTGTACTTAATGAACACCTACACTATTTTAAAAAAATAAATGTGTTTAATTTCTGAACAATTACTTTTAGAATATATTGTTATGCAAAGCTGTCTTATACGTTAAAATATATAAGTATTTTCAGAATTTTTACACAAAAAAGCTTAGATTTGCATACACTCAATATATGTGCAAAATGTGTGCATAGCCATCACAGACGCACATTTAACTGCACTGACTGTGTGTGTAAAAGGCCAAGTACACATTACTTGGCTGGTTGTGCATGAAATCAGAGTAATTGTGTGTGCAATTGTAAATATCAGAGCCACACGGTTTAATCTAGGATGCCATTTTTGCTGTTCTTTTTGCTTTCCCTTCCTTTTTGGATTGCAATTCCAGAAGGTAATATGTTTCAAATAGCAGCATGCAGCTCTTTGACAGACTCTGGTATGCAGGAAGCTAAGCTGACAGGTTTGGAGATACCTCCCGATCTGTCTTTGACTGCATTCTTCTCTTGTGAGTTTCTGGGTCTGTCCATCCATTTCTCTTTCCCCCCCCGCCCCCCCCAGGTCTCAACAGATATCCCTCCCTTTAAACTTATAAGATTTCTACTGCTATTTCTTAAGAGCTTTCTGTGTAGCCAATAGTGAGCAGAATGTTTCCCCTTTGTATATGTAGGCAGTTAGATGTAAATGTACATATTTGGCTTCAGCGATCCCACAGAGCCCAGTGCATGGTCATTTGTTAGACTGAATCTCTTCCTAAAGCAGAGGAAAGCTTAGGCTCCTGTTTTTTACCGTTAAAAGCAAGCCCATGTGGAGAAGTCATTTGTCCAAGATGGGCCCAGAGGACCTATTTGCTATTGATGTAAAGAACAGTCTAGTAGTTAATGACAATTGCTTAAATTCACAGGAAACTGTTGCTTTGTCAAATCACAACAAAATGGCAAGAAGAAAATGAATAATAAGAGTTCATGAACCAGTTACTAGTGAGTATCATTTCTATTTTAGCCTGCTGTGTTTACTGCTTATGTAAACCGTATGCGTTGTTGTTGTAGTAGCGGTGTCCGTTCCAGGAGGTTAGAGAGACAAGGTGGATGAGGTAATATCTTTTATTGGACCTTCTGTCGGTGAGAGAGACAAGCTTTCAAGCAACACAGAGCTCTTCATGTCTGGGAAATGTGTTCAGAGTCTCACAGCTAAGTACAAGGTGGAACAGATCGTTTAGCATAAGATGTTTAATGCATATTTCAAGGGGCCATTGAGGGTGAAGTGGACTGTTAACACCTCTCCAGTCATATGGGGAAAAGAAAGGGGAGGGGAAGGCAGCTGGGGGTGGGGTGGGGGTTTAGTGGGTTTTAAATTGTTGTAATGAGCCATAAATCCAGTGTCTCTGTTCAGTCCATGATTTTTAGTGTGTAGCAAAATTATGAATTTAAGCACCCAGGCTTGTCTTTTGAAGGTGTTGTACATGTTTCCTTTGAGGATGAGGACTGATAGGTCAGATATAGAGTGCATGCTTTGTGAAAAGTGTTCACCCAGAGATGATAGGATGTTTTCATCTTTTATCATTTTCCTGTGTGAGTTCATTCGAGAGTGTAGTGAGTGTCTGGTTTCACCCACTTAGTTGTTGGAGCATTTAATGCACTGGATGAAGTACAGCACATGTAGTGATAGGTAAGTGTAGGACCCATGGATCTTGAAAGGTACTTATGCTAAACAATCTCTTCCACCTTGTATTTAACTGTGACACTCTGAATACATTTCCCAAACCTGAAGAAGAGCATTGTGTAAGCTCGAAAGCTTATCTGTCTCGTCAACAGAAGTTGGTCCAATAAAAGATGTTACCTCATCCCCTTGTCTATGTAAACTGTGGCATTGTACTATAACCTCTGCTATGTTCTATGTTGTATGTATTGTAATAGGCCTGGTCTACACTACGAGTTTAGGTCGAATTTAGCAGCGTTAAATCAAATTAAGCCTGGACACGTTCACACGGCTTAGTCCCTTTTTTCAACTTAAAGGTCCCTTTAAATCGGTTTCTTTACTCCACCTCCGACGAGGAGATTAGCGATAAAATCGGCCTTAGCGGGTCGGAATTGGGGTAGTGTGAACGGAATTCGACGTTATTGGCCTCCGGGAGCTATCCCACAGTGCTTCATTGTGACCGCTCTGGACAGCACTCTCAACTCAGATGCAATGACCAGGTAGACAGGAAAAGCCCCGCGAATGTTTGAATTTCATTTCCTGTTTGCCCAGCGTGGAGAGCACAGGTGATCACGCAGAGCTCATCAGCACAGGTAACCATGATGGAGTCCCAGGATCGCAAAAGAGCTCCAGCATGGACAGAACGGGAGGTACGGGATCTGCTCGCCATATGGGGAGATGAATCAGTGCTAGCTGAACTCCATAGCAGTAAACGAAATGGCAAAATATTAGAAAAGGTCTCAAAGGCCATGAAGGACAGAGGCCATAACAGGGACACACAGCAGTGCCGCGTGAAAATTAAGGAGCTAAGGCAAGCCTACCACAAAGCCAGAGAGGCAAACGGAAGGTCTGGGTCAGAGCTGCAAACATGCCGCTTCTACGCGGAGCTGCATGCCATGCTAGGGGGTGCAGCCACCACTACCCCAACCGTGGGCTTTGACTCCATCAATGGGAGTCACAAAACTTGTTTTCAAAGCTTCTTTGATGCGCACCGCGCCCTGCTGTGCTCTTCTAACCGCCCTGGTGTCTGGCTGCGCGTAATCAGCAGCCAGGCGATTTGCCTCAACCTCCCACCCCGCCATAAATGTCTCCCCCTTACTCTCACAGATATTGTGGAGCGCACAGCAAGCAGCAATAACAATGGGGATATTCTTTTCGCTGAGGTCTGAGTGAATCAGTAAGCTGCGCCAGCACGCTTTTAAATGTCCAAATGCACATTGCACCACCATTCAGCACTTGCTCAGCCTGTAGTTGAACAGGTCCTGACTACTGTCCAGGCTGCCTGTGTACGGCTTCATGAGCCATGGCATTAAGGGGTAGGCTGGGTCCCCAAGGATCACAATAGGCATTTCAACATCCCCAGCGGTTATTTTCTGGTCCAGGAAGAAAGTCCCTTCCTCCAGCTTTCGAAACAGACCAGAGTGCCTGAAGACGCGAGCTTCATGTACCTTTCCCGGCCATTCCACGTTGATGTTGGTGAAACGTTCCTTGTGATCCACCAGGGCTTGCAGCAACATTGAAAAGTACCCCTTGCAGTTTATTTACTCGGTGGCTTGGTGCTCCGGTGACAAGATAGGGATATGGGTTCCATCTATCGCCCCATCACAGTTTGGGAATCCCATTGCAGCAAAGCCATCCACTATGGCCTGCACGTTTCCCAGAGTCACTACCCTTGATATCACCAGGTCTTTGATTGCCCTGGCAACTTGGATCACAGCAGCCCCCACAGCAGATTTGCCCACTCCAAATTGATTCCCGACTGACCGGTAGCTGTTTGGAGTTGCAAGCTTCCACAGGGCTATCGCCACTCGCTTCTCAACTGTGAGGGCTGCTCTCATCCTGGTATTCTGGCACTTCAGGGCAGGGGAAAGCAAGTCACAAAGTTCCATGAAAGTGCCCTTACGCATGCGAAAGTTTCGCAGCCACTGGGAATCGTCCCACACCTGCAACACGATGCGGTCCCACCAGTCTGTGCTTGTTTCCCGGGCCCAGAATTGGCATTCCACGGCATGAACCTGCCCCAGTAACACCATGATTTGCACATTGCTGGGGCCTGTGCCTTGTGAGAGGTCTATGTCCATGTCAATTTCCTCATCACTCTCATCGCCGCGCTGCAATCACCTCCTCAGCTGGTCCTGGTTTTGCTTTGGCATGTCCTGGCTCTGCATATACTCCAGGACAATGTGCGTGGTGTTCATAGTGCTCATAATTGCTGCGGTGATCTGAGCGGGCTCCATGATCCCAGTGCTATGGCATCTGAGCTGAAAAAAGGCGCGAAACTAGTATCTGATGGATGGAGGGAGGGAGGGAGGGGCGAGTGACGACATGGCGTACAGGTACAGGGAATTAAAATCAACAAAGGTGGCTGTGCATCAGGAAGAAACACAAACAGTTGTCACACAGAATGGCCCCCCCCAAAGATTGAACTCAAAACCCTGGGTTTAGCAGGCCGTTGATTTCACGGGGGGGGGGAAGCAAATGAATTCAGAACAAATCTATTTTTTACATCTTAAGCTGGCAGACGACGGTGCAGCATGACTGATAGCCTTCGGCATCTTCTGGGTGCTTGGCAGAAAATACTGGGCACTTGGCAGAAAATAGTATACTATGACTGATAGCCATCATCGTCATTGGGAAGGCAGTACGACGACAATGGATACCAGTCGTAATATACCATCTTCTACCAAAAGGCAAGGGGCTGCTGCTGTGTAGCAATGTAACCCTACGTCTGCCAGCCCCACGTCTGCCAGCACCCAGATCGCCGATGAAGACTACCAGTCATACTGCACCGTCTACTGCCAAAAGGCAATTAGCTACTGCTGTGTAGCAATGCAGTACCACGTCTGCCGGCACCCAGGTGACATATGGTGACGGTGAGCTGAGCTGAGCAGGCTCCATGCGTGGCATGGTATGTTGTCTGCACAGGTAACCCAGGTAAAAAGGCGCGAATCGATTGTCTGCCATTTCTCTGACGGATGGGGAGGGGCCTGACGACATGTACCCAGAACCCCCCGCGACACTGTTTTGCATCATTCAGGCATTGGGATCTCAACCCAGAATTCCAATGGGTGGCAGAGACTGCGGGAACTGTGGGATAGCTACCCATAGTGCAACGCACCGGAAGTCGACGCTAGCCTTGGTACTGTGGACACGGTCTGCCGACTTAATGCACTTAGAGCATTTTATATGGGGACACACACAATCGGCTGTATACAACCGATTTCTATAAAACCGGCTTCTATAAATTCAACCTAATTTCATAGTGTAGACATACGCATAGACTGGCTAGTGAATGTACACCACTGCCCTTGACTGGATAGAACTGGAACTGTCCCATTGTGTGTCATAGACCCTGTACTGCTAACAACTAGTGGAAATTCTCCTTCAGATCAAGGGTTAAGCTTTGGAACAGGAGTTCAACCTCCACGATTGCGGAGATCCCTGTAGCCATGGTTTATAGCATAATGACCACTGGAAAGTCCTAAGTGGACTTGAATTTATCCCAACATTATAATAGAAGGGAGAGAATGTGGTGAAGCGGTTAAGACACCAGCCTGGGCAGCTGGCTGTGCCATTTCCTCACTATGTGGCTTGAAGGTGTCACTTAAACTCATGGGTTCTATGTTCCTTGTGGGAAAGGGTGATAATAATGCTTACTTATTTTTGTAGAGGGTCTTGAGACCTGTGCAGGAAAAGCCCTATATGGTCTTGTCTATAGTCACCATTTTCCCCTAATATTTCCCACCATTGATACTGCTGGTGCTGCTCCAGCAGTGGTAGCTAAGTAAGAATGCTAATGGAGACAAGGCATTGGCATTGAACGTAGACTTGTTCTGAGCAGCGTTAGACAACAAGGATTGAGACTCCAGTGGCTGCCTAGTGCTTTCTCTATGCTAGGCCAGTCATTGCTGCTGCAACTTGTAGATTGGCACGGCGGGAGTAACAGCAGGAAAGGGGTAGTTCAGACTCAGCTTCTCAGGGGAGGAGTGTTTTTGAGTGACAGCCCAGTCCCACCTCATAACAAAAGATTTAGAGCTTGTCTTTACTGTGGACTTAACTCCAGTATTGCTCCTCACTTGAGTCCTGTCAACATACAGAAATTCTTAACTCAAGCGTGGTGCTGCTTTTGACTTGAGTTGCCTGACCCAAGAGGGGGTACATGCTAATGCTCGAGTGAGCACAACTCGCTGGCTGCTAATTCAACTATTCTGGGAGTGTGGACACAGGCTAGTTCCACTTGAGTGCCATTGGTCTTCCACTGCCTTCCGTGAGCCCAGAAAAGGCAGACAAGTTTAGGCAGACAAGTTTTCCCACACTTCACTGGGAAAGAATTTATAGAGCAGCTCATCTTACTGCAGCATAAAGAACCATGGGATGCGTCCCCAACCCCAAGTCTTAGTGTCTCACCAGTGTGGACACAGGAGATCAAGCGTTATTTCATAGTAGGGCTGCACTAACCTTAGCTAGCGTAATGAGAGAGAAATAACCTGGGTGTAGATGTTGCACAGTTAACACGTACTGAAGACATACCCTTAATGTGCTTGTGGAGGTATTTAAACCCACAGGGCCTTATTTAGCTTTTACACTGGTGTAAATCAGGAGTAACTCCATTTAAGTCAATGGAGTTGAATTGGTGTGAAACCCCAGTGAGAGGCGAATAAAGCTCACTGGGTCTGAGAGCACAACAGGCGAGGGTTTGAAAATAGCTGTTCTGTTGAGTTCTGGAAATGGCGTGCTACATGTGTGACTGATAGAAAATGCCCTTTGCTTTCCACATGTAATAACTCTGTTAAAAATATATGTCTACTGTTGGTAAATTAGACTAGGATCCTTTGTCTGAGTCAACAAATTTCTGTCCCATAAGAAAACAAAGTACTCTGGAGTTCGGACTTTGGTTGCATCGGTGCTGTGACAGTATGACTGATTCCACTTCCAAATTGGTCACAGTCAGAGTCCGTTAGAGATCTGTTAGCTATTTTAGAAATACAAGATCAAAAATGCTTTGCATGCAAAGTCAATGCCAGGTATCAGTATAATTAAATATAAATCATTCAACAAAAATGTGAAGAGTGGCTTTTTCTGGTCTAAAAAGAGGTTTTATTGGAAACCCACAAAATCAAGTAATGTCATGGAGGATGCCACAAAGTGCACCTCAGGAGTCCACAACTTTTTAGCTGACATCACTCTAAATACCACTTTCACCATAATTTTAAGGTTAATAGCCATCACCTTGATCATCCGTATAACCAAAAGTTTGCATATTCAGAACATTAAAAACTTCTTTCTATTCCTTATGCAAGAACATAGACCATCAAGATACTGTGCATCTAGCCATACTGGATGAATTTTGAGTTGGTATTTATGGAGTGAAGTGATTAACAATGATGGTATTTAAGTGACCATAGTTGGACTTTATGGTTAATTGAGATATTCTATTTTAAAGAGGTTTATACCATGCTCATCACTGTGGTATCTGAGAGAAATAATTTATTTTACTACAATTGTCTCATTAAGGAGACAAAACCATTGTCTTTGAAATCAGAAAGGTTTTTTTTTTTTAATTTATAATGAAAGCTTAGCTTTTGGAGAACCCACAGGAAGACCCAAATTCCTCCTCAGGATTTATGAGATTTTCTGTATGTGGAGATTTCTCCTAGATACTCTGGTTAAGTAGGTGATAGGGATGAAACTAATAATGGTGCATCCTCAAGTTACAGCTTGTCACTGAAGTTGATATCCTGGAAAGTTATAATAAGAGAGAATCAATGGAGCATGGAACCTTTTACTTTATTTCATTTTTGACTGTGGACCCAGTATTGAAATGGGCACCTGTAAATGCTGGTCAAATTCTGTAGCTCAGCATTTAAAATGGGCATTCACAAGACATGTGATTTGACTGGCCAAAGTCAGGGTAGTTTAGGCATCCATGTTTGAAAACCTAACTCCCTCATTTGCTCACTATTCAACTTCCTGCACCTTTCAGTTACTTAAGCACAGAAAATGTCAGCACAGTTCGAAAGCTGGAGGATAGAGATTTGCAATATAAACTTTCTTTTGAGTTGTGTTTCAGAAATCTCTCAACCATTGCATTTTACAGCTTTCTGCATATGAAGAGTGTGCTAGCAAAGAGTTTAGCAATGTAACTAAGTGTTCCATATCCTACTGCTGCACTAATTCAATTTTAATGCTCTATTTAACTTTGGATTATACAAATCAGATGTGTAGTTTGGACTAAATTTAGATCCAATTGAATGCCTAGATCTATTCACGGGTGATTATCTGAACCAAACCACACCAATCTTCCATGTCTTTTGTGGTTTTCCCACCAGCACTTGTAACCAAGTCTGTACTGTGCCGTATATATGTGAATTTCAGTCTGTATCTCCATTTTAATTCTTCAAATTGTTTTAGCAGGTTTTTCAGTAGGATAGGCTTTATTCTGATGGGTCTAACTAACATTCATTTATGGCAGCCTGTCACTGAGTATCTCTTTGAATATATTCTTTGCCACTCTATCTGCAATATAGTCTGATATATTCTTTGCCATTCCATCTGCTCTAATTTCATCTGCAACATAACCTTACTTTCACTTTGTTTCATTCTCTTAAGCCATTCTCTGTAAAATCTCTCATAGATTCATTGTGCATATGGCTTATTTTGAAAATATGGAGTCTTCAGACACAGAACAATGTATGCAAAATTAGTCTAGGTTACTCCTTGAACTGCGTTAATTATCCAACATGTTGACTTTATAGCCCATGTTAACAGGTCACAAAGATTCAAAATTGTATTTGAGAGTATTGCAGGGCAAGAAATGGTGATCCAGGGTGGACCTGTTTTGTTTTGATTTGTTTTGTTTTGATAGGAAGCTGCCTAATTAATAGACTTGACTTCTACACAGGAAGTGAGAGGCTAATCTGGGAAGCTGCATGCACCCATGACCCGGAAGTAAACAAAGAAGACATCTGATTTTCAAACCATTCTTATATGAATAGATCAGGGTTTCTAAAAGCAAAAAATTATACAGGCAGATATCAATTCCCTGGAGATTTGTTCTTATAATTAGAAATTGTTTTTTAATCATGTGATTTTTTTTTTTAAAAACAGGGATACAGGTATATTAATAGGAGCAACACTACAATTGGTCTAAAGCACCTCTAATAAGAGAGACTTTTTGTTCATCCCTCTTAAGCAAAAACACTGTACAAAGCCATTCATTTCTTCGGCTAGTCTCGTCAACAAATGCCCTTTAATCACAACACTAATTTTATTGCAACAAGTACGAGAGTCTATTAGAGCAGGGGTTCTCAACCTTTTCCTTGCTGACCTCCCCTCTCCCAACATGCTATAAAAATTCCATGGTCCGTCTGTGTGACAACTGTTTTTCTGCATATAAAAGCCAGGGCCAGCATTAGGGGGTAGCAAACAGGGCAACTGTCTGGGGCCCCACGCCAGAGGCGGCCCTGCGAAGCTAAGTTGCTCAGGCTTCGGCTTTTTGCCTTGGGCCCCAGCAAGTCTAATGCCAGCCCTTCTTGGCGGACTCCCTGAAACCTGCTCGCGGCCCTCCCAGTGGGCCCCCTGGTTGAGAACCATTATATTAGAGCCAGACCAGTATTGTCAAATACTAGTGATCAACAATTTGAGCATTGTCCAGATTTACATGCTTATTTCTAATATTTCTTACTCTATTTCTAAGTCAGATCCCTCTGTTTTTCAGTGTAAACATACTTAAATGGATTGACTGTGACCAAATTAGACATTCTTTAGGAAAAGCAACATTTAGGTTTCATATGGTTTCTAAAAATCCATCTGTTGGCCTTCTATCTATACTAAGAGCTAATTAGAAGAAAGAAAATATTGTAGTCCATAGTATGATACCAGATTTCTTATGCTTTTAAAATAATCATACCATTTATATTTTTTCCTCTATGGGTGCAGAAAAAAAGCACTGACACCAACTTTCATAGATTTTTAAGGCCAGAAAGTACCAGTATGATAATCTCTTCTGACCACCTGCATCACACAGGCCATAAATTCTAAATCAAGCTAGATCATTTCTTAATGAAAATCAACCCATTTTGTTTAAAGACTTCAAGTGACAGACAATCCACTATATTCCTAGGTCTGTTTTTTCCAGTGGTTCATTACCCTCACGGTTAAAAATGTGCACCTTATTTCTAATCTGAATTTGTCTAGTTTCAGCTGCAAGCCATTGGATCTTGTTATGTCTTTGCTAGATTACAGGTCCCTCTGCTATCAGAAATCTTCCCATGTAAGTACTTACAGATTGTGATCAAGTCGTTTCTTTGGTCTTTGACTGTAAAACTTGTGTCCCAGATCTCAGGTCATTTTTGTAGTTGTTTTCTGAACACTTGTTAATTTTTCAACATTCTTTTTAAAGTGTGGACACAAGAACTAGACACAGTATTCCAGTAATGGTTCCACTAATGCTCTATACAATTACAATATAATTCAATATTCCCTTCTTTATAATCCAAAAATCACAATCTCTTAGCCGCTACGTTGTGTTGGGGATTTATGTTCAGCTGGTTATCTGCCATGACCCCTCAAGTTCCTTTTAGAATCACTACTTTCCAATACAAAATGGTTGCACCCAATTTTTTAAAAACCTGCAAAACACTGCAACAAAAACTCCTGGAACCTCAAATCTATCAGATTAAAATCTTCTGCCTAACTCTGTGTATAATCACTTCCTCCTGGATAAAATGTCAGACCTCAAGTGACTGGCCTACAGAGGATATAGTCCTAATCATACTGCAGCTAGTAGAGATTTTACCTTTACTCAATCTGTAGAGGCCTGTGGCTTTGGATGAATGGCTGTTTTTGAGCCCCAATGCTAAAGGGGCCGGAGTTAGCTGGTAGTTTGTGTCCTGTTTGGGACCATGGATTTATACACTAGATGCGTGCACAAACCATAAGAGCTCTGTTCTGGGCCCTCCAAAAAGTCTGAGAAGTTGCTAAACCACTTTCTGCACATTAGCCAGTATTTGGTCCCCAACAGGCAGTGCTAATTCTAGTTTTCAGTTCAATTTTACATCCCCAGATGATTGGGAAAATATGTGGTTTTGCATGTTGTTTCCTTTTGTGAGATTTTTTTAAAAATCACATTATATCAATCAACAGTAGATAATTAGATGTGTGTGATAAATTTGTGACAAAGATGACCGCATGTTAACAACTGGTCTCTGTGCTTTTTTGTATATTCTCAGTGTTCTCTTTTAACAGTATGTGGGGTTTGTCCATTTAAATTAAAATCACCTTAAATCACTAAACACTACTCATTTTGGGTGGCCAACCAGCATTGCTTTTCAGATTGGGGACTTTGCATCGCTATTCAATTGCGTCTTTCTATATCTGTGAAGAAGGCCTGGAATCGAGACTCAGGAGTGAATGGAGAACTCTTTGGGATCAGCCAGGCCATCTATTGTAGCAGTGATGTGTTTTGTCTCTTGCTCAGATGCCATACCCAATCTTATTCAATCGTTTCCTGACAGATGCCAGAATTACATCATCAGATATTGGCTGCTTAAACCTTTAACCAGAGAAGTAAGTTGTTGACCAATGGCAATAAGAGACAAGGTGATAGGAGGCTATTGAGGGAATACAGACGTGGCTGATGGACAAATGGAACTGTCTGAGAGGCTACTTCAGTGGAAAAACATGGAAGCTAAATGTAGAAGTACAGTGCTCTCTTCTGCAGTTGTGGGCCAAATGTAAGGTGCTACACTTAGGGACGAAAAACCAAATGCACACATACAGAATAGGGGGAAACTGGCTTGGCAACCTCAACATGAGTCAGCAATGAGATGCTGTTGCAAAAAAAGCAAATGCAATTTTAGGTTGCATTAACAGAGGCATAGCATACAAGTCATAGGAGGTGAGAGAACTGCTCTACTTGGTGCTGGTTAGGCCTTAGCTGGAGTACTGTGTCCAGTTCTGGTCACCAATGTATAGAAAGGATGTAGAAAAATTGGAAAGGATCCAGAGGCAAGAGACAAAGATGATTAAGGGGATGGAATTCAAACCATATGAGCAAAGGCTTAGAGAACTGGATATATTTAGTTTGGAAAAGAGAAGATTAAGGGGGATATGAGAGAGGTCTTCAGATACTTGAAAGGCTGCCACAAAAAAGATGGAAATAAGTTGTTCTCTTTTGCCACAGGACAAGAGGCAAAGGGTTCAAACTACAGCATAGCAGGTTTAGATCAAATCTCAGGAAAAACTTCCTAACTGTAAAAACAGTAGGAAAATGGAACAGACTGCCTACGGAGGTTGTAGAAGCTTCTTCATTGGAGGTTATTAAAAAGAGGCTGAATAGCCATCTAGCTTGGATAGTTTAGACGCAACAAATCCTGCATCCTGGCAGGGGGTTAGACTAGATGACCCTTGCAGTCCCTTCTGACCCTATGATTCTATGAAATTTCCGATTGATGTAAATTGGTGCAGCTCTATTGAAGTCACCAACTGCGAGTTTGAACCTGAGTTCCTAAACACTTCCAATATGCATTTCTGGGTTAATATTGTCTTTCCTTTGACAGACACTCAATTTAACATGCTACCAAAATGCTTTGTAAATTCAAACAATTCAAGGAAGCATGTCTATGAGAATCACTGACAGCATCATTTGGTTTTATTTGTATCATTGGCATTTCTTGTGTGGGATTTTTTTTTTTTTTTTTTATGAATAAAAACATTCCATCAGGTAGTAGATTGAAAATTTTCCATCGCCCAATGTATAAGTAAGCAGGTCAACAAATAAACAAACAAGGCCCCAATGTTATAGAGAACAAACAAAATAAAATAAAATAAAACAAGTTAAACATTAGTACTTGGCTTTTTATGTATAATGCATCGACCTCAAAAATCTGAGTCATTCTGTCCATATAAACAAGTGATAGTAGTAACAAAGTGCATGAAGCAAATTGCTAAATTTTAACTAAGATATTAAAATAAAAAGTACTTTAAAACAATACTTTTAATACAGTTTCTTGCCATGATTCCATCATGCATCAACACAAATCAAATCCTGAGGCAACCTGTGCCTTTGACAGTCTTTCTGTATGACTATGTAAATAAATGGAAACGATGACCAAAACCTGCAAGAAGGTGACAAGCGTTGAGACAAAAGTCCATCTATATTCAGAGTTGTATTTAAAAAAAAAATCAAAGTGCACTGCTGGTACATCTCATTTGGGCCTAGTTGGGACTGGTACCCCACAGGGGACATAACCAAAGTCCAAAGAAGTCAGTTTCCATTGACTTCACTGGATTTTGATTCAGGCACCAGGGGAATAAAAGGTGTTGGATATTCTGCTATTAGCATCACTATGACTAGCATGAAAATTGGAAAGTTGTACCATATTTTTGGGATATGTAAGTAAACATCTTTTGTATATTTAGGAGGTGCACACTCTTAAATTATCTGATGAAAGAAAGTGTAGAGTACTGGTACTTAGTGTTTTGGTACCAGTACCAGACTGGTCCATTAATTAGCATTCAGACCTATCTCTAATTACAGAAAAGGCATATAACAAAAAGAGTAAGTATTTGGTTATTAATATTTTATACAGTTCAGCAACCCAGCCAATCGGATTTTACATTGCCAACTTTAACGATCTTCAAGCTAGTGGCTTCCAGTTTTAGATAATACCAGTCCTTGAAAAAGTAGCTGTACCCTGTGAAGAAAAAAAAAAGATATATATTATGGAAAACACAATTCTTGATCATAGTTTTTGTTTGTTTGTTTATTATTTTAGCTAAATCTATAGGAATAGATGAAATTTTTCTAATGATATTTAGAAGAAATTGTGTTTTGTTTTTAACAGGGTTTTTTAAATTACATTTGTATTAATAACTTTATATATATATTTAATATATTAAAGTTATTAATACAAAGGTATATATATATACATATATATATACGCCACTACCCTGATATAACACAAATTTGGATATAACGCAGTAAAGCAGCACTCCAGGGGGGTGGGGCTGCATGCTCCGGTGGAGCAAAGCAAGTTCGATATAATGCGGTTTCACCTATAACGCGGTAAGATTTTTTGGCTCCTGAGGACAGCATTATATCGGGGTAGAGGTGTATATGAAATCCAGCGTGGATATCAAGGGAGGACTGATTTTGAATGAAGCCCATTTTGTGAGCTTAAGTTTTATACACACAAATATTTGCTGGCACAATTAATGTCATTTAAAAATTTTGCTCCATGGTATGAAGGTGCGATCAGGTAGGCACCTCCGTGACATCTCACAAACACTTGTGCCTGGGAAGTTGTAAGTGCAAAAATGGAGGCCACTTCTGAAAACAATGGACTAGGTCCTTAGCTGCAGCTGAGATACTTTCAGAGATGAAAGAAGCAAAGTTGGCTCCAAGCTACCAGTCCTGAAGCTTACCATGGTCTGATTCAGACCCTGGGAGAATTAGAACAGTGCTGGAATATGCTCTAACTGGCCACCCATGATTCCAAGAAGCCATGTGGGGAAATCTCATGGACACAAGGATTCCCTGGTCACGCCCTTTCCTCCTCGAACACTTCTTATGTCAGAGGATCTTATGCTGACCCTATCCGGGACTAGAAGGAGAAGCCACAGGAAGGCAGCTAATCTGGTTTTCAGGCTTCTCACCATGAGAATGGTGCAAAGCAGAGGGATTGGACCCAGACATCCAGTCCAAGCCTTAAGGACTGAGTCATACACATTTATCTTCCGTGTGTGACTGATTCTTCTCTTACATTCCTCCACATATAGAACAGGTTTGTAACCTCCTAGAGCAGTGTTTCCCAAACTTGGGATGCCGCTTGTGTAGGGAAAGCCCCTGGTGGGCCGGGCCGGTTTGTTTACCTGCCGTGTCTGCAGGTCTGGCCGATCGCGGCTCCCACTGGCCGCGGTTCACCGCTCCGGGTGAATGGGAGCTACTGGAATTGGTGACCAGTAAGTCCCTCAGCCTGCGCCACTTCCAGCAGCTCCCATTGGCCCGGAGCAGTGAAGCACGGCCAGTGGGAGCCGCGATCGGCCGGACCTGCGGACGTGGCAGGTTGACAAACCGGCCCGGCCCACCAGGGGCTTTCCCTACACAAGTGGCGTCCCAAGTTTGGGAAACACTGTCCTAGAGGATAGTGACAGAAAAAATGAAGGCCTTTAAGCTACCCATGCGCAAGACATGGCATATAAAACATAAAGACAAAATGAAGACCCAGTATACAAATTATATTGACAGTGAGGTAAGTGTTGGGTAGGTGCCCAACAGTTCAGAATTTGTATTCAATTCAAAAGTTCAGTTGTTTAGACAAAATCTAACATTGCACTGACTTTCTCATGAAAAGTCTCTTTCCCCATGAGGTTTTTGGCATTCTGGTTCTGGTCAAGTATTCTGGAAAAAGACCCTTTTCTGAGGTATATTATTACTTCCACTTCCAATCCACGATGAAACAAAGTGGAGAAAACTCCTCCAAAGTAGAGATGTTCCAGTTGGCAAAACTTTGGCTTCTGACTCCCCTCAGGGTTCCATATTTAGATTCTTACTCCCCCCAGGGTTCCATATTCCACAATATGGCTCAAACCCATCTCTACTCCAACCAGTTCTCTAATGGGCCATTTTAAACATGGTTTTGGAATGGGGAGGAACTGTGTTATCTAATTTGGTTTGCTCATTTCTAAAAAGGGAAAATGAGAACTAAAAATCAAAGGATTCCTTTGCTACTAAATCTCTATTTCTAAGAGACTTCCTTTCCCAGGGACAGGTGTCAGGGGAGCTTAAATACTTTCAATATCAATGGTAGCAGATTTTTTAAATACAAGTACTGCATGAAAGTGGTACTGATTTGAAAGGATGGTGTTTTTTTTACAGGAACCAGAAACGTTCAGGAAACGTAATAATTCCTAAATATTTTTCTTTAAGAATAAATTGAGAGCAATGGGATATTTAACTGAAAAACTTATTTCAGCTGGCAGCATGCCAAGCAGAATGATTGAGTGGCTGCATGTTCATTAACCACTAGAAATGAATGTCTCCAGGAAGTCCAGAAGTAGACAAGGGCAATACACACTTGAAAGGAAGCTCTATAATGACTTATGCCAGACTGCTCACCACTTCCGCTGAGATCCAACACAGCATCTAGGTTATCTGGAACTCCATTCCAAGCATCAGCAATTAATTTAGGGAACCCAGGGTCCATTTTCTTCTTTACTTCATTGTACCTGCAGAAGATAACACCCCATAATCACATGTCTTTATTTAATTGTAACATTTGACACTACCTTTCAGGAAGTCACCAGTAATTGTGGCTGTACAAAACATTCACATGTGAAATTCAATAACCATGTTTTCAAACTGTTTGTTTGATTAAACTGGTCCAATTTTGTGAAAATCCTGTGAATTTTTGCAGCTTTTTCGTTTGAAAATGCAATCAGTTCTGAACTGAAAATGGACCTCACTTTCACCCAGATAGTCTTTTCTGAGCAACACCATCAATTTCCCAAAATTCATATTTTAAACTTCAAAACGTAATTCCAATAAAGATCAACTTTTGCTCTGCAACCAGCAACTTTTCAAAATGGCACATTTTGATGTATAATGGCCAGTTTGTGAAGATTCCGTTCAAAGCTACATTTTTGAGCCATAAAAATTACCCAGAATGAAATTATAAATAGTTGTGCATGAATGTTCACCCTGAATCTCCACTGTTTTCACACAGCCCTACCAGTGATGATAAAAAGGTTACAAGAGCTAAACTTCTTTACAATGTGTTACTACTAGTAATACCTTAGCGTGGAAAAACAGAGAACTGAAACCAACCCAATTACTTTCATTTGTTATACTTTTGGGGCCAAATCCTCAGCTAGATCCACTCAATTTATATCTACTTTCCAACATCCTTTTGAAGTGACTGGAGCTTTGCCGATTTCTACCAGTTGAGGATCTGATGCTCTGTTCACTTTGGGCCCTTCGCTCTAGACTAGCCTGTGCACAGGGAGAGGAAAGATGTAAGAAGCCTTTCCCCCATTTTCATAGCCCACATACAGTTAATCCACAAGTGACTGTCCCTATGCACAGGGACTAATCCCAGTCTGTGACCCTTGGGATGCAGGATATCCCCAAGGGGGCAGGGACGCTATGGCCTGGCTCTCTACCTCACATGGACCTAGGGACTGAGACTGATTCCCAGAAGAAGGGGAGAGGAGAGTATGCAGGATTTACCAAGGGATGATAGCAATGGATGTGCCTATGCCCCCAGTACAGGACTGCATCAATGAGCCTCAGTTTAAACTGTGATAGTGGACTGATCTCTTTATGATCATCTTCACTTCCTACACACACATACTGTACAGATGTGTTTATATTCCTGTTCTATACAGAGCCTGATTCTCCTCTCCCTTACTAGTTTTACACACATAAAACTCTCTTGATTTCGACTGAGTTACTCCTGATTTATACTGATGTAATTTAAATCAAAATTAAGCCCATACATTCAGAGAGAGATTTAAAATCATGACTTTTTTTTCTATTACTAGTTAAGCAAAACCTGCTTTGGGGGGCTAAACCATCCCGCAGTGAAGTTTTAAAAGTTTAGCTGTGGAATTTATGAACCAACTCCCCTCACCATGAGCCCAATAAAGCTCCCTGGCTTACCAATCCTGTTATGAAGACACTGACAGGGAGGCAGTGGGCTTCATTCTTATACCTCTGTTTAAAGCTTTTGATAATGACATGAAAAGGACTTTGCAAAGTAGTTATTTTGATTCTGTCTGGCAGAGTACTTGTATAAAATAAAACAGCTGCATATTTAATGGTTATAATGTCTGTGTTAAACACAGTTGCCTTTTCCCAAATGTTTTTTGCTTGCTTGCTATCTTCTTTACGCAGATATAAATCAGTTAAGCTGTTTAGTTGCTTAACAATAAATTATACATTCTACAGTGACTGCAACTGATAAGGGGCTTTGATAGAAATAGTGTCTGAGATCAGAGTGATAAATTTCTTGGAGACCCAAAGGTACAGTTAACCAAAAGAGTGAGTGTTAAGGAAGAACTAGCAGCTTTGCTAACTTGTGGTCTGTAATTTGAAGTATTACAAATGGATCTATTATAAATACTTGAAAACATTAAACATGATCAGCTGCATAGTTCATATTTTCAAAGTGAGTGATAAGCAATCTTTTGCTTTTTAAGATCAATGCCTGTATTTTCAGATAATGGGGAAAAGAAGAGCGCTGTTCGCAAAGGTAATTAATCATACTTGTCTTTCAAATGGTAGCCTTTGTGAAAGGATATTTTATGTACTAATAGGAATTCATAGCCACTAGGATATAAAAAAGACACTTCGTCTATTCTGTTCACAACAGGAAATTATTGTCCATATAAAAAGGATTCATGCACCCTAGATGTATCTTTGATATGTGATATAGCTTACATTTCACTGAAAGAATACTTGAAACTTTGGGAACATATTACATCTGTAATAGGAGTTTCCTGGTTTTATCTTGTTTCTATATTGTCAATTAATGAATGGCTCTTATTTCTACCTGGAATTTAAAGTGTGTGTTCTTAAAACCAAACCCCGCCCTAATTCCATGTGCGAGGAAGGTCTGTCCGGTGATTAAAGCAGAAGCCAGGATTCTGCTCCCAGCTCTACTACTTTCTTGATGTGTATTCCTTAGGTAAGTCACCGCAGTTCAGCGAAGCACTCAGACAGGTGACTAATTTTAAGAACCTATTTTTATGCCAAAACCTGCTGACAGTTATACTCATGCAACTCCATGAAATAAAATAATATAAGTACATTTTTTCTTCAGCTACAACATAAGCTATTTGATACTAACCTTTCAATCACACTCATAGACCTACGGTTAAAAATATTTCCTTCTAGCACAGGACTCAGTTAGACTTTCTAGACAGGGACAGGTGTGAAGGAGCTGTCCTTTCCTTCTAGCACAAAGTTAGCCTAAATTTTCTGCTGTGCAACTCTTTGAGTATTACTTTGATTATTTGGGAAGGAAGAATAATTTTCAGGAAACTGGTTTCAGTCCCCAGATCTGCCACAGACTTCCTATATGACTTTAGTCAAGTCTTTCAATCTCTCTGTGCTTCAATTCCCTTTCTGTAAAATGGGGATAATCCTTAATTTCTCCCAGCCTTTGTCTGCCTTTTCTATTTAAAGTATAAGCTTTTTGGTGCAGGAACTGTCATTTACTATATGTAACTACTATGCCTAGCACAAAAGGATCCCATCTTTGTTAGAACCTCTAGGCACTATAATAATATGTGATAAATAACAACAATAAGAATATGATATTTGAATTCTGCCTTTGGTTACTTATGTTGCATAATATTATTTTAACTCTCTGACAGACATTTCCAACATGACTCTTAGGGCGCATTAATATACACACTAGTATTTCTGGGTATTTGTGGACATCCTTACAAAGAATGCTTGCTTTGCTGTGCATAGAAAACATATGAAAAGGATTGCAGATGCAGTCAAAATAAATTTCAAATTTAGATTTGACAAAAGATTAACAGATATTCATTCAGCAGGATGTGCCCAGCTCCCCTGGGCACCAGCTAGATAAGTAAAGCAAATATGTTAGACCTTTGTTATTTCTGTTGCTACAAGAAAAGCAGTTATCCCAAAATTTGCTAGCCTTATATTGTCCCTTGTTTCCCCATTTTTCTGGCCAATGCTCTTCAGGAATAGTGGTTTAGGGGAGATTTTTCAAAGGCACAGATGGCAATTAGCTGCTTAACTGCCAGTGACTTTCACCTACCTGCTATGTGTGCCTTTGAAAATTTCAGAGATTTATTCCAGGCTTGTCACCTGACCACCTTGTTTCTGTGCTGCCAAGGGATATAATCTTTTTAGGCTCTTGTCTGGCAAAACATTTTGCAGCAAACACCTGAGCCTAAATGAGAACAAGTATCCACCACAACAGCTGTGAGCTTAGTTAAGGGCTCACCACCTTAACTGTAATGTGTCTCACCTCCAAAACTTGTCTCCTGCAAAAATGTATGTCTTCTTGTTTTTGCTCCAGTTAAAAGCTGCATTGACGTGTTGTACCTCGGGAGGTAACCCCAGACTGGTGAGTTTCTTTGGATACCCTCTCTCCAAAGTACTGGCTGAATAAACCCAGTACTCATTTCCTAAATGGGAAAAACACTTAGTTACATGGTAATTAACTCTGTTACAAAGTGGATTAACTGAAAAAGCTATTTCTGTTTTGTGACACTTTATAGGATCTTTGATCATCCTGCTTATATTACTAGTAAACAGTGTGTTCCAGTAGGCAGAGCACTGGACTGAGGCTCAGGAATTATGGTTCTGTTCCTGGTTCTGGCATTGACCTGATGCTTGGCTTTGGACATATAGCTTCCCCAGTCTGTGCCTCTGTTTCCCCTCCTACTTGTCATCTGGCTTGTCTATTTAGATTGTAAACTTTCTGGGACAGTGGGTGCCTCTGACTATGAGCATGCATAGACCTGGCTGTCAGTTGGGTTTACTGTAATACAAATAATTAACAATGATAATCTGGTTGGATGATGAAGTCTTAAAGCAGGCCAAATGCAGCCTATATCCTGCCCACACCCACCCTCTCCATGTATCTGTGGTTTGTTTATTTCAGAAATTTCTATTCATCCATCAAGTTAAATACAAGAATATCACATATTAAGTGGTCGTCTATATCTCCATTTTAAAAGGCCCTGATTCTGTGGTCCTTGATTTCTAATATAACCCAAAATACATACAAATCAAAGGGCCAAATTCTGCAACCTTTACATTGTTTGGTATCCTACTCAGTGAATATTTCCATTGACTCCAGTGAAATTACCCACCGGTGACCACGGAAGCTTTCGCCAGGAGAGAATATATCTATTGGCCATAATTATATTACAATAATTGTGAACATTAGAAAGCTTTCCATTGACTTCACTGGGAGTTGGATCCAGAACTAAGTTATATAACATGAGAAAGGTAAGGTGCAACATTGAACTTCCTGGCAAACTCAGATTCACAGATTCCAGGGCCACACGGGATCATTGTGATAATCTAGTCTGATCTCCTGTATAACACAGGCCATAGAACTAACTCAAAATAATTCCTAGAGCAGAGTTTTTAGAACAACATCCAATCTTGATTTAAAAATGGTCAGTGATGCATCTCAGAATTGCATTAGCTATCTTGGCCACAGAGTATACTAGGAGCTCGTGTTCAGTTGATTATCCACCACAACCCCCAAATCTTTTCATAGTCACTGCTTCCCAGGATAATTTTCTCCATCCTGTAAGTTACCAGCATGGCCTTTCAGAAGCAAAATGTGGATGCTCCTGTACAAAGGATTTTAGGGTACTTGGGCTAGAGGCAGTTTTCTACTGATCTTTTAGCCTTTGCTAGTCTTTCCTGTTCAGAATTTTTCTAAAGCAATTGCATTTCCCTGCAAAAAACAAAACAAACAAAAAACAGCACCAAACCAAACAAAATAAAATCTCCAAAATCCCCCACAAAAACGAACAATAATATTTACTGGAGATGGCATATCAATGCATTTTGACTGTGCTGAGTTTTTTTTTTTTTTTTTTACCATGTAGCTTAACTCCAATAGCCAATCAAACATGGGGAATAAATTAACAATACTTCCCCCCCCTTGCAGAAAACGTACAGCAGCATCAACCATGTGTTTTTTACATGGTTGGAGATGTTTAGTCATGTTGCAAAGGATTCTGGAGGATAGTTTTGGCTGGCTCGGTTTTCCAAACATTGAAAACAACCTCCCAGCTGCAGTAGTTTGGCTAGGCTAGCTGGAGCATATATATGACTGACTTACAAATCAGTATACTATCCATTTGATCTATTATTATCCTCTCCCATCAAGCTAGCTAGCATGCCCGCATGCATCCTCTCTGCCTGATGAGTAATCCAAATTAGACTCCTGGAATGCAGGGCAGGAGTTTGTCTTTGACAGACAGTAGAGGTGCAGCAGCAGAACCTGGAAAGGAATGGAATTAAGTCTAAGATTCTCAAAGAGAAGTGATCTGTACTGATCCTGTAGCTGACAATGAGGGTGACCTGGACAAAGTGAAGTGTGACATTCAGTGTGAGTGAAATGCCAGCATTCACATAGAGTGAATCAATTCTACATATTGCTGAACTTTTCTTTCAAGATGCTAACAGCCTTTCAGCTCCCAGTGGGTTAATGGCAGTGGAGGGTACTCAGCACCTTGCAGGTTCTGGACCTTTAGTTCTAGGAAAGGAATAGCTGAAATCTGACATTCATAACAGATCTGATATGGCTGCCCTCAGAGGTACATTTCCCTCATCCAGCTTAGCATTTAGAAGACTGAATTTGAATGCAGCGCTTATGCAAGCTATGTTTACAACTTCAAACCAATACCTGAAAAAAACACGGTCTTCTCTTCCTGAGGGGCCTCATAGACAGCATCGATTTTTTCTGGCACCTCCGGCCAGAATGTAGCCACAAGCAAGGGACCTGTGGGTTTATTTCGGGGGTTTACAGTCCTCCACATGAATCTGAACAGAACAGAAAATGGCACAGGCTTTACAATGAAGTGATTCATCGGCACATCTGTTTCTCATCATATCTGGCAAAGGCGTATGTGCCTGAACACGCACATGCTCTCACATGGTCTAGCAACAGCAGCACAAACTTATAACTGCTTGGCTATACATTCAAAACTGTGCCTGAGAGGTTAAATGAATCCTCCTGCAGCATGCTAATGAAATGGTTGCATAATCTGCCACCCGCCGGAACCCCACTGAAATGAAGTAGATTGATGGCTGAAGGGTTCATGTTGCTTCTTGAGCCAGAGTAAAATGTATTCTGTGCTTCAATTATACAAATAAAACCATTTACAAGGCAGTTACATGATTACAGTTATCCTGCTGTTGTGTATGGAGCAGATGGACAAGCATTTGACAAATGCAGACATTTGCATTCCATGAATTGCTCTTGCAATTATTATTGTAGAGACTAAAAGTTCAAATCGAATAACTATATGTCAAGCAGCTGGGAAGTGAACTTGGCTGTAAGAGAAACCTTAAACATTAAAAATGTTCATTAGAGAAATGCTTATTTTATGTACAAGCAGTATCCTCATTTGATTTAAGATTTTAAAAACTAATTATCTTTCAATGGCAGTGCATTGTGTAGATGGCACTTGATATTAACAAAGGCACTACTGTTTTTCTCCCCTGTTGAAGGAACAGCCTTTTTCTCCCTCCCCCCCCCGCCGCAACAGAACAAAAGCTTATAGCAGTTTGCCAAATTTTTAAGATGAAAAATCAACAAGCTAGCTGAAGCCCTGTTGCAACATACTTTAGCTGGTAGCTAGTAAACTAATTATCAGGTCAAATCCAACTTTTATCATTCTGAAAAGTAGAAGCTGAAAAAAGTGCCAGTTTTTCTCACCCCTAACTGGAATCCTTTTCTCATGAAACTCTCAGAGACTGAAATTGTATTTCAGTGTTGCTTAAAAATTGCAGGATCAGGCCCTAAATTGCCTGTATAGAATGCTGTACTACCGTCAGTTGAAATCTGACCATCAACAAATGGAGCTAGCAAAGACACAAATTTAGAGCATTTTAATATGTATTTGTAAGTACCATAGTTTTTTGTCTCATTTCTAAAATTAAACAATTATGATAATAGGGTGTAGTAGCTGATATGAGCAAGACAAAAAAAGAGGAAAAGTAACATACGTTTAGCCATTTGCTTTTTTTTTTTTTTTTTTACAAAAGTTTTGTTAGATATAACTTGAGATATGCTCTTAATAACTGGGATAATGATGTCTTAATGTGTTCTATTTTTCACTGATATAAGCATCAGTTTCATATTTATTTTTAATGAAGAAGTCGTCAGAGTAGCTATAGCAGGAGACACACACAAAAAAGCAAATTTACTGATACACTATATGAAAAAGGTCCTTTTCCTATTGCCTATTATATGTTTCTTGTCTTTCACAGAAAAACAGATCACATGTGACATAAGGAACTCCATGTAACACATACCTGCCACTACATATATAGCTTTTAATAAATGATTATCCTTAGAGAAGGGCCTAAGCTGCAAAATTCTGATCCATATTAGTGGCTCTGCTCCCCTTTGCAAAGTTTGGATCAAATTTAGGCTCTAATCAGAGAAAAGGGCCAGTGATCCATATCCACATTTGGATTCTAAACCTCCCAGAGCCCAGAAGGGTTCAAAAGCAGGGATGTGGTTCAAGCCCATCTGTACTGAATGGAGCCCATCAAAATATTTTTGACACAACAGTTTTCTGTTGAAAAATGCAGTTTAGTCAAAAGTGATACGTTTTGTGGTTACGTGTTGATTCCAGCAAAAAATTCAATGGCAAAAGAGAAGAAATGAACTTTCTTGTTTCATTTCAATAATGTTGAAACATTTTGTTTAGACTTTTACATTAAATATTAATTTAATATTGTATATTATATATACATATAATGCATCCAATATATTATGGTTTTAACATTTGTGAAACAAAATGATTCAGTGGATTTGAATTTAAATTATTTGGACTTTTCATTTTGCAGGAAATTTCAATTTTTTTTTGTTCCAATTGAATGAAAACAAATTTCTAAATGCTGGAATTTCCCACTGAACACAAATTCCAATTTTCTCCCGGCTCTACTAATTAATAAGTTTGCTTCATATATCATCATTGTAAAGACTAGCAGGTATTTTAATACGGGACCTCTTGCTTATGTGGTGTAGCACATATGCACAGTATTTCCCTTCCCTCATTTCTTGATTCTACATCCATCTGTATGGAGGGGAAAAACAAAAACAAAACCCTTTGCTTTGAAGAGTTCATCTAGTCTTTCTCCTTAGTCCTCTCTGTTTTTTTATCTATGTGATATAAAAATTGGTCATTTTTATTATTAAGGTGGGTGAGTCATAAAAGTCACAGGCCCCATGATTCAGGGTTATTTCTTAATTCCAGAAATGGATCACAAGGTTGTTTTCTGCCTTCTCCCTTAATATTGGGAAATCCAGGAGACTGATAGGCAAATGAATTCCAAAGTAAACCAAACAAATAGTCACACCCTTTCTTTGCTGAATGTTAGATAAAGTATGAGTCAGTTTGAACAATTTGTTTTAGTCTTTATATTGTTCTTGGAACAATTAAATTATTCTGACTGCATGTTGAATTTCATATTTCCCTATGATTTTGTTATATTATAAAATGTTGACCTGACACAGCTGATGCCTTGTATATACACATTCATAATACTTGCACGTGAGTTTCAAGTGCAAGAGACCTATGTGAATAATCTAGTTGATTAAAGCCAGGCAATTGTTGATTACACTAATGCTATGACTTGCACTACCACTAGCAGCTGCCAAACAAAGAAAGGAGGGGAGACAGGTGGAGAGGAACTGCAAGAGGCTGTTGCTGGGCTCAGCAGAGGTGCCCTACATAAGGAAACTGAAGTATGGTGTATTTATACACCTGACAACCTCCTCTCTCTTTCCCAGGACATTGAATGGAAATTTCTTCAGGAATCTTGGATTTAAAGGCTCGGAAACTGTTTTTAGTAGGATCTGTTTTCAGAGATGACCTCTATTTGTGAATTCCATTTGTGCCAGAAAATAATTATGGCTATATTTTTGTGGAATATTAATATCCAGTGCAGTACTAAGGTGCTTTCCTGAATCAGGACCTGAAAGTCAAAGGGACTTAGAATCTAAGTGCCTAAATCTCTTTTGAAAATGGTACTTAGACTGCTAAGTCAGTTAAGTGTCGCAATGCTGAACACATGAATACCTTTAAAAACCTGGGCCTAAATGACTACCTGTTTACACCAGCAATATTCCATTGGCGAAAATGGAAGCTGGCTTGGGGCCTGGCTGAAAATTGGGTCCTAAAAATGATACATATGGCACTGGAGTATCAATTTTAATACCACAATTCAGAAATGGTATGAGCTAGCCCCCAGTCAGGCAGGTTTTGCAAACGCATCAAGTTACTTTTGTGTAATGCAACAAATTTGACTCCACAGATTTTTTTCCCCTGCATTTAAACTTTGTTGTTGTTGTTTTGTTTAAAGGTGATTGACTTTATTGAAAGGCCATGTGTTTAGCTAAAAGGAAGCCTGAGCTAAGGGTTGCCCTCAAATATCGAGGCTAGCAGAAGTGTGTGCCCTGTGTATGGTAAACAGGAAGTGGTTCGGGTCCTGGGGTCCAGCCCTTTGCAGCTCAGGCATGGAACGGTCCAAAGGTGGCTTTCTGCAATGTTTGCCCTCCATGGACTACTTGTGCAACTGCTCACAGCCCACAAGGGACTTTTCTGGCAGCTGCACATCACCAGATTGTAGGGAAGCCCTGGCCACACCTACTTTTGGGGGGCCTGATAGGAATAGCACAAGAGCGTCTAAGTGTCCCAATGCCAGCAGAGATTCCTTCCCAAGGGAAATCTCCTGCGGCCCTGTATACCGATAGCACCACAAAGCAGCTTCAGCGGCAGTTTTCTTCATAGCCCAGGTCTACACTAGTGGGGGATCGACCTAAGATACACAACTTCAGCTACGCGAATAGCGTAACTGAAGTTGGCATATCTTAGGTCGACTTGCCTGGCCGTGAGGACGGCGGTGAGTCGATCGCTACCGCTCCCCCGTTGACTCCGCTTCCGCCTCTCGCAAGCTGGAGTTCCGGAGTTGATGGGGAGCACAATCGGGGATCGATTTTATCGCGTCTATGCTAGACGTGATAAACTGACCCCCAGACATATTGATCACTACCTGCCGATCCGGCAGGTAGTGAAGACTTGCCCATAGTCTCTTTACTGTGTTCCTCTCTCCTCCATCTATCACCCCAGTCTCCGTTACTTGACCAGAAACCCAGTAACAGAGCAAAAGTTAACATCCCAAACCTTGGCCCTTGATTCTGATCTCACATGCATGTAAATTGGGAGTAAATCCATTGAATTATTGGAGTTATACCAGTGGAGTTACATAGTGATGAATCAGGCCCCGAGAGCTTGCCTCTCCCTTCTGCTCTTTTCTGTGAAAGGATGATCAAAGAACATGGCTTAGGCAATATTATTTCGCAGAAAATCATAAGTGTTCCAGCTGAAAATTAAACGTGGAGGACATTTCTGGGCATACAACACCAGCAGGCACAAATGATTATTAAATGGCTTGAGATTGGAAGCTCCACGGCAGATATTTTGTGAGCATGCCCAGTTTGGTTATTTAGTTCTGTTCAGTGCATCCAAGTCTCTTGTGTTTCAGCAGAGCACATAGCTGTTGTGGTTTCCAGTACTGCTGGAAAAATGGCCTTTATGCCTGTTTATCTGGTTTATAATATAACCATTGACATTCTGATTCATGCCAATTTCATATTTTACAGCACTGCATGAGCAGTTTTAAACAAGGAAGTCTGCTTCTTTTAAACAAGTGAGATTCGTTTTTACATTTTTAGCTATTATTAAAAAGCATAATTTCTAAAATGAATTTACTCAAGCACAAATGAGTGTGAATGTGCACACATATATACTCCCCCACACACATCATGTACATAAACACATATGCTGAGTTCATAGATTTTACGGCCAGAAAGAGCCATTATGATTATTTAGTCTACTCTCCTGTGTAATACAGTTCTCTGTTTTTGTGGCAATACTAAAACATTGGATTATTGGAGCAATGAGTGTACTTTTCACTCTTTTATTCTGTGTTACTTTTTGCAACTTGCAGACACTGAAATTGGATGGGTCAGTTCCATTTGATAGTTTGGCCAGGTTCACTTTCTGGTCCTAAATCTGAGCTGTTGTGTTTAAGTTTTTCTCTCTCACTCTCACACTATATGTACATGTTCAGAACCTTAGCTATAGCCAGAGAACGCTTGGTGTAACCAAGCAATGGGGAGGCGGGGGGAGCACAAGAGTGCTGTTTATACTCCCCCAACTAGAGCTGGTTGGGAGTTTGCTGGCTAAACATTTTTTCATTACTGAGTCATCAAAACTGAACTATTTTGCAGAAACATATTTGTTTCAATGATCTTCTGGCAAAACATAAGTGGTTCCAATGGAGCCCTGCCTGGTTTCCTGCCACCTTGCCTGGCGGGCTGCTGGGAAGTCCAGGCTTCCAAGGCCAGTGGCTCTAGGAGCACCCCTGCCATTCAGACTGTCTTTGAGTCGGGGACCCCAGAGCTTCCAGGCTCCCTGTGGCAGAGCCCAAGCTACTGCAGAAATGGGAGCCTGGAAGCCCTTGGTAGTTCCAGCTCTTAGACAAACCTCCCAAACCTGCAGAAGAGAGCCTGGGAAAATCCGAGGCTTCTGGGACTTGTAGGTTCCTGGTTCCCTGTTGTTTAAACAAACAAACAAACAAACAAACAAACAAACAAACAAAAAGGATTATTTCTTAAACCTTCCCCACCCCCCCCCCCCCCTTCCCTTCCATGGGAAATTTAATCATTTCCACTTTGTTTTGTAACAGAACATTTGTTTTCTGGTTTTCAACCAGAAATTTACAGAATTGCTTTGACAGTATAGCACAAACTTTCCTTCTGCTCCAAGTAATCATAGAATCATAGGGTAAGATGGGACCACAAGGGTCATCTAGTCTAACCCTCTGCCAAGATGCACAGATGGCTCCAGCCTCCTTTTGAAAACCTCCAGTGAAGGAGCTTCCACAACCACCGTAGGCATCTGTTCCATTGTCCTCCTGTTCTTACATTGTTTCCTGAGATTTAATCTAAATCTGCTGTGTTGTAGTTTGAACCCATTGCCTCTTGTCCTGCCCTCTGTGGCAAGAGAAAACAACTTTTCTCCATCTTTTTTTATGGCAGCCTCTTATCACTAAGCAATGTCTCTCACTTACCTGTCTTTGAAGAAAAAGGTTTCTCCTCTAATTTGGGATATACCATCAAATATGATGTCTTGTTTGCATAACATTGGGGTGACTGGTCCAAGCGTTGGAGCTGGATCTGGCCCAAAATCAGTGGATCCTCCTAGAACCAAGAACAGATTTATACTCTAATGTTTGAGTGTATTGTTGTTTTAATAATGTGAAGACCCCAGACTGCTATAAATCATTTAATGGAAACAATCACTTCAGTTGTTTGGAGGTTATATTTGATGGAAATTAGAAAATGTTTCAGAGGCTGTGTAGTTCAGTGGACAGGGCACTAGATTAGGACTCAGAAGGTCTTGGGGTGGGAGGAGTCTATTTCCAGCATTGCCACTAGCCTGCTGTGTGAGCTTTGTCAAGACATGTCATTTCTATGTGCCTGTATTTCCCCTCCTACCCATAGTTGATCTAGTCTATTTAGTCTGGAAGATTTTCAGGACAGATAATTTTTGTTAGCAATTTACAATTATTAACTTTGAGAATTTTTTTGCCCAGTGATGGGGTAGTTTAAAATATAACAAACTAAAGTTTCTTAAAACAGTGTAGGCCATGGTATCTGAGCTGATGTGCAGATAATTCTGGATAACGAGCTATACATACCAGCTTTTTGTACTGCAATTTTTCCAGCCTGCTAATAGTTTGCAAGTCATAAATACCCATTTTGAGCCATTTGTAGCCTTTCTCCCTTCATTAAGAATCAAAATGTTCTCTTCAAAACATGCACTTTGCCATCTGTTGGATTTTATTTTGTTTTGTTATTTGGCCGTGGCTGCATTGCCTGGTGTAGGATCTGGCTGCTCCTTAGCAATCAGGTGGTTTTACATCATTAAACAAAACGTGACTCCAGCTGATTTGATGTAGCTCTGAATAATGCTAGAAAATGTGTAATGAACAATAATCCCAAAAGCAAAATACAAGTTTGTTTACAAAAATGGAAAGTTCTTTGAGTTAAAGTATTACTTCAGTTAGTTAAAGAGGCAGGAAGGATGGTCTTCTGGTTAAGGCTTAGGCCTGTGATTTAAGAGACTTGGGTTACATTCTGAGTCTTCTAATTATGAACTTGTGAATATCACTTAACCTTACTGTGTCTCACTTCCCAATCTTTTGGTAGTATGCTGCATCCTTTTCTGCTTCCATCCCTTTGTCTTGTCTATTTAGATGGTAAAATATTCCAAGCAGGGATACTTTTTACATGTTTATGTGCAGCACCTTGCACAATGAGGTCCAATCTTGGTTGGTCTCTTCAGACTTCACACAAATGATTAAATAATTTCAATTAAAGACCCCAGGAATTGGAAAAAATGAATATCAAAGTCACGTTTTTGAATAAAGAACTTATATCTGGTAATTATTTGGTATTATTATTAGCATTCCTAAGATGTCCAGAACTACAGAATCAAGGCACCAGTAATTAAGAAGTGATGCAGTTAGAAAACCGAGAAGCCCGGCTAGAGAAACTATATGATCCTTTCAAACTGATCAGCAGCCTTATATTCAGAGATATTTTCATCCCTACCATTCATGGTAGTTTAGCAAGTCTATAGACTGAATGGATTTTAACTGATCAAAGTCATAAAACCACCACCATGCAATATATGCTAAAATGATCTCTGGAGAAAAATAAATAAATATTAAACATGAACGCAGAATACAAATATCTGATATCCTCTTCTTTCCCACAGAAATCACGAGAAACATCTGGTATATACAGTTATCACCTTCCACACATTATCTACAATTGTTTTTCCTGTTGTACAGCCTAAATCGTTGGCTGATTGATAGGACGGTGATAGAGGTAACACACTACACATTATACTCGTAAATTCTGGTCCATCATCAATAAATCAATCAGGTGAGGTTTATTATTCACATATCATTCTGAAACGTATCAGGAAATAACAAGAAACATCTATCATGTGGAGAATAATCACTAAATTGAGCAGAGTGGAGACAAGAAACTCATGAAAAGCAACTTGTCCCTCCAGCACAATTTATTTTCATTTTAACCAGCACCAGCAATCACCAGCTTCTAAGTCTAGGGAGTGTCTCCTTAATGAACAAGGTAGAATTGTTCATCTGAAGCATCCCTATTTGAAAACAATAGTACGAGGATGAAGATGGCATGTATGTCTCCATCTGTGAAACAGCTTTACCCTCTTCGCATTGCTTTTTAGACAAAAAAGGCCTTTGGAGTATAGACTTAAATGTCCTTTACAGGCTAGCTCCCTAGTTGGTGTCAGAAGAAGAAAATTGTATACCCAGCCATTAACCTCTATCACCCCATTGCTTCCAGGAGACTAAATGAAGAGCTAAATATCTGGCATAAAGTTTTCTCTGGTTGATAGTAGGTAGTACACTGCCCTTGGGAAAAGTCGCTGCCCCCATGTTAGGCCCAGGTTCTGCCCAGAACTATGCATGCACATCTCCCATAGAAACAGGGGTGTGCGCAGGAATTTAAATGTTACCGCTTTGTGAGGGGGCACATTAAACACACATACATTATACACGTTAAACCATATCTACACATGCACATGCATCATATACAAAGAAATAAACAGCCATGTGTCCACCATTTAAACGAACTGTGCCTTTAATCCACTTTGAATACGGCTCCTTAACCTTATGGGGGGAACATGTGCAAACCAAGTAGGTGCATGTGCATCCATAACCTCACGTTATGGGGATACGTGTATGACCTCACTGAGTTTGCGCACTGCATGTTAGGAGGAAATATCTTAATAGAAAAAAGGGGGGGCAGAGAGCTCCTCCCCTCCCCGGGGCTGCAGCAGAGAGAGTGAGCTCCTCCTGCACTGGGAGCGGGGCTTGGTGGGGGATGCAGAACTCCTCCTGCCCTGCAGCTGCGGCAGGGAGAACGAGAGAGCGCCTCTCCCCCAGGGCTGCAGTGGGGAGAGTGGGGAGGGTCCATACAAGGACCTTGCACTGCCCTCTGCCATTTAGTCAGGGTCGGATAGCCCACCCCTTTAGCAATATGTAGGGCAAGGTGATTATGGTTCCCTGACACCTGGTCATGAGCCCGGAGTTAGGGACTACATGTTAGACAGCAGGTATCCCACAATTCCCAGCATGGCGTTTCATAGCCAAAGAGAGAGAGGGCCTTTGAAAGTTCCACCTAAAGATTTGGAATTAACCTATGCTGCTCTGGGGCTTTCACAGCTCAGAAGCGTGAGTGGCTGCTTGTTACTGAATTGAGCCATAATAGGAAGTAGGAACACTAACAATATCTTGAGTGAGGCAGGCAAGGAAATGGAAATTTGCATCTCTAATTAATCAGAAGTGCACATTATTTATAATAGCATCTGAAAATAATAGGTCAGCCTGTACTTTTGATAAATGATGAATACCTTACCATAAAGTTCCTGGATTCCTTTAATATCATCCTGAGACAGTCTGAAGTTCTTGGTAAAGGTGTAGATTGGAGCCATAAGAGCTCCTGGGTCCTCAGAGTGCTCTAGTCCCATGGCATGGCCAAATTCATGAGCAGCAACCAAGAAAAGACTGTAACCTGAACAACACAATGAGTCCACAGAGGTTTCTTGTATCCGAATAAAGATATATTGCGTCTATTATCCCAGTCCCATAAAATTGCCACTCCTCCTCTCTCCACCAAAAGATTCCCATCATAAATATTGCTTGATGTGGAATTTCATATAATAATAATAATAAACATGCTATGCATGTTGCCAAGTCTTAGGAAATTTCATTAGACAGAAAGGTTTCTTTTAAATCCTATTGTACAGTTGACTCGTGCATATATTTTCATTGTCTCCCATGTCAAGTGCCCGTGAGCATTGCCTTAGTACTTCTGAGAAGGAAGGAAATACCGGTAGTTCAAGTGAAACGTTTGATTTATTTAGCATGGAAGAATTAAACCACAATCTGGACCTTGAATCTTGCTTTCAATCATTAAAAACCATCCAGTGGATATACAGAGTGAGGCAGGCAAGGGTTTTTTTATTTTATTTTAACAAAATAGCTGTTTTCGTTATTTGTCTTGCTTGAGTTGAAGATAAGATGAGGCAGGAGGAGGCCTAGGATTAGTGCAGTAGCCTTTCACCTCTGGATTTCTGAGTTTAAAACCTACCTTAGGTCACTAGTACTTTTGTGCTGCCATCTTAGACTCTAGTACATATTTGTCAACACCAAGTCATCACCTCCTTAATCCTTATTAGTACAGGAGGGCATTGATTCAGTACGGTTAAAGTGATAGGTGAAAAATCATCCATATCACAAAAGGGCAGCATTTTATCAACAGTTACCAAATCAGTGTCTGAATATAGCACTTATTTCCTGTTCTAAAAAAATGGAAAATGCTTCTGTATATCAGATACCTGAATTTAGCAATTGTTGGTAAAGTACTGCATTTTAAAAAACATCTCTAATTTATTTACAAATAACACCAAAGATTATTAAAATGAAAATAATTTATTTTAAAAAAATATTTCCCCCACTTTTTCAAGAGTTGTGTGGTTTTGGGGTGGCTTTGGATTTTTTTTCTGCTAACCCTTTCTGGCAGTGGTGGGCAACCTGCAGCCCATGGGTTGACAGGTTGCCCAACACTACTTTAGGGGAACATTTATGATTAAAAACCTGTTTCCTTTCCTGTCTTTTAAAATATCATGCAAACATTTTTATGTATTTATTTTGACAAGCTTTTTCCAAAACCTAACTTTGGGCGTCAGATGTTCTCAGAGAGTGTTCTTTTATTTTCAAAAGTAAAATATGCATTCCCAAATTTTTAGGGAAAGTAATGCAAGTGTACATGAATTATAAATATGGGCCCAAACTTATCCTGGATGTAATGCCAATTACATCAATTACTCACAGCATTTTGGTCAATGTTCTTCTATCATTGGTTAGCCTGAGACAGAGGCGGGATAATACACATTATTAAAGGGTTTCAAGTTATTGTTTGAGAAACTGTGTTACCTTGATCTGGACAAAAGCCCCATTTGCGGTCATCATCATAGTTACTAGTGGAAGCACACCACATCTTGCCATCACTACGTCCAGCACTTGTGCAGGAGTCATACTTATTGCCAAGGAAAGTGAAAGGAAATACGCAAGGAGCTCCTTCTGAATTTCCACCAACCGTTGACATTGCTATGGGGAAAACAATATTTAAATACAATAAGTAGAGAATCAACCAGCTTTTGTGACATAAAACTGACATCACCTTCTCTTAAATCATACCTAAGCCCAGAAAGAAACTGGAAAATCTGAACTGTTGTAACAAACACGGAAACTGTGACTGAAAATTACAGTTTGAAAAGGAAATTGCCTGCAACCGAGGAAAAGAGAGGGCAAGTCTAATTGTTCCCGCTGAAGCCACGGAAGCTAAAGACAAAAACTGCAACTGGCAACTACTTGAAAGAAGCAGTTACTCTATTGCAGCTCAATGGCATGTGGAATTGGAGGGGGAACTGATTAACAAAGTGGTATTAACTGGTATTAGCCTAATTAATAAGATCTTTTCTGGTAATGCTTTCAGTTGTCTTCCATGAGTAGATTTATTGATAGAAACTTTATAATTTTGTTATATATCAGCAGATTATGAAGTGTCACACTGAGGTTTAATTAGCTTCTGAGGACAAAAAAAGATCTTAGAGGAGTCAAAAAGTCAGATCTTGCACTCTGCGATGGTTGAGGTGTACTGTCAGAAAGGATCAATTAAAATCAGTGGTTTTTAAACTAACTCTAATGAGAAGGATATAATCTATATGTGATATGTGCTGTGGAGTAAAATTTCTACCTTTTGGTACTCACGGAGACCGCTTTTTTCTTCCTACTCTACTATATCCACCCACACTTACATATAGTACACGTATATATGTGTGTGTGTGTGTGCGCAAACATGTATGTCTATTTGAGCATAGTGCATCAGGAAGACCACAGTTGTACTTGTGTGTACCCAAAGTAGAAATTAAACTCTAAAGTAGGTATCACAAACAGAGAATACACCTCCCCCCATTTAAAAAAAAAACATTTGCCATTTTAACACATGTACAGTATTAGCTGGCTGTTGTAAAGTCACTTGTTCTTGTACAGGATTCAAATGATAGTTGGCAGCCTAATAGTGCCTTAGAAATTTAAATACATTATTATTTATTGCAGGAATATACGTAGTTCTCCTGCAGTTATGAAACTCCAGCTAGTAGTGTTCAGTAACGCATATAATACACACAGCACAGTAACAAATATTTCCAAATCCAGGCTTAATGCTAATTGGGACACATACAGTCAGTTGTTTATGTGGTAGTGATTCCTGAATGGAAGCTAATGCAAGTAGTAACATTCATTTTATATCAACAATTTGTTTTATATGGACATAAAGGAAATATACAAGACATTTAGGCAAATGAAGTAAAGTCCTAATGCTCAAATCCTCCACCTACAGCACTGAAGTGGGTGACACAGGTTTACAGGGGCTACAGAGACCCAATACAAAAAGACTCCATATTCCCTTGCATGCCATAGTGACCATCTCTCCAACTCTCTGCATTGGGGGAAGGCCAGGGAAATGGCCACTGCATCCAAAACTAGACTAGATCGACTGGACCATAAAACTGCTTAGTGGCTATCCGTGGGCTGTTATGGCTATTCCAGCCTCTAGACCAGCAGTTCTCAAGCTGTGGGTTGGGACCCCAAAGTTTTAATGGGGTCGCCAGGGCTGGTGTTACAGTTGCTGGGGCCAAGGGATGAAGCCCAAGCCTGAGCTCCACTTCCCAGGCCCAAAGCTGAAGCCCAAGTCCCAGCGTCCAGGGCTGAAGACTGAGGGCTTCAGCCCTGGATGGTGGGGCTCAGGTTACAGCCCCCAAACTGGGGGTGAAGCCCTTGGGCTTTGGCTCTGGTCATCCCACCCGGGGCAGTGATGTTCAGGCTTTTGCCCTCTTGTCCGGGGCAGCGATACTCAGGCAGGCTCAGGCTTTGATCCCTCCTCCTGGGGTCAGGTAGTCATTTTATTGCCAGAGGGAGTCATGGTGCAATGAAGTTTGAGAACCCCTGCTCTAGATTGTGATTATAGTGTGCTGCAGCACAACTATATAGGCCTATAGGGCGGCTGTTTCTTCCCCTTATTCTTCAGTGTTTAATGGGCAAAGCCTTTTCACTTGTGGTTTCAAGACTTGGGCCTTAGTCTGTTATTAATTTTGTCATTCCTACATGGAACTAACAAATGCACCAAGCAAACCCCAAACCTGCCTTACATAACTCTCTTCTTTGCACAGTGGGAAAGTCACTACCTCCTGCATGAAGCCTGAGGGCACGTCTTCACTCCCCGCCGGATCGGCGGGTAGCAATCGATCTATTGGGGATCGACTTATCGCGTCTAGTGAAGACGCGATAAAATCGATCCCCGATGGCTCTGCCGTCAACTCCAGAAATCCACCACGGCAAGAGGAGGAAGCGGAGTCGACGGTGGCGTGGCAGCTATATTCATGAAGCTGAAGTTGCGTATCTAGTTCGACCCTCCCTCCCCCCGTAGTGTAGACCTAGCCCGAGTAACCGACTTGGGAGTTGGGTAGGCAGGATAAGGTCCTGTGTTGTAGCTGGGCAAGGTCCTTCTGTGAACTGTGAAAAGGGACTGCAGTACAGCTCGGACCAGGTCAGGGGGACCACTGGGAGAGAGGAAGCTGGATCTGCTTTTAAATATGGCCAATGGGTCAGAACCTTCATGGAAAGGAAGCTGAAGAACTGTGCCCCCTATTTGTTGCTCAAGGTTGGAATGAAGGATATTGAGTAGCCGCAGTGCAGGACCGTGACTTAGCCAGCATGCATGTAGATAGGGGGTACTGACTTTCACGCTGTGAAAATAGGAGTGTTAAATGTGGCAGGGTTTGGGGTTTGCTTTGTGGAGTTGAAGAATCTACGCCAATGCCATATGGTCATTCCACTTCCACACCCACTGTACCACTGGGCTTAAATGGCTCAGGGAGCTTTGTGCCATAATTTGGAAAGAGCTCCTATATTTGCTGTAAATGCATAGAAAGTTGGAGTCAAGACTAACCAGGCCAGTTAGAAGATTGCATTTGTTTATTGTTTACATCTGGTTTATGCAAAATGCCAAAGCACAACAATCTTATTATGTAGTAACTTTGGGGGGAGGGATAGCTCAGTGGTTTGAGCATTGGCCTGCTAAACCCAGGGTTGAGAGTTCAATCCTTGAGGGGGCCACTTAGGGATCTGGGGCAAAATTGGTACTTGGTCCTGCTAGTGAAGGCAGGGGGCTGGACTCAATGACCTTTCAAGGTCCCTTCCAGTTCTAGGAGAAGGGGATATCTCCATTTAACAAAAAAAAAAAAAAAAAAAAAAAACCCTTCATCTGCTCAAAAGTTAGTCATTATTTGTATTACCAGAGCACATTGGAGCCCCAGTCTTGGAGCAGGACCCCACTGTGCTAGATACTGTCCAAAAAACAAAAAGAGGGTCCTTACAGGTAAGTGTATGAACTACTTCCAGTTATTGTTAAGATTTTGTGTAAGAATTTCAGTATATTCGTCCCAATGTTCTCCTGCTCATTTAACTATCGCTTAGATTTTTCTGTGTCCCCATTACCAGTTATGCTAAGTTTGATCCTTTTTTGCTGTTAAGAGTAATGATGGGTCAGAACTAATTAGCAACCCATCAAAATGCTCCAAGTACCTATTTTAAACAGAGATGGCATTTTAAAAAGCTTGGAAATGGATTCAATCTGTTTGTTCATCCAGGGCCAGCCATTGCTCCAGAGTTAGGCTTATATTTAGTTTTGGTTTCATTACATTTGGTGGCTTCACCTTGGCTCCATTAAGTGCCAAGAGTGCTGAACCATCATAGGCAGTTTAAATGAGTAACCGTGCCTTTAGTCTGGATCTCGGAAAAATGATTCCTGCCAAGTTATACAATCCTCTAAACTAATTTTGTTCCTGTGACACGCTATGCAGTAACGACTGAAGTTAACAAGCATTTAAAATTGTCAAGAAAGCAGAAAGATCATTCTTCTGGAGAGAAGAGATAATTTTCAATTTGTTTCCTAGTATGTTGTAAATTCATAAAGGCATGTTTATTAAGTTAAATTTGACTGTGCTAAACACTCTTTTAAAAAAAGAAAAAAATTAAATGTTAATCATTAGTCATTGGCTGTTTAAGTTTCACATTTCCTTTGTACTGCTTTTTTCATTTGCGACTCATGTTTCAGGGATATTAAAAAGTAATAATCTACCCACATTTACCATGTAGTGGTAGACATTTTATACCTACAATTTAAAGGCATGTTCCTACATACATGTGTGCTTATGCTCATTTTTGATTTAGCTGTGCAAATTCCTGATGTCCATGGGCAAGCTATCTAGGATTGTGTGCATGAATCCAAGATTTTTTCATCTGAACTGGTATATGCAAAATTGTATGCAACCTTAGATGCATATGTTTTTACAGATTTGGGCCATACTTTGGTTGGCCTATACAGTATACCTCAGATATATGTCTATTGTTGTGGGTAATACCATTTCCATCTGGAAGCTGAAAGAGCCAAGGAATCTGGGGAAGTTGCTATTTGCGACTTGCTTACGTTAGAAAAACGCAAGCAAACTCTTTCAAACCTCAGGAAAGCTTCAGCTCTGAGCTTTGGTCCAACGTTCCAAGTGTGGTTCTGATTACATCTGAATGGCTATATTCACTGCTAGTCAGGTGACTAGAGTGGTGAAGGAAAAAGACATACCATGGCCTCAATTCATTTTTGGGTGTAATTCAAGGGGTTAGTTCTGATCTGTACTGCACAGCTCTCCCTAGCAATTTTCCAGCACTTGGGCTGATAGTCCAGAGATTTATTTATCTGGGGCCTGCTGGAAGAGCATACTCGGTAAAGGGGACAGAATTCTGGAATCCACTTCCCTTTTGGTCTGACAGACCACCGCTTCCTACCTGCCAGGCATATTGAATAGCTATTTTATTTTCTCTGACTTTTCCTGAGATGCAGAAAGGACTTGAGGATTTTTGTTTTTTCCTGGGGGTTGGAGGGTTGGATGGGAATTCAGTAATTCTTTATTCTTGTTAACTGATGTTGCCTTGGTTTAATATTATATTAATATATATAAACACACATAGGTTTATGTATGGGCTCATCTATAGGTTATATTGGGCACGTGCCTAGAAGCCACAATCAACACATTTTCAATAAAGTGGAAATATCAACACATCCAGAGGCACATATGCCCCTAACTCAACTACTTTTACCTATTCAATTAAAGGATGGAAAATTACATGTGTGATATACAGATCAATGACAAACTAGACCAGCATATCAATGTCTATTTACCAGTCTCTGGGCAGAAGCCGTATTTCTTATCTCTGTCGTAGTCTTCTGTAGTTCCACACCACCGGTACCCATCTGTCCTTCCCTCTGTTGTACAGCTGTCGTAGGATGTGCCTTGAAATTTGAAGGGGAACTTGCATGGCTGCCCTTCACTATTTCCACCCATCGTGAAAAGAGCTGCAGTGAAAGTGAAACAGAAGAAAAAATAGAATATTTTTAATGAGTAATTATATAAATTATAACTAGAAATTGGTAAGAAAAAACACTATTGGTTAATTATGTGTAGTATGGCAGCATGTAGAGGCCCCAAATAACATGAGGGGCCCATTGTGCTCGGTGCTGTACATACACATGGTAAGAGACCAGAGAGTTCATGAGCTAAACAGACAAGGGTGGGAGAAAGTAAGTAATATCCCCATTTCACAGATGGGGGAACTGAGGCACAGAGAGAGACAACAATTATTAATATGGCTCAAGTGAAGTCCACGGGGTTGCTCAAGTTTCTGGCAATATGTCCTTTATACCCTGCCTCATAATATATTACTGCCTATCTGCAGCTAATACTTTTGCTTCAAACAAGGCTTTGAGGAAGTGTTCCAGGAAGCCATCTATTTTCCTTAGTGTTTTGCTAATTAATTTACACTGTGCTACAGAGGTGACTAAAATAGCATCTTAAACATGTAAACAGGTTTGTAGCCTGCCGTTATCACTTTAGATGACAATTTTCCTAATGAGCATGTTATGTGACATTCCTCTGTTTGTTTAGTCTGCAGACTTCAATAGAAGATACAAGTAGGGGAGACCATACCCTGGTATTTTTCCTATCCCACTTTTCTTTCCTTTAGCTTCTCAATAGCTCTGCTTTACTTTTCTGAGTGTCCACACAACAGTCACTTGATGCTGCAGTGACTGGCACTCTATAAATATCCAAGCTAGATAGACTGCACTTCACTCCTCTGACAAAGAGGGAGAGATGGGCATGCTTCCCGTATTCCCTCCCAGTTAATAGTTTTAGACATGAGATGCTCCTCTTCAAGAAGTTCAGGTTTGCATCCTCCCTCTCACCCACCCACACATAAACAAGCCCCATGACTCACGAACATTCCCAAGCTTTCTATAGTCCCTGAGAATCATGATTCCTTCTACCACATACATGGGGAAGAAGGGTCTTGTAGTTAAGGCACAGAACTAACTCTATGGCTGGAGATCTGGGTTATCTCCAGACATCCTGTGTGGCCCAGGGAAGGGCAATGAAATGGTCTTGGCCTGGTTTTCAAAAATAGATGTGAAAATGAGTAATGTATGTGTGTGCTAATGACCTGGTATCCATCTCCAGGGAGCATCAAAATCTAGGGGGTAAGAGAGTTGCACCTAGGACACAGTATCTTTCCTTTACGGTGTATGTTACTTTTAGCTCTGTTTTTCAGACTTCTGAAAAATTATCACAGACACTTTGTATTTGTGGGATTAGTTTTTCCCTGGGCTTAGTCTGTTATGTAAGCGGCAAGATGGCCATATTTACATATCCATTGTTTCTTGGCTTGATTTGCTTTTTAAGGGGGGAAAAACCCTTCTAGCTCTATCGGCTAACTAAGCTGAGTGGCATCACTGCTGAACAGGGAAATATTGTGACACAGATGACTCTCTTTCCAAGTTAAAGCATGACTGACTAGGGCATTAAGGATCCGATCTTTCCAGTTAGCATGCTTTGGTCCCATTGAGGGGAGGGTGTTCGGTACCTTCCAGGACTGGGCCAGAAGTTATCATGAAAGAACAAGTTATTGTTAAACGTAGCAAGCATGGTCCTCTGGTCTGGCCGAGCTATCCTCTGCATAGGATCCAAGAGAGGGGGGCTTAATGCCATATTTATGCTTCCCTGATCCTGCAATCAGCCACATTAGGAACTTATCTCTAGGGTGCACTACATCCTTCAGGGACCTCTCGATCTCAAGACTTTGGCAATGCCCTAACATGTCCCCTATGGCCCCTATGCTGGGGGAGCTGGGCAAAAGTGACAGAGCCGGAGCCAAGTGTCTGATTCAATATTTATGTCTCAGATTCTGGTGGTGAGTTAGTCAGGACACATACATTAAACAGTGCAGTCTTTATTTTGATTGGTGAAAGATTTTTAAGAGAAATGACACTTGGAAAGCAAAACGAAATTGAGTTGTTTGGATGACTCATTTGCCGCACATTCGGCTTCCAGCTGCAGATCTGGCAGTCTCGGGCTATGAGCAGAATTTTTGATTGGTTTGAACAGGGATAAGTTGCAAAATCATATGGAAACTCAATACAATATTAAGACACAGTCAAAATAAGGTTCTTCAGATTGCCCCTGGGTAATGACACGTGATGCTAAAAGTCCTTCATTCCAACAAAGTTCTTACAGGTTTTTTTTAAACTTAAACCTCTTTGAGTTTTATTGTAAATGAAAAATAAAGACAGTGTATCACTTGCTCAGAGAACTGAAATAAAGGTGCAGTTACTTATCAGCAAGGCTTCATCCAGGGCCTGATTCTGATGTTAAAGCAGGGTAAATCAGGAGTAATGCCAACGCAAAGGGACTCAGGCATGACTTTCACACGGTCCCTTCACTCCCCAAAGCACCAGGTGTGTGATGCAGTTTGGCCTTCACGTGGGCCCCACAAAATGGGATAAAGGTTCTCTACTCCTACCCTGCCCAGTGCACAAATCAAACCCTTTGGGTTTGATTCTCATTTACTCAAAGGGCCTTTTACAGCACTTAGGCAGTGTAAAAGGGCCTTCAAATGGTTATACCCTAGGCCCTTTTACACTACCAGAATGTTGTTGAAGGATTTCAGTGTAAATGAGAACTGAGGCCATATGTTCTCAGCAGAACAAATGACTATATATGTTAGTTGATAGCTGGGTTGGCGTTCTGAAAGGTGCATGTATAGTGTTTAAAATACCTATACTTTTTCTGGGCAGAATAGCTTTTAAAAAGCCTTCAGTGCAGATTCAGGGTTTAAACCATTTCTTTTAACCATTTCACATGTATTCTCTGGTTATATAATGTTATAGGAAAGCTAAAGACACTGACTTTAGAAATGAAAGATCAACCTACTGCCAATTAGAAATTTTTCCTGACCCAACGGACTCCATTAATTCCCTAATCCTGCCCTATTTGAATTTATTCCTAGGTTTTAGAAAATGGTGTCCTGGAATAATAAGTGAATAATACCACAATGTGTTTAACAAGAAACATCTGTGCATAGCTGTACAAGGATCTTGCAAAACAATTACATCACAAACAGCTCAAAACCACCAATTCAATTTCAAAATATTGACACCAGCATTTTGGCCATGCAGAATCATAACTCCCCTTGACATTGGAAGAGACTGTTTAAATTCTCTAACCCATGTAATTTTAGGCACAGAAATAGCCCACAATGCATGAATGTCTATCTGTCCACCTACCTACCTAACCATCATCCCTGTGGTATCGCTAGTATTTTAAAGAAGTAACAACATAAAGCCTCTCTCCTGCTCCTTTACAGATTGAAGGAAAAGTAACTTGATGAGTTTATAAGGAATGATTTTGGGGAGGTGGGGAAGTTGGTGGAAAGATTGAGGGCTTGTTGACAGAGTGAAGCATAGTGCCCCAGAGGGGGATGATTGGTAGAATGCTCTAACGTGCTGAGCTCTAATTGCCCAATGTAAGTGCTGACATACTCTAAGAGGTTTCAGAGTTGCAGCCGTGTTAGTCTGTATCCGCAAAAAGAACAGGAGTACTTCGGATGCATACCGAAGAAGTGGGCTGTAGTCCACGAAAGCTTATGCTCTAATAAATTTGTTAGTCTCTAAGGTGCCACAGGTACTCCTGTTCTTTATACTCTAAGAGGTACCTAGTGCGCACTAAGATGTTGTGAACTAGGTACTTCTTAGAGTGCACCAGCAGGGTTTACTTGGGGCAATTAGAAGTCAGCACATCAGAATGCTTTACAGTATTGACATGCCCTCAGAAATGAAGGACCCCCTTCTGTCACCTCAGGGCTGGAATACTGAAGTATGTGGCACTATACCTGAAAAGTACCGATAACTCTGAAAAACTCTGGTTCATTTTGCTAATACTGAAAACCTCCTGTTCTGAAAAGTGAAATACCTAAGATGATGATGTCTGCCTCTGATCACTCTTAGGATAAGAAGGCGAGCAGGAAAGCATTGAAAAGGAGGGTATGAGAATGCCTTTTTCTACACAACAGCTATTATGGTCTCTCCAAAAATTATGGCTGCTGGACTGACAAATATATACATAGAAATACCCATCTGGGCAGTTATTTTATGTGAGCCACTGCTGAGCTCTGCAGTACGTCACATGGTAGTTAGGGTTTGTTAGACTGGGCTACCATGGGCTTGAACCTGCAAGATATTGAGCACATCTGGTTTTATTAGCTTTGTTTTTAAGCACTGGATAAGATGTTTATTAACCTGCACTCCCTTTCCCAATACAATCTAGATATAATCCAGCCGTAACCTTGCAAATAGGTGCACTGCAAGTGTTCCAAGGAGGAACAGGATGATTCCAACAACTTTGGTTTCAAACAAAACCTCCAGTATTATTTCCTTCAATCGTTCCTTTCTGACTCATTATTGTTATTAACTATTGTGTTATAGGAGAGCCTGGAGGCTTCAAATGGGATTGTGAGCCCATTGTGCTTGGCACCGTATAAAACACACCAGGGACACCCTAGACACTTTTCACATGGGATGCACAGCTGAACCACTCTCACTTTAACATAAAAGATCACGACAGAGGGGCTGACGGGCCAAATTTCAGTGAGCGGTGCTTGCGACCTGGAGCATGGGGTCTCAGCACAACTCGTTATCCCAGCGGACACTCTGTCAAGGGGCTGCCGGGTGAAATCTGAGTGACGCTGTGAACCTGTGTGCCAGGTTGCAATGCCACTCAGTTTGGGAGCCCTCCCAAATGAGGCCCCTTTTTTCCCCCTGTTCTGGGCAGCCCTGTCCCCCAATTGGCACCTCTGCCAATGGTACACAACATGCGTAAAGCTATGAGAAACACGGAAACACCTCAGTTCCTGACCCCAAGAGCTTACAATCTAAGTAGACAAAGAATGGAAGGGGGATGTAGAGGTGAAGTGACTTGCCCAAGGTCACACAGTAGGTCAGTTGAAGAGTTGGAAATAGAACCCAGTTATCTTGAACTGTGGGTCCCAGCCCTACCCACAGGACCACACTTCCTTTCCAGAATATTTCCCGTAGTTTGAGATCCATTACATCAAATTAAAGATCACATAACATAAAAGTTTTCTGTAATCTTCTACTCTGCAGACTCACCCTCAAGATTTTAAACAATGCACATATTAAAAATGTGCGAAGAGAAAAATGTTCACCATATTAGTGTTACTTTAAAAACAATCACCACATTACATATATGTACAAAAATTGCTGAGTTAATGAAATTGTTATACAAATTATTTCATCTGTATATGATCTTTCCGAAAAAAAATTCCAAATGATGAGACAAGTTATCTGTGAGTCCTAGCACTCTGTTCACAATTCAAAAAGCTTACTAAAAAACCCTACATATGATCTCAGCTTTTCAAAACCCACTAGAATTTTTCCATTAATATGGTTTCTAATATATGGTTTCTGAAATACTCAGTGCCATTCCTCTGTCTGCACTGGGCAATTGAAAGTACTTTTTAAGTAAAAGAGTCATTCGGTATTTGTTAACAATAAAAACCTAATTCTAAGAGCATACCCACTTATCTGACGAGCATTTTGCAATTATACCATTAACTATATAACATTTATTGTATAAAACATAAATAACATTTATTTCCCATCATCAGAATTCTGTAAAGTCAGAGCATTTCAGTGTAACGTGATGGGATGGAACAATGTATTCCATTGCAGAGAAGGGGGCCTGGATTCTAACAGAAGACAATGGGCTTGATCCTCAGCTCTCTGAGTTGAGAGAGCTTCAGTGACGTCAAGGGAGGTACAGAGGTTCTGGCCCACTGACTCTTTCTGCCTTCACCTTGTGAAGTTTCACAATGGTCTCAGTTGTTGCTTTTGGGGGAGCTACAATTCCTGCTGGAGCGGCATGGTGTTCAGGGGGAAAAGATTTGCTGCCCCAATGCGTAGATAAGTGCAGCACACTCCCCTCTCTGAATCTGGCCCCATCTTGCTAGGAGAAGCTGACGCTATGATTCAGGGAGCATGGGGAGGGTGCTTGTACTTGGCTGCTGGGTGTCAAGGGACAAGCGCAGGAGGCTTCTTGTGCTATCTTCTCCTGCTGAGCAGCAAGTTCAAGCTGGTCCTATACTGGTGATATTTAATATCAAGCAAGTCAAAATCTAGGCATGGGGAATCAAAATGAAAACATCTTTCTTTTATCTGTTCTCATTCTCTTTGCAATCACACCACCCCCTTAGTGGGACTGTTATCCAGTGGAAAAGCCTGTGACTTCCTCAACTGACCTCGATGTGCCATATGACATTTGGTCTATATAAATCAAGATTACTTCCTTGCAAGGCTCACCTGTGCTGTGTGGGGAAAATGCTAATCTGCTCGTGAAAATGCAAATGCTTGCCCTTGCAATGGCCACATGCCCAGTTTGGGCCAAATCTTGGTCCCACTGAAGTCAAAAACCAAATGCTAGTCCTTTCCATTGCTCCCCTGTTATGTGGACCTCTCTTTGGAGAGGGCCAACTGGCAGGACTGAAAAAAGAGGAGGATTTCTTACTAAGCAAGGAGATCATCTACTTTATTTAATTCACCTGACCCGAGCACAAATTTCCTCTGTGATGCCAAGAAGGAGATGGTGGGGAGTTGTTTAGCTAGTGTTTTCTGTTGATGTCCTCCTCATATTTCCTTTTTTAATTTTTTTCATGTAGTTAATAAGGACCGACTGTGCTCCCACTGAAGTCAATGCTATAATTAGATTCCAGGAGCTGAAGATAGTGGCCCAGATTCTCTGTTGGGTGCACTGAAAGGGGGAAGGGAAGGGACACAAAGGAGCTGACACCGCTACTTGATCCTGGGACTGAAGTTTCTATATCAGTTTCAACATACTTTAGAGCGTTCATAGTGGAAAGGTACAATGATAGCCTGACATGCAGAATAACTACAGTTGACTCCTCTTGGCTAAAATCAGCCATGAGACAAGCCTCCAATCCAAGTGTTCAACTTACATTCATGGGGACAGAATCCGTATTTGCCATCGGAATCAAAGTTGTATGTGGTTGAGCACCAAAGGAATCCATCATTGCGCCCTGCATCAGTACAGCTGTTATATTCCTTATCGTTGAATAGGAAGGGAAATTTGCAGTATTCGCCATCTGCATTCCCATACTTCACCTTAACAACTGTAAAGGGAGAAAACACAACAGTGCATCCTGTCACCAATTGTTTTCGTCCATTATGGTGTCTGCATACAGGTTTGTTTCTTTTCTGGATTGAAACTTTAGTTATAAGGGACACTAGTGTAGAAATTTCAGGTGCATTTACACTTTGAACGAATATATTCTGTTGGTTTCCCAATTGGCATGATGACTGTAGCTGAAACTGTAATAAGTAATTTTGGGGGGAAAAGCATGGATATTACTCATGTTGAAGTGCCCAGAAAGATAATTATAGTAGTTGCTATAGCAATGCAAACTTATACCCAAGCTGTTAATTTGTTTAGTAATTTAGATCCTTTAACAGCATAATCTAAAATGTGCACTATAATTCCGAAGGTTCCAGGAAGTCGTTTCAGCATAATCTTAACATGCCTCTTAATCCATTTTGGCATTTTCAGTCAGAATTGAATCAGATCTACTGCTGTGCTAGCGGATACGTTAATGCATACATCCCCAAACCTGGTTTTTATTTCAGGCGATTGTAATATATAGAAACTTTCCTTAAGAATACAACACTGGCATTGTAACTTATCTTAAAGTGCATTCTACCTAGTTTCCCTTAATGATTTCTCAATATGAGGAACTAATTAAGAACATAAGAATAGCCCTACTGGGTCAGACTAAGGGTCCATCTAGCCCAGTGTACTGTCTTCTGACAGTGGCCAGTGCCAGGTGCCCCAGAGGGAATGAACAGAACAGGTAATTATCAAGTGATCCATGCCCTGTCGCTCATTCCCAGCTTCTGGCAAACAGAGGTGAGGGACACCATTCCTGCCCATCCTGGCTAATAGCCACTGATGGACCTATCCTTCATGAATTTATCTAGTTCTTTTTTGAACCCTGTTATGGTCTTGGCCCTCACAACATCCTCTGGCAAGGAGTTCCACAGGGGACCAGTCATGATTTTATAGACCTCAATCACAAATTGACCATTTGTAGAATAAATCCAAATACACAAAAGTTTCCTGTTCATTGTTACTTTTAGGGAAACATTCAGTCCAATAATGACAGCCACAAATCTATTGCTTCTGCTAAAGTTTGAAAAAAGCCAAAAGAGATGGAACTTGACTACCAGGATATAAGGATTCAATTATTTTTCCAACGAACAAATGACTTCAGAAATTTTGAATTTGAAGTGAAATACAGAAATGAGTATGAATTTTAAATTCTGCTTTTGTGAGCCTCCATTCCTGTTAAATTTCCGCCACGAAGAATTATAATAAGTAGACTATTATTTTTGTCAAATTAAAGAGAAAAAATGACAATACACATCAGTATTATTTACTTCTAAAAGGTGAAATAATGGCCAAATCATGCTGGCCTGCCTCAGATGAGTATTTTATTGAGATCAGAATTTGGTTCATTAGGTGTAAGGCAAACAGTATTTGGTCAATAGTTTGCATAAAGAAAACATCCCCTAATTTTCCAAAAGACAAACTTGCAGACATCTCTAAGTCCCATTTTTTCTCAGCCCTGGTATAGATCTATATTTCAATTCAAGTCACAAACCCGCGGAGCTCCGAACTCAGAAGCTTTTGACAGATGACATGAACCAGCAAATCCTTACTCATCTGAATGGTCCCACTGAAGATAATGGGGCAACATTTTCAAAAGTGATCACTTGGGGTATCCAGCTTAGAAAGGTCCAGTTTTCAGAAAGCACTGAGCCCTCTCCTTCTAAAAAGGATGCCCCTTTAAAGGTCTCAGTGGTTGGGACCGAAAAATGGAAGCACTCAAAATCCCTAATCACTCTTGAAAATCATGGCCTGGCACTTCTGTCATGAGGGCCCTTTACTCACTTCTCTCTGTTCACATGAGTAAAGGTTTGCAGGATCAGGTCCATAATTAATTCTAATTTCTGGGGAGAAATATGTAACTTTTTCTAAAAAAATATATAAAATTTTGATAAAAGCAGAATTTTAAATGATTAAAATGCATAACCATCAGCTTCCAGAGTCATAGTTCTGTTCTAGCATTTACTATTTAAGTCATTTCAGTAACAGAAGTGCAATCTCTGGCCACCATTTCAGACACAGCAGTCTATCGTTCAAATGCTTTGAAACATTAAAATGTCTGGGTACCTTGTCCCTCTCCCAGAGTCCACTGTTCATCATCATCAAAATGGGAGTCACCTCCAACACCTGGCCCAGGTGCAAAAGCATGAGCCAGGAGGCCATCCTTGCCATCAAATGGATATCCATCACCATGCTCTGCACAAGAAAGAACACAGAAGAGGAGCACTTACAAGTTATAATGGGCCCAGCCCTGCAAACACAGTCATAAGTAAAGATAGTCACATGGATATTCCCAAATGAACACATCACTGGGAATACATCACTTGTGGAAGGTTTTCAGGATTGGACCCTAGGAGAGGAAACCATTTCACATGAAAAACGAAAGCACACAGGATTAGTGTGTGTATTGCAGCATGTTTCTTTATATGTACTAAGGATATTTGGAAGGGATTCTGGTGTTCGTGAAGCTCTGTGAGATAACTCACACTTTACATTGCTTTACATATCCATGATATATTCTTGATTTTGACTGGTGGGAACAGTAAAATATACATTGTAGTTAAGTGATCGTTTCAGAGGAATATAACTGTCCATACCAGTCTTTGCAGGCTCCTTTAGTCAGTTACACAGCAAGCTATTCATTTACAACGTACTTCGTGATCTTTTCCTGTATGTCCCCTTCTCTTTGCACAAGCTACCAGTACTGCTCGCAGGAAAGCAAATTTGCTTCATTTTTCTCAGCAGTGAATCCCTGAAAAGCTGACTCCTATTCAGTATCCCGATGTCTGTGGTTCAGCCCATCCTACTTCCACATCAACCAGGCCTCGTCTCAGCCCGCTCGCTGGGCAACCGCCTTTTCAGTCGTTCTCCTGTTACTTCACTGAAGGCTTTTCTTGGAAGCTCACCACACTTGGGTAACGCAAGCTGGCAAGGGCATAACCCTGTTATTCACAGCTCTCTCACCACACTGACCTGACCACCGAAGCTGCCAGTGTCTCCAATTACATCACTAAAAGCCTTTTGGTCTGATGTGTTGCCATTTGACAGAAGCCCTAAATACACAGGCCGGAGTCTCTATTCCATTGCACCTATTTTGTGCTGGCCTCACTCCATTGACATTAATGAAGTTTCCTCTCCCCAATATTCCCATGTATCAGGCATTAGTCTTTCTTCATCAGTAAAGACTCAGTTTGAGAAAACTTGTGAACAAAAAAAAATGCCGCATAGGGCCCCACCAGTTTGACTCTGACACACAGGAATGTGAACGGTGATTGCAAAGAACTGAAACATGTCTCTATTGTATACTTAAATATAAAATATTATAGAGGAAGCAATTCTTGTGCTATTTCTGAGCTGCTGTAATCAAGTGGTACTAAAATCAGCATGAACGCTCTGGATTTTGTGAGACTTCAGTTTTGTGGACCAAACAGGCCTGGTAAGAATCTGAAATTTTGAGTGCTCATCCATACTGCACAGAATCTCTCAGCCTTCTGAGGTTGACCCATCATTAACTTAAGCGAAGAAAACAAGCTTGAAACAGAGACCTCCTCAGAGAGCTCAGCTATTCCATGAACTGTTCCCTTTGATTCCAAATGCCATCTCCCAAAAGACTGAACATGTGACTATATTTATTCAAAATTATATAGCCCTCTACAGCTTGTTGGTTAAAATGCCAGAGGTTCCTTATGAAACCCAGGCTCTTTCTGTGTGAAGTAAAACTAAGAAATCAAACCGAATCAAGTCTGGCTGTTCAGATCTAGATTTTGGAACTCCCAAAAGCTAAGGATGTTTGGATTAAGGGCCTCAATTCAACCCATAAAAGTAAATAGAGACTAAGTGTGAAGTTCAGATGGCATGTCCCAATTCATCTGTAGTGTCTAGGAGTATTAGAATAGTCCACCCTCTGCAAATAACCTTTGAAGACATTCGAAAACCTAGCAGAGATTTATAAATTAACAGTATAATATCATTCCATTCACTTCAGTGGACCTGTGCCAATTCACATCCGCTAAGGATCTGACCCAATATTTCCTGGTTCTACTACTGATAGTTTAAATTCAGAAATAATTTTTTGTCCCCTAGCAATTCTCTTGTAACAGATAAATTAAGGGTGTATGTGTATGCACACACACACACCTTTGTGAAATCTGACATAGCCTGTACAAACCAAGTGAAAACTAGGGCATCGTTTGCCAGAAAGGCTCATTGGAGTGCTTGCTTGAGGGTAGGTCACTCCAATGCTGAGGATTAATGGAAGGAAGAAAACCAAGAGCATATGTAAAAATAGAAACTATACCCCATCGTCCAAAATTAATCATAATGTCCGCTTCTCCATCATTAATTCGTGAAAATGTCAGGGGTGTGACATCACTCCAGACTTTAAAGGCTCGGGCAAAGGCATCGTCTACTGTTTCGGAGTCCAAATCCGGTGTATACCCTAAAATCCTTAATGGTAAAAGGGGAAAAAAATCAGTTTCAAAAGTTAAACACCACATACATGTGCTGATTGTTACAGCTTGCTGTTTAAAGTGTTGAAAGTGCCAGTGAAAGTAACTCCTTTGGTAAAGGGAGGTGCCCACTGTGCAAAAAAGATCAGGACATTCCCAAGACTCAGGGATATTGAGACTTTGTTGGGGCCATTCTCTAATTGAAGTGTAATTATCTGCCAGAGAGTTACTGATATTTCCTTGAAGAATGAGGACACTGCAGGAAGCAGCATACTACATAAGTGGTAATTTGACCAGAGTCTGTATTACTTACATTTTAATGCACTCTGAACTAAGTATATGTATTGTATGTCAGAGTTGGCATACAGGAAGAGACACACCTAACAATATTTTGCTTCACTGAAATTAAAGATCCTTTCAGTCATATCATCCTGTTAGACATATGTTTACACAAGCACCCACTGAGTCATCAGAATTTTGGGAGCCTCCTAACGACCAGAAGCAATTTGGAGTTCCAAAAATGGGTACTTTGCTCCTTAAGCTTAAAAATCACCTTTTTGTTCTTAGTCATGTTTTGGTTTTGTGTCAAATAAATGATAGTTAATTCCTTGCCAGTATGCCCAGCAACCCTGCCATCAGGGACGTGGTACAGACTGAGAAGAATGAGAAGGGGAGACACAAGCACATAAAATAGAGGGATAGTTCACAAGAGCACCTCTTTCTTCATCTTGATTTATGCTGACTGGGACTTATTCATGGATCTCATTTCAGACAATGATCTTCCTGCTAAAGAAAAGCTTCCAACACTGTGTGGCTTCTTGTGGTTACTGGATCGGCTTTGTGTCTGGGATTACTGCAGTGGGATGATATTATCTGGAGCACATCAGCAAAAGAAGGCCTAAAAATCTACCACAATGTTCTCCAGAGTTCTCTGGGCTACTCAGACTATGAAGGATGCTCTGACCCCCTGACCAAAGAAGGATGAACACAAATAGAAAAGCAGCTAGGAGGAATCTGCGAGAATTTCTGATCCCCTCACCAGTCATTAAGAGCATCATCTTGTACAACTGAAGTCAGTGGGAGTTTGGCCATTGATTTAAACAGGAGCTGGTTTGGACCTTCATTCTTTGGCACATTTTCCTTAGTTGCTAAAACCACAATCTATGAAATACATTTGCTGCTTCTTAGACAGAATGCCTCATAGTCATAAATAAAGCTGGTCAAATTGTTTGTGAGGAATATTAATCCTTTCTCCCTCTTTCCCCTACCTTTGCAAGTTATTCATGAACCAGTCTGGATATGTAAGGGCATGTTGTCATTCATAAATATTCACACTTGGGTGAAAAATGTTCAGCCTACAGATTGTTTGAAAACTGTTCACTTCCACTATTGGCTACTCATTATTCCTTAATCCTTTTAGTCTGTTTTAGTACTCATTAGTCACTGACTGGATGAAAAATTTTAAGATTAGACACTAAAGAATAGTAAATAGTGAATAGTTTTAGTAGCTTCTATGGTCTTCATTGCCATAGTTTCTGAACACTGTTGGGTTTATCCCCATAATTATCCGATGCAGTCAGGAATACTATTATCCCTATTGTACAGACAGAGGTGAGATTAAATGATTTGCCCAAAATTACAGAGGAAGTTTGCAGCAGAACAAAATAAAACTCAGATCTCCTGCACTTTAACAACAATTCTCTCCTTGAATTTATGGCACAACTTTTGGATGAATGTTCATTAAACTTTAAATTTTGGGGCTTCACAGACATTTTCCAGTGGTTGTCCAAACACAAAGGGATTATAATTTGGGGATCCCTGGTTCAAAGTCTGGAGCTCAGGCCACTAGAAAATTCCTCCATTTCTAAATGCCACATTGAAGCACTTCAATTCTCAAGGCATCCTAGGTTTGTGAAAAAACAATATTGCTAAGGCATTACCTGTACGTTATCTGATTTTTTTCCCATTTTGGCTTTCTTGGAAAGAAGTTATAATTGGCCACATCTGGATTACCACAGCGGGGCTTCTTCATCGTCTCAATAGTGTTTTGATCCAGATCTCCTGTTTCAGGCAGCCCAAAGAATTTCTGCATTTTCTTCAAAGTATCTTTCAGCACGAATAAATTGCAGTTGTCTTTTGGGCACCCATAGTATGTATTCAGGTATTGCTTTAAAAAAGGGGGGGGAAAATGCACAGAGAACAGAGGTTTCAAAACTCTGAAACAGGAGAGACATCCCTACAATTATTGACACTGAACGTTAACTTTTATGTCTATACCGTGTAAGGATTTTTTAAAATTACTATGTTAACAACCAACATTCAGATAATCTTCTTAGTTGACACAGACCTCCAGGGACACAAAATGCTGCTAAATTAAGCAATCGTGCCAGTTATTAGAAATATTTCGGAATACATTGTCGTCTTTATTTCATGAATTGCTTTATAAAAAGCAGAGCACAAAGCATTAAAAATGAACTACAAAGGAAATGATGGGTCCATCTTGTATTGGTTTCTTTATCATGTATAAACCTGCTTGTTTTATGCTTTAGAGTTTCAGGTTGTGTCTATCCTTTTTTTTTTCCTGGAAGAGTCTATGGATGATTGAAGAAACCAATGGAACCATATTAATTAAGGGGGAAAGTGCTTTTTATTCAGACTGTTAGAACTGACTGGGGTTTTAGGTTTGTTTTTTGTTAATCTGTTTAACTCAAATTTACTTGAGAAACAGTTGGAAGAAAAGATGTTTCTGCTAAAGCTTCACTTACTGTTCCCCCCCATAAATTAAATATGAGGAGCACACAATCTACATCTCTGAAACCTCCTCTGAGTCCTCTATCAGAACAAGGAAAGACTAATCTTGACCTTCCTGATATGTCCATGGTAACAAACAGGCCACAAAGTAGTCTTTCTTTAAGAAACAACATTCAGGCTTTGTGATGAATTATAAAGAAACACAAAGGGCAGCACTAACCCATTTTTCCTCCGCACTGTGTTCCTTTACATTGGTCTATAGAAAGAACTCTATTTTTATAAATTTGATGCATTCATCAACCCTAGTACGGTTAAAAAACATGAAGAGAACAAAAGGGCATATAAGGTACTGGTTTGCTCCTTTTAACAATGGGAAATAATGTTCAGACACTAGGTGTTCCATTTAAAATGGATGAGGTATGCCTTTTGTGGTCTGTTGTGTCTAATCACTGACGTGCATTATACTCAATCTGTTTCCTAGCAATCATCCCAGTTAAGAGGTCCTACCATTCATCTGTATGCTGATTAACTGGATACCTCTGTTTAACATAAGTATTAGGCATACAATTGTTGTTATGATTATCCTTTTAAGGTGTGTGTTTTCCTCCCCAAAATGTGCATATGCATAGAATTAACTAACCAACCAACCAAAAACACAAATCCCTATTTTATGCTTCCCTTACCCTAACCCATAATTTAATTGTCTGTCTCACTGTGAGCTTCTTGGGGCAGAGACCATCCCTGTTTGAATGTCTGGAAAGCATATAGCATATTGTGGAAGCTGCCATAAAATAATAATACATAAAACATTGTGTAGCAGTCCTATTCTGAGTTTCAATATTTGATCTTTCATTTCCCCTTTCAAAGTATACTCCTTCTCCCACCCCCCGGGAGCTTTTAGAAGACTTTAAACTATTTCTAAAACATACAATGCATGCTATTATAGGATGCAAAGCAAACAGAAGTGGGTACACAAAAAAAGCTGTTAATTTAAATTATAATTAGAGGCCTGGCCTTAACTTCAAAATTTGGATCCAGAGATGGATTTCAAAAGCCCTACCTAATCTTCCTAGCTCAAGGTGTTCAGATCTGGGGGATTGGTCTGGCTTATAACAGAGACTGGACCAGCTATGGGATTTGGATTAGGTACTATGTTCCAATTTGGGAATGGATATCCCTACCAAAGTTTGATGGTGTTCAGATACATATTGAGGATATTGGTTGGGTACATCTGTAACAATAATAATAATGACTAATTGTTATTTAGACCATAACTTTCATCCAAAGATCCCAAATGCCTTGACAAACTAGCTACAAACTAATGGCCCTGATCTCACAAAGTGATCCTTGGGGAACCTTCACTTTTGTGCAGAGACAGACTCCTTGACTTCAGTGGAACTCCATGTTGAAGTCTGTTGTCTGCAAATCCCTTTGCTCGTTCTGAGCGTGTGTATAAAAGGATTATTTCAGCCATCCCTGACACACATTGTAGAATGGAAAGCAGGGTATGTGCTGTATTCAAAAAGCGAAGAACATCCTAAACCAACAGAAAACATGGCAGGTAGAATACAGTTATTGTAGTTGAGTTTTTAGAAAAGATACCAGGGCAAACATCCCCACAACAGTAAAAAGTAGCAAGCGATTTTTAATGACTAAAAGTGGTTAGGGCCTGGACCTCATCTGAAAGCTGGCACGTCCACCAACCCAGCACCCTGTGTCACCGTGCCAAGGAAATAGTTCACTGTTGACTCAGAAGGAAGGTTGCAATATACTAACTGTGCAACAGCTTGGGTTCCTCTGAAGGTGCTTCATTCAAGTACTGACCAGGCTTGACCCTGCTTAGCTATAAGATTTGATGAGACCCCAGTCAGAGGTGGCATTTTTGTTCTGGAGATCATTGTATCAGCATATAAATTAACAAACAAATCTTATGTAAATTCTTCATGCCGTTCTGCCACCATGAGGTTCCTTCTGCCAGAGCATAGTTAATGGGGCCTATTAGCTTCATGTGAAATAGTTCAACACCACATTCTACCCATACCAGCACTTGGGATGGGTTATCCGGATTTTCATATTGGCGTGTAAATATCCTGATCATGCCTCTGTCCTTAACTCTCAACTATGTGCCACGGTCTCAAAACTAGGGTGTATGGGGCAAATGTTTATAGGGAGTCTGAAGGGGCAGGGTGCGTCTGTTCCCATATACTATAGTTTGGGAGGTAGCTGAGCAATAAGAACAGAGGCACAATAAAGGTAAAATATAAATCAGGATAACCCATATCAATCTTCCCTACAATGGAGTTAGGGCTGAAGAGAAATGAACACAGCCAGCTTTTCTATGAGAACAGGCTTTTGAAAGGGGATTTAGTAATGTAAATTATGTCTTGGCCTGAGCTGCAAAATTCACCTCTCTCAAAGTCGAGAGGGAAGTGTGGTACTCTGGGGTTTTGATTCAGGCCACCATAGAAACAGAGTCCAGCTGCAAAATTTTGATCTAGGTTCCGATTCTGAGCCATAAGGTTTCAGATCCAGGGCTCAAGGAAAACCTAGTCATGTAGTATTATCTAGGAATACTACAAGAGAAACCAAGAAGAACTCACACATTAAAGCACCCTGTGATTTTCCTTGGAATATACACGATAAATCAGTTTGCTGAATGAAATGCAGATGAGATGATTACCTTTGTTCAATAAAAGCCTGATTGTGTCTAACAAAATGGAGAGAGTATTTAAGAACAGTTGATGTACCGTTAGAAATATATGACCCATTGTCATACTGCCAAGGTCAGTAAAACCTTTGGTGATTTGTCCTCTGAGAGCCAAGACTGGAAATTGCTATTTTGGGTCAGTTTGCTTGCTTTTGCTAACATCTCCACCCCCTTTTGGAAATTCTCCACCCCTTGTCCCCACACCTCCCTTCTGCCTGGCAAGTTTCCCTGAGATGCACATCAACTCCTAAAGAAAGAGGGACCAACTTTCTATCATTTACATGCTAAAATAAGGATAATCTATCTCAATCTTCCTTAAAATGGATTTACTGTTGAAGAAGAGAAATGTCTATAATTTATATGCTAAAATAAGGATAATCTATCTCAATCTCCCCTAAAATGGATTTCCCCATTATATCATTTTAAGAAAGTCCACAGGGTTACAATAAGGTTAGGATAAAATGCTACCTATCCATAAGTTGCTAATGTCACATTCAGAAATCCCAAACTCTTTCCTTTGTTCCAGATTGAATTTGGCTTAGGAAAAGTATACTGCAAAGTTAGAACTAGTCATTATCTTCTTTGAAGCTCAAACCGGCTTTAAGCTATAATTGTCCCTTAAAGCTGTGCTTATGCAATGCATAGTAAACAACATGGAAAACAACATTTTGAAAAGCTGTGTGAACTGCTAACAATAAGTTCAGGTTTATGTAAGTGTTTTCCTATATTTTTCTATTCCATTTTATTTACTTTGAATTTAAATTTATCTATTTCTCCCCTCCCCCCCTTTACCACTTTAGTGAAAGTCACAGAAATTTAATGAAAGTATTTTTCTCCTATGTATTCAGACTTCGGGGAGGGGGGGGAAGACACTCAGTGCTGGCTTTAAAAATTTTAAGAGAGGAAACATTATTTGGCTCTAGCTTTTACATCTGAAAGCTGATATCCTTGTTAGCAAGCTCTCCCTTCCAGAGACTCTAGAGAGAAAAGGCTACAGTCATTTCCTAGTCTCAGCTGAAACAAGAAAGAAACATCTGCTATGGAGAACAACAATATAATTCTGAAGCAAAAAACCAAAACTTACCACTGCTAGTTCTTTGTCTGTTTTGGGAGAGTTGTCTCCAGGAAACTTAATGATTGGTGACGGTGCAGCTAAAGTTTGGTGAAAAAAATATAGCTGGAGCAAGAGTACTTTAAAAATGAAGGCAAAAAGGCTAAAAACAATGTGAGTCTTCATTTTGCCTGAACTCGAGTTACCCTCTTTGCAAAGAGATTTCTCCTAACGGTCTGTCGGTCACTTTAGCTGCACAGTCCACCCACCAGTTGCTTATCGGAACATCTTTAACTCTCTGCACCGTTTTCCCTTTTGCTTGCTCTAGCAATTCCTTTGTATGTTTAAAACATCCAGATGCGCAGTCTCGAGCTACCACAAGAGGAAGTCTGAAAACCAGTGGAAACATGAGAAAAAGGGCAGTTACCAGATGTGATTTGCTGTGATTTTAAGGTAGCCACAGGCAAATATAGTGATTTACACTGAAAGAGACAAAAGGCCAAATTCTGCCCTCATTTAATTACATTCAAGCCCCAGGTTTGCCCAAGTGCAGCTGGGAGCAAAATCTGACCCAAGATTAATTGCTGATGAGGTATCGTATACATGCTTAGTAAATTTTAAAAATAAAAGCCTAAGGTTTGGTGATTTGCATCATTTTTTTAAGGTTTGGTATTTGCATCATTTTGTTCAAACTATTTTCTTGCTCCAAACATGCTTTAGTCCTATGTGTCTCAATACATTACGGTGCATTTTAGTAAACATTTGGGGCGACATTTGGAGTTAGACTGTGAACCAACACAGGAGAGAGAAGTCTTGTTACACTCAGGCGACATGCACCATGGAGCTATGCACACAAGACTCATTGGCACTCCTTCCCTGGCATGTACAGAACACATACTATGTGATATAATTTTTTTATCCACACTCATTTGGGATGACCTGTATAACCTATATGTGGCTTTACCCTCAGTATGCAATGTACATTCTCTCCTTCTCTCAGTACAGTTACAGTCCGGTTGATTTTGCAGATACAAGTGGCAATCTCATGTGGATATTATGAGATCCAGACCTTATCTATGCTAGGGATTTTATCCATCAGTGCAATTGTACCAGTGCAATCTCACTTGGGCACACTCATGGGTACTTTTCATTTTTATCTCATGCACGGTGTGGCCAACTTTCATGGTTTTATCACAAGTCTCATGACATTCAATGATTTTCTTAAAGACCCAGCTCCTGGAGTGATAGGCTTAGGTGTGAATCTCAGCTTTTATTTAAAATAAAAATAATTTTCTAGGCCTTATGTTTGCAGAGTAAAACTTGAAAATGTGACCCAAGTACACCCTAAAGGCTCGAAATAAAAAAAAAACCTAAAAGAACCCATAATTTGGTTTAAAAATCACAAGGTTTTTTTTTAATCTCATGACTTCTGGGGCCTGACTCATGTTGCAGAATGCCTGGGTTTGGTAATACTGCATGCATACCATGTGCACTCTAATCAACATGAAACCACAAAATATGTTCTGTTAAATGTGAAACAGCCCTCAAAGTGTTCACCCGTGTTCTTGTGATCCAAATGGCACCACAGAGATTGCATTGGCATCATACTAATTACAACTGAATGCCATTTTGCAGGATGTCCTGGAACTTGTGCTTTTGCCAAGTGCAGCTGTTTGGAAAAACAGGAATTTGTTCACAAAAAGTTTTTATACTGGACATTTTGTATCTGCTCTACTGCCAAGCCATTGTGCTAACTGCATGCCAACAGAAAGAATAAGGGGCTTTTACCATGTCTATGAACTCAACCTTCTTATAATGGGGCCACAGTTTCAGGGCAACTGCACCTATATTTGTCCTCTGTGGTCCACTAATGGCACCCACTCTCAGGCTTCCTATGGCCAGCTGCCACCTCTCTTGGGCCAAGACTTGCGTCTCTCTCCTTACTATACAGGGGTTTTCCATCTGCATAGTTCCCTGCTTTACACTGTGATATTTCCAGCTGTGCACTTTTTCTCTCCAGAGGTTATACCCCATGTATTGGCTGCAGATACAGGTCACCACATAGCACTTCCTAAGCAAGCACATTTATTTTTAAGGTGAAAGCATTATAGAGAGAACATATTAAAACAATAAAAGAACCCGCACACACAATAATAAGCTTGGCAGAGGTCATCTCACCTCCAACCTCAGTCTCTGGAAGATGCCAGTCCTCCAAAACCCACGTGGTTTCCCCATAGTTACAAGTTCATAATGGCCTTAGATTCAGAGCCAGAACAAAGGCTGGACAAAGCAGCTGTTTCTTTATACAGCTCACGCCTTTGATCTTGGCTGTTGGTAACAGGTGATCAGCAGACAATGACCCATTCTTCGGTGTGTAGCTTCAAAAGGTACGTTTTTGTATAACCAGGGGTGGGGAATTTTCATTAATATCTCCCTGGGTATTCCCCAGGTAGTCCACTTCACACTTATTGTCTCCAAAGTCCATTCTGCTCTGGCATATCTTCAGTATAGTCCTTTGAACTCACAGGCCTCACATCACAGCTCTCCCCTAGAAATGTTATGTGCAATCCTGGCCCACAATAATACATAACTTTTGCGTTTAATACACTGGACCCCAAAGATACTTAAACTTAATTCAGTAAGGTCTCCCAAGGATACACAAGAAATTGCCATGTGTGTCGCACTGTGGTCATGGGGTTCTATGTGAAATCAGTAGAAGCAGCTTCTGTCTCAGTGAGCGCTACTGTCATGAAACGAGAAGCTTAGTTTCTTCAGGAAAAACCAAACTTCAGGAGCTGAGCCACCATTGGAGGCATAGAAGCATAGGAAGAAGTGCTGAACCATCACCAAGGGAAGGGCAGTCCAGGAGCTGTTGCCATGAGGTCTTTGTGGAGCAGGACTGAGGGGAGGAGATCCCTGAATAGCCTGCTAATTTCTGAGAGAGGGTACTGGGGCTTCCCTTTCTATAAAGAGCTCTTCTGAATCTTGATTTGCCCTAATTCCCCTTTGAACAGGGCTTCTCTGACTGTCCAACAATTTACCGAATTCAGGAGATGTCCCCCAGCCATGCTGAGCGGCCCACTTTCCTCGCCACATCCTCCACACCAGTGGTTCTCAAACTTTTTTACTGGTGACCCCTTTCACATAGCAAGCCTCTGAGTGTGACCCCGCCTTATAAATTAAAAACACTTTTTTATATATTTAACACTATTATAAATGCTGGAGGCAAAGCAGGATTTGGGATGGAGGTTGGCAGCTCTTGGCCCCCTCATGTAATAACTTGTGACCCCCTGGGGGGTCCCGACCCCCAGTTTGAGAACCCCTGCTCCACACCCTCTTCATTTCATTGCCATGTGCCTTGCAGTTGGTCTGCCACACAGGAGTTACAATGAACAGTTCCCTCCACTGGTCCAGTTTGGAACTACACCTCCCAGTTTAACTTTTCCTTGAATGAAATGCCCACAGTCTCCAAGGACATGTCACTAAACTCTGCACAAACACCAATACAAAAAATATGGACCTATTTTCCACAGCCCTATGCTAAATTGAGGAAAGCAGCTTTTGTCTTCTGTTTGTAATGGCAGGTCCTATTTATATCTGGCCTCATGCAGTTATAAAAGAACAACAACTAAGAAATCCCAAGATACATTTGCTAATTTGTGCCTAATTAAGTAGGTAGAAATTTTAGGGTCTGTGATTCGGGATTCTGAGAGCCTCCATCTACTGGTACATTTTGCAATAGGTCGGGTGTTATGGTAGACTTTATTGCATAAGGATTTTCCGACTTTCATGCAACCCTTAACAGTAATTTAATATAGCTTAGTGTATTTCATTTGCTAAGGGTATTGTAATGCCAGCCATTTAAAACGGAATATTTCCTGGTACATTTTAGTTGCCCTCATAACCCTCATTGAAGCACAGTGAGTGCTCAGGCATTCTCATTGCATTTTGATTAATATAGCATCAGAAAGGAATGAAGAAACTCATGAGTGCAATGCGAGATCCCTGCAGTTTGAAAAATCCCTATTGTTTCCCAATTGCACTGACAACAGGTGTTGCTGACGGTTCCCACTGAAATGAATTCTCTTATATAATCCCTTTTTGAATTAACATGGCAAGAGAGATGTCACAGACTTTGTTCTGAAATGTTGCTTCTGACCTTTGACATTAGTTGAACAGATACATTCCACCACTTCAGCTGGTGAGCTGTTCAGCAACTTATGTTAAATTAGGAACCTTAATAAACAGAAGAATACTGGGTATTTGGAGATGATGCTAATGTTTCAGTGAATGACATTCTTCCTTCTAAGTCAGTATGAAATCAGTAGTGATCCAGAACAGTTTGAAAGGGCACTCTCTATATTGTAAGAAGGGCCATAAGACAAAAGCCACTTTTGTTGTTAAAAATCCTATGGCAATGCTTTTCAACAGTACAAGTGTTTGCCATGTTCTGGCCAAATTCCAACTTGTTTGTTTTTTTTCTGGCCTCCTTAAATTCCTATCTAACTTCCTTAGCAAGTGCTCAGACTCTATGATCACAATTGTCCCTTCTGGCCTTGGAACCTATGAATGTGTTGTGGTATTTAAAAGTTGGTGTTCTATGGACCCACACATTTTAAAAACCAGAACGTTAAAATGGTTGCGTTTATAGTAAATAGTTATTTATGGCATCACCCTTCTCTTCTGTAGAGAGGGCCAAACCCATCCCCTCCTTAAAACCACTGGAATCAGTGGGGTAACGCCAGAGATGATTGAATATGGTGAAACATGTTGAGAAGAACAAGGAAACATGATGCTTAGGTGGATGCTCCAGTCTCAGCTCATTCCATTGTGCCTCATTATAAATCGCAAGTAGAGTTCCCCTTAACCCCCTTCTGTGGTTCTTATCCTCTCACCATATTTTTAAAATATGGGAGGCTCCTGGGAAGCAAAGTAATAAAACACTAGTGGTAATATCCTTTTAAGTAAATTATATATTTAGGCTAGTGGGGAGAGTAAATCCTGTATTTCTCTTTTGCTCCTCTCCCCCCACACCAGGTTGCTCCACTTCTCAGATCCAGGGCCCTGGGGCAGATCCTATTCCTCCCGGAAGAAATAGCTCAGAGTGGAGCAAAATATAAGCCACAACGAGGCAGGCAGTGCTGGAAACTGGGTAGATATGTGTGCTGGAGGCTTCTGCTACAGTGGCAGGCCCTCTTCTTTTAGGGGCTGGAGTGGGAAAGCTGCCTAGATTGGACTGAGGCTAGGAGGAGAAGCTGTAGGGAGAGGAGGAACATTTGAAACTTTATTTGTAATTGTTACATTGTGTTTAGCTGAGAGATGCTCATTTATAACAGAGATGAGGGCTGTTTATGTTCCTAGGCAGAGAGTGGGCCAGGCATTAGGGGAAGGAGAAGGGAATGCCCTGGAACACAGGGTAAGCTGGTTAGTAGGACAGAGGCTCTCGTACAGCTAGGCAAACAATAGCAGGAAGGCTAGAAAAGCAGCACTAGCAATTCTTTGGCAGCAGAGGAACCTGTAGCAGCCCTGTCCAGCGACACACGTGAACTGCCTCCTGCCCTGCTAGCTAGCTCCTGGCATGCTTACATTGCTCAACTGTATTCTCTAATGCCCTGCTCCTGGGCTCTTTCCCTGGGGCTGCTACATGGCTCCTTTTGCTGCATGTTGATCATGTTCTATAACTTCTTCTGCTCCTGCTCCCCAGTTCTTTCTCCTTCCCCTGACCAGGTAGAAGAAGCTCAGAAGGACCAGGGTTGTCAAGGAGACAGAGGAAAAGGCCAGGCATGGATGCTGACTGAGGCAGAGAAGAGAAGCTGACACTCTGTACACCACCTCTTTTTCCACTGCCTAGCACACCAGTGAAGGGGCAGCCAGAATCTAGCACTGACAGGGCCACTAGAGAATTGCCAGCCCCTGTCAAAGCTGCAAATGATCCATTTACCTACCCACTGCTGCTATCTCTATGATGCCTAATATATGTCTGAAGTCCGCTTTATCCTGAGTGTAACAGGAACAATGCAAGTTCATTGCGGCTGACAAGTGCTGACACAGGAATACTCAACAGAGGAAAACTTAATACTAACAGTGTTTCTGTTCGGGGAGAGCTGTCTCCAGGAGACAATGATTAGCAACAGCAGCTCTAATGTGAGTTTTAAAAAAATAACTGGAGCAAAACCAGTATATACTGAAGCCAAGTGAGCTCATCTAAATACAGTATGTGAATTGCTTGCTGTGTGATAGATAAGGAGTTGATCCTTTCCAGCACATAATAAACCTTAACGTCTCAGTCCCTTCATTTTCCCTCTTATTTGCAACTCTTTTCTCCCTGCACTGTTCCTGGCTTAGGCCATTGCTTTTGTACCGAATATGCCAATAGCCAAATGTCCGGTTTCTGACTACCGCACAAGGCAGTCTTTTTTAAACTATTGGAAACAGAGGGAAAAGACAATGGTTGTCACCTGATGTGGCTTACAGCATTTAAGGTAGCAACGGCAGTTTTTTTGTTTGTTTTTTTCTTTTCCTTTGGTTTCTGGAATTTAGGTCCAAAGGACAAGAAGTGACGTTAACACATGGAATCAGTTTGTCAGCTTGTCATTGAATTAGAAATGAATTTTTGGCAATTCAATTAATCAAAGGTTAAGGCCTTTTCTATTCTGACTGAAATCCTGGCCCCATCAAAGTCAATGGGATTTTTGCTCTTGACTTCAGCAATGACAAGGTGTCACCCTCTGATTTGATTTATTATCCATTTGCATTCTGTCTAGATTGCTCACCAAGATGTTACAGCAATGAACACATAAGAAATCACTAAATAGATAGACTAAAGCTTGGGTGGCCAGAAAGCTGAAAAAGGGGGCCCAGCCAAGGAGGGGCAAAAGATTTATTGTTTGGGTTTGGAGGTGAGCCCAGGAGGGGAGAATGACCATGTGTGTATGAAGCCAAGCCCGGGAGGGGCAAAGGACGGTTTGGTTTAGGACCAAACCCCAGAAGGGGGCTTAACGGTGTCTGACTTGGCCAGAGGACTGAGCCTCAGTAGACCGAGCAAGGGAGTCCAGAGAAGGGACTGACTGGGTCTTAGCCTCGAGACTGGGTAAGTGGCTACCAGAGCGGGTGCCCCAGGAAATACATTTACATGTGGTACCAGAAATGTTGTCTGAATGGCTCCTGGAATAAGGGGAAAGAAGGGATAGCCCTGAAGGAAGAAAAGAGAGAGAGAATCAGCATACAAGGAGGACTTTTTTGGTGAGGCTGCCCTTCTTCCTTAGTGTATAGAGGGATAGATATGGACACTGAATTTCATACACCCATTTCTGGGGAGGATTGTGTCTGTAAAGCAGCTCAGTGAAGCTCACAGATTCTCTGAGAAAGAGACAGCAATGGCTATCACACCAAGTAGACAGGAGGGAGCCAAAGGACTGGAGATTCAGCCAAGGAGATGTTATGGAATGGACAGATGTAACATCTAAGAAGAGCTTCCCTTCGGTGAACTAGGGGGAAAAGACTGAGTTTCTAGGGTGAATCAGGCAAAGAGCCACAGAAACTCTGCCAGTGGCTGACAGATAGATAAGGCTTAATTGCGATTGTTGTGGCGAGGTGGGCCCCATAAATTTGTTTTGCCCTTTGAAGAGGTGGACATGCTGAAAGAAGAAATGTAAGGGAAGCAGCGGGCACGAATGCCTAGGAAGCAGGTTGCACCACAGCTGTTACTGGAGACAATGAATGTTACAAGTGCTCAGCAAACCCAGCTAGGCAAGGGTATAGGAGAGTGAAACGAAATAATTGTGGTCACTGATGCAAATCTCCCTGAGGTGTCAGTGCCCATGGAAATGCCCCAGGCGTGCCTAGAGCTGACAGTGAAGAGCCCACAAGGGGAACCAGATGATGTGAGGCAGACTCTATTGGCAATCCTAAGTGAACAGCAGTTTGTGGGGGAGGCCTTTTTTGAAACTTGGGAGAATGAAGCTGTGGGTGGGGCACAAATGCAGCCTTGAGAGGAGAGGACATGAGAAGCCTCCTCTCCTTCCCCACAGAGGAGTTGTGAAGAGAACTTGATGCTATGAAAGAGACCAAATGAAGAGCCCAGGAGGAAAAGGAGCAGTTGCTTGTGGAAGTGGACCAGATAAAGAAGGAGCTTGTGAGAATGCAGAATGGTCGGAAATATGGATGGTAACGTGGCCCTGTAAGGTTTAGAGGAAGGGGAGGTATGTGACAGGGCTTAATCCCCATCACCTGCAGGCCAGAGAGAACCTACTTAGGGATGCTCCATGCTGGGAGGTGATTAACTGATTGCCTCCTGGCCTAAGAAGATATAAGTACCTGAAAGATATAAGTACAGCAGAGAGCTTCCTCTCACTGGGAAAGGGCTTGGAGGAAGGCCTGACTGTGGCATGAGGTAGAGCTATAGAAACAGGGTTAATCCCTGATGGAAAAGAGTCTTGAGCTAGGGTTTGTAAAATCCAGGGAAGGAGGTAGAAATCCCTAATGGGTAGAAAATCAGATCAAAACCCCAATTATGTGGCATAGGGCATGCCTCCTCCATAGGGATTTTTTTGATGGGTGGAGTTATCTTTAAGTCTCTGTTTCACAGGATATGTGGTTCCTGTGCCATCATATGGACAAGTGTGATAGGGAGCTCAAAGGGTGGGTGGAGCTTTTGTTGATAATTGAGATGTTATGCACAGTAGGTCATTTATTAACAGAAGCAACAGCAATCATGTCTCTACGATGATGTGTACTTAGCATAAGCTGACAGGCCCCACTTACAAATGGCCCAGAAGTCCAGTAAATGCAAACGCCTCTTCAATGATGGGGTCTTTGAGGTGGAAACTTTCCAAAATCCCAATAAAGGGGACTCAACCCAAGGGTGAGCCTATAAAAATTACCCAGAAGAATCATTTTTCTATAAGAACAATTAGTTATAGAAATAATAAATTGAACAGATACTGTGGAGCACTGTGAGATTGAATATTGATACGTACATCATCATCATCAACTCAGAATCCAGCCAGGCTAGCAACTGAATCCTTATTACCATACAGGTGTACTGGTATTTAAAGAAAATCAGCCCGACTTTGTTGTTAGATAAGCTGCTATGTGAAACAAAGGGTATGTTTACACTACAATGGAAGGTGTGGATGTAGTTCAGGTAAGTGATCTTAAATCTAGCATGCAGAGCTAAAAACAGCAGTGAAAGTAAAGACATGACAGCACAGGCTTCAACATGGGCTTTACAAGCTCACCTTGGGTACGTATTCTCATTGCTAGCCCATACCTGGGTCCATACTGCCCTGTCTTCACTGGTTTTTTAGCTGTGCTAGGTAGCTTATAGGTATACCTACCTGAGCTGCAGTCACACTTGAGGCATACCTAAAAACTACGGCAGGGGTGGGCAACCTGAGCCTGAGAAGGAGCCAGAATTTACCAATGTACAGTGCCAAAGAGCCACAGTAATATGTCAGCAGCTCCTCCCCCGCCCGCTCCCAGCGCCTCCCTCCCGATCAGCTGTTTTGTGGTGTGCAGGAGGCTCTGGGGAGGAGGAGAAGGGGGATGAGCGAGGGCATGGCAGGCTCAGAGGAGGGGGTGGGAAGGGGTGGAGTGGGGGCAGTGCCTATGGCGGAGCCACGGGTTGAGCAGTGAGCACCCCCCGGATGTTGGAAAGTCCCGGAGTTGGTGCCTATACAAGGAGTCGCACATTAACTTCTGAAGAGCCGCATGTGGCTCCGGAGCCACAGGTTGGCCACCCCTGAACTAAGGTAAAAATATGGAGCCAGCTTTCACACAGCTACCCTGCACTCACAATATCACCCACAGAGGGAAACACTTCCATTCCCTGGAAGTGGTCAGGAATCTCTCAGACTTCTCCCAGAAAAAGTGGCAGGATAAAGTATTTAATTCAGAGCACTCAGTTAATACAGGGTGGGGGCAAACCTTGTCTAGTAAATGGGACAAGCTTATTTTTTTATTCTGTTGTGTTCTGGATTTGCCGTGTCCCTGGATTACTGATCGAGCCCTGAACTGGTGTTCAATGGGAACCCAAATAAAAAGAAAATTTGAATAATTTGTACTGTTTATATTCAGATAAGTTTAGCATGGGAATTAGCACCTGCAATTTATACTACCATTTTCCTCTGTGATCTAGCTCTATTACTTTTAAAGATCTGATCAGACAAACCCTTACTATTGAGATTACTGCTGACTAGTGCACAACGCTCCTTGGCTTCAACATAAGAAAACAATGTCTAGAAACCTGAAGTCCAGATTCTGTGTCCTTTACTCATGTTAAGCAACACTTGGTGAAGTAGTCCTGGTTCTTAACCTAGGCAAAGAAAGAAGCTACTGGCTGATCGCAGCTGTCTTTAAAATCAAATTCTATGTTAAGACAAATTCAATTGCCTTGAAAAGAAATACAGCACCTCCTATGGCCTGACAGAAGAATGTAGTCCTGATGTCACTAGATTTGCCTAAGCCTGGGTAACACAGCATGATCATAAATAGTATTAGGGGAAGAATCTACCATCTTTACTGATGTTGAGATGTGTCTTTTTTTGTGAGTAATCCCCTTGATGTTAATGGGGCTACTTACAGAGTAAGGTACTACTCAATGGAATAGGCTTGGAAATATTAGTTGTTGTTGTTTTTTATCAGTAAATGTTGATTTCACCGTACACACACAAACTGATGAAAAAGTCCTGATGAAAGCTACAGATAGGCAAAGTAAGAAAAATACTGCTTGAGAACTTATTGGCATTTGGTTTAAAGATATTTACTTTGTGCATTTTGACATGGGATGTTACAATGTGTGTGTTAATGGTTATAAAGTTTAACTTTTTGAATCTCTATGTCTAGCATTGTGAAACGAGTATTGTCTGACCTCCCCATTGTTGGACCCCTTCCAAAATATCCCACAACTGTGAAAATTTAAATAAAGAAAATTTAAAAATGCTTAAGACCCATAATTTTGCATACGTGTGAGCATTTAAATTGATAAAAATAGAAAAAAATGCTTAGAAATAAACATTGCTATTGCCTGTTGAAATGATTAAAAATAAATCTGCCAACCCTAAATGTGAGTAAGCATGGAAGAATCTAGCCCTTAGCCAGCAAGCCACATGGCAATTGTACTTCTATTAAGATGATGGCTACTCACAGTAGTGAGCATTAGACTTAGCAATAAGTGCTTTGAGGATCAGATATGCAATCACATAATGTGGGCCTTTGTTACTTTGCTTTTTCTAATTTCTTAGGTTCACCCTGAGGAGTAGATCACTGAGTGACCTATTTATTTAGTCTGAAGATGTGCCTGGTACTTCCCACCATGTGCCATTCCAGAGTGTCACTATTCCCCATTGTGGGTGTGTTTGTATTCTTGGGAGATGTCTTTTCGGTAACACTTGGAAAGCGCAGTCCCGAGCATGTCAGAATAATAGTTCTGCTTGCTTTGCTGTCGCTGCAGAGCCGCTTGCTGATAGGCACTGTCCATCTCACTCGTCATTATAATGTTAGTATGCAGACACCAAGGGGCTTTAATTAATGACTGTGGAGATCTGGTCTTTTATAATTCATGACAGAACGTTAATTAAAATCAAATGCATAGTGGTTGAAATAGCAAAGGATTTAAAGTGCACAATCTTTGATGGGGAAAGTGATTCCCTCTGACCACTAGCATATAGGCTGAATGCAAATGACTTTTAATTAGGCTAGATTCAGAGATGAGAATGTGCTTTTCTTAAAGCAAAGAGGTCCCTGTTGTCATGCTCTTTGTGAAAGGGGAAAGACTGGAAGCCTGTAGTCATTAGATTCTACTCTTTTCTTTACAGAGTTCACATACAGGTGAAAAGTCTGCTTGTTCTAAAAGAAATTTGCACATGTTTGCTTAGCGCTTATATTTTAATATTTGGGTGGCAAATGCTATGAAAGCACACTAAATAATCATCTCAAGAATCCTGTGCAAGATATCAGCAATACAATCCTCCTTTTACAGATGGTGAAACTGAGGCATACAACAATGAGGTCACTTGCTAAAGACAATGAAGCCAAGATTACTTAGAACTCCAATCCATAGCGAATTAAATCAGCAGGAGTCTTTGCCTCTTCTCTCATGAGCACAAACTTACTTTACATGCTGGATCCTTAAATAGCAACAGATTTTGAACGCCACCACAGTCATTCAGGAATGAATGTTAACAAAAGTTCTAAACACGTCACACCTGCAACAGTTCAGCCCTTCTCAGGACAAATGACAATATGTGCCCTTGCTCTGACTGAGACTCAAATGTTTGCAGCAATGTTCTGTTTCGTCAAAGCTGAGAATGCTTCAACTGCTACCACTCTCACCCAGAAGATGGAGTGGAAGTTGGTGAGTAACTTAAAGACTGCAATCTGACTTGCTAATCAATGATATTTATTTATAGCTATGGTATAACCAAGCTTAAGCAAATATTGTAGCATTAAGGTTCCATTGCTCTGTTTGTGCTGGGGAACGTGTTTGTTTGAAGGCCATTTAATTTGTTCCCACTCATTTTCTTCTTTGAATATAATTTAACTCAAAATAAAACTCCCGTTTAACCAGAAATTCTTAATTTAAAAAACTTCTTATCTATTTATACTGCTGCTCAATTACTACTGTCTCTGAGCATCTTCCACATAAAATCAATAGCAATGGTGAAGACCCAGTGGGCGACAGAGAGTCTCTGGCACTTCCCTTTGATGGGGCAAAAACTCTGCTTGGGATAGGATTTGCGATTTTGATTTTAAAAATTTCAGATTATTTTAAGGGTGTTTTGGTATGGGTGGTTTTTATTAATTGGCTGGTTGTGTCTCACTTAATGTACAGTCATTTATTGTTGATAAATTCTCCGCACTACACAGAGAAACCTATTTCATATTTCTCCCTCAAACAAACAAACATACTCAAACCCATAAACTTACAAAAGCTAGCAAGCTAAACACTTTACAATTTAACAGAGCTAAGGAAAATTGGATAGTAAGTCAAAATAAGGCAGACGTGGTCTTTAACAGTGAAGGCCAGCTTTTACAAGTGATTGAATAGTGGGGGGAAATTACTGAATGTTGGCAAATTCAGGAATAGCTTATTTACTAGCCACAGAAATGGGAAAATTTTATTTGCCAATCATTTATTCAGTAGCTGATGGAAAGTGTATTTATTAAACTATTTTTGAACAACATTTAACCACCTGTAGTTGCCATTTTTACCTATATCCAGATAGTAAATTCTAGCTTATTTCATACAGTATAAAAAATAACTTCCCTGGAAAAAAGAAATTAGCAAGAGTAGGTATTCAAGATAGCAATAAATCTTGGAGAGAGTTACAAAGTGTTCCTGCTTTATATTACCAGCTTTTCACATAGTAATTCAACCAGCTATTAAGACACTTCTCAATGTTTAGTTTTAACAGGGTTCCTGGGCATTATCTTGGGGTGAGAGGCTTTTCTGGAGTTTTTTCCACTTTTTTTTTATTTTTTTTTATCAGCTGGTTTAAGTAAATTGTTACATCAGTTTGATTATTTAAGGCTGCTTGCCTGACAGACTTAATGTATTTGTATTAACGCTCCTGGTTATGGCAAAGCTAGCTATTATCAGGGCATTTAGAGATCTGCATGGATTTTTTTAAAAATTAAACTTAAATAAAATAAATTTCTATGGGGTCTTCCTATCTGATTATCAGTTATTCTGAGTCCTTACATTTCAGGCAATGTGAGTGACTTTCAAAATTAGGCATGTGCAATTGCATGTCCAATTTGTGTGCAGAAGTACAAATATTGTGCAAGCAACTGTATACGAACAGGAGACTCCCTGTTTGAACATATGTAGTCCTGCCTCAGTGCAGGGGACTGAACTAGTAGGACTAGAAGAGACTGGAATAGGTTATCATTTCTATGATTCTATGCAATTACCCAATTTGTGAATGAAATTGAAAAATTGGTCTCTTAATTTAGTGACTTTCTTTCCTGCATAATTAGCGGTAACAGTCAGCATGTTTTCTTTTAACTAGACCAATAAGGCAGCATGAGCAAGACCTGCATCATTATAGGTCTTAGTTCTATGAGGCAGACTTTGTGATAGAACTATGACCTTTGAAAGCCAGTAGAGGGGGAAGCTATGGGAATCCCAAAGGGGAGTAGCTGGTTAAAGCCTAACAGCCTTCAGTGGTATTGAGTTCAAAAAAACCCATCCATTAGAAGGAAAATGTGGCACCGCCTGCATTTCTTCAAATGCCTTGTGTTAGTTGTTAACAGGAACAGTTGAATAAAGGCAGCATTTAAATGTCCAATGAGAATGTGTCTATAAAAAGATTAAATTCCAGTGTTTTGTCTTTCAACATTTTTATTGCCCTTCCTGTGATTTTTATGAGCTGTTAATTTCTTTCATACTTGACTATTATTAATACAGGGCAAATAAATGGCTAAACTGCTTCCAAAGGGAACTTGATCAGCCTTACAGTACTTACGTGTTTTCCAGTTAGTGGGCCTGAGTCTAGTCTCCCGTGCACCAGTTTTACATTGGCTTAACTCCACTGATCCAAACTGAATTGTTTTCTGATTTTAAGCCTGTGGGAGATCTGGATCACACCAGTTTTTCTGGTCCAAAGAATAAAATGTCTACGGGTTTAGCTAGGAATCTAAATGAAGATTTACTTTGCCTAGATGTCTGTCTTTCGTCTTGCCCCTTGTTGATGCTAGAGAGAAATTGAATAGCTGGGCAAAAGGAGTTGGTTGGGCAAGTGTGATCATGACCAGATCAATCCATGTTTTCTGTTAAGAGTAAAACAAGTAATGGGTACTTTTCTCTGTGCACTGCCCAATGATAGATAAAAAAGCAGTAGTAAAAACATCCAGTCTATTCTGTTGATATAGCAACATTGGTTTGTCTAAGTCTAGTAAGCTTCCTTTTCTGTTTTTTAACTTTGCCTACTATACTGTGTACATGGAGAGCAACTAATGTTCAGTGTGTCGGTTGGTGTGCTGTGCATTAAAAGTTATCTTTGAAGAAATCAGGTGCTCTTTGTCTTGACACATCATAGTATCCATATGGGGAAGGGGTGAGGATAAAAAATGTATTTGAAGGGCAGAAAAAGGAAAGACCAGGATGTATGAATTACTAACCAGATGTACAGACAAAAATAAGACTGTGCACTGCTAGGGTTATTCATCTCAAGAGCTCCAAGGGCTCTACTTGAATGCCCACTGAAGTCAATGGCAAGCCTCCTGTTGACTTCCCTGGGTGTCGGATCAGGCCATAAATATGAGACAGACACCCAGCTTGTCTTAAATACCCAGTGCCAAAAAGGGAGCTAATCCGCCATGATTTCAGCCAATAATAAAATAATCCCTGCTCCCCAATTTGAAAATACCCTTTTAAAAAAAATTACATTTGGATACAGGACACTGTCACAAGAAAGAAACATCAGGATTTCAATCTACTAGAGTGGCACAAGACAACAGAGTGTAGAATATGTGATTTCAGCACAGCATCATGTTAACCTATTAATCTGACAGTGGTTGCTATGAGAATGACAGTGATAAAGCCACCCCACCCCACCAGTGTTTCTGGACAATGCTATATAATGGTAAACTGCTGTTGCACAGTTTCTCCAACGAAGTTGGGTTAGACATTCTTTCCAACTCCAGTGTTCCTCTGCCATGGGTGCACTGATCATGGGCCTCTTGCCTCACTAGGAAATGCCATCAACACCAGTGAACGATCCATTTTACAGGTACAGAGTGCCAAGGATCTCTGTGGGCTTTACAAACTTTAACATAAGCCTGGTAACATCTGTGAGGGAGGGGGGTGAATATGAGAAACTGGCCACGGATGGGGTGAAAAATCATAAATATTTTGTGAGTGTTCAGACGTTAGTTCAAAGCCAGGGAATGCCGAACATACTGATTTTTTTTGACCTGTTAAGGAGTATACAGACCCTATGCTCCTCAGCTGGGGCTGATTGGTGGCCTTGCAACAGCTGGGGAGATTAAAAGGCTGCAGGCTCAGAAAGAAGGGGTGGCTGCCAGAGAGGGTGAGGAACCACTCAGAGTAGGGTCCTTCAGCGATGGACAGGTGGGGAGCTGTCTGGTTTGCTGGACCTCCAGAGGAAAAGGCTCGTAAAGTGTGGGTCTGGGAAACAGCCTACTGGAGAGAGGGGGTAGGAATTAGTTAAAGGAAGTAGTAAGGAATTGGGAGAAATTGGTTGCAAGGGCGTCATACAGGTTTTCTGAACAGTGAACCTGGAGGAATGGGTGGTCCTGGACTCCCAACTGTTAGTAAAGTTTGCAGAGCAAAAGGGTTTGAACCCCAAGGAATCTATTGACCCTTTGCTAGAGTTATCAGCCTCATGACTCAGTAGAATCTTGAACCCCTGAGAGGGGAGAGACTATTCACATTCAGGATGGAGTCGCAGCAAGGAACTATCAGATGGGGCTAAATGGTATTGGCTGAACCAAAAGGGGAACCTCCTTAACATCTGCTCTTCTAGTGTGGGGAGTAGGAGAAGCCAGTGGCTGAAAGCAGACCTGGCTTCTGCATACCTTCAGCATGTGCTACACTTTAAATACATGAATAGTCCTATTCAAACCAAGGGGACTACTTATATACATAAGAGCTTTACTGGTCTATTGCTTGAAGAAAAGAAAATATATTTGTCATAGCTGAAAGAGTAAATTCCGCTCCCTATGATGAGGTGAAGTTTAGTCACATAAATAGCCCTGTGTGTAAGTAGCATGAAGAAGTCACCTCTTAGGCCATATTAGTAAGAAAAACATTTTATACTTGTGATACTCCGCAGTACTTGGGTTGTGAGAGACCTTGGCACTACTTGCCCTTAGTGTGAAAGGGCTCTGCCTGCATTCAACTCCCTACAGCCAACAGCCTCTGTCCCCCAAGCAGATGGCCAACTCTCCACAGATGACCTCACCCTTTTTTAGGGTGACCAGATGTCCCGATTTTATAGGGACAGTCCCAATTTTTGGGTCTTTTTCTTATATAGGCTCCTATTACCCACACACACACACACACACACCCCGTGTCCCGATTTTTCACACTTGCTGTCTGGTCACCCTACCCTTTTTGTGCAGCCTAGTGCTAAGTACGCACCAACCCCTTAGTCCTTGAAGCACTCCCTGTGGTAGCCTGCCACTGGACACAGTAATCACTAGGTAAGCTGTCCCCAGAGAGACAGTGTACACAGCCTGAGTGGTACAATTCAGGATCTGGTCCTTTATAACAGCACATCACCAAATATAGTGAGAACAATTTTTTTGATAATACATTTATTATAAATTTATTAATAAAGTTTAAGATTTAAGAGAAACTTAGAATGGATAATGAGTGGAAACAGAGCTAGTTACAGATATAAAACAAAATATAAACTACTATCCCAGGTCTACACTTATTAATAGTTATCTTTCCTATTTTATAAAGTGGTTTTTCTCCCAAGGATTCAGTCTTTGACACAGCTATTGGGTTTTGGTCTAAGTGTTCATGAGTATCCCCACACCCTGCAAGGGGTTTCCTCAGTAAATAGATACCAAAATGGCTTTTTGCTTTTCCTTGTTTCCCAAAACTCATTGTTATGATGCCAGAGTGAGGATGGCCCCTTGTTTGTTCGCCACTGCGCTGGCTCCAAGTTGACTTTAAATGTAAATGTAGCTCCCATTGTGTTTGTCTTGCAATGCTAAATCTACATATGAACCTAGGCAGACATGAATATACATCCCTTTGTCTGGCAAAACCAGTTCTCTGTCTCTGCTGGGAAGTAACCTCTTGATACAAACTATAGAGACATATTTTCATGATGTAGATGGCTCTCTAAGAGCTGAGGGGTGAAAACATTATATAGACACAACTTTTTAAATATAATCAGTACATACATTTACAATGATAATAATCCCATGATCCTGACTTTCATTGAAAATCTCACGTGACAGTCTTTATAGATAAATGCTAGACAGCAAAGTGTTAGGTGTAGTGAGTATGTTAGGCCTGATAGGAGCTGCTGTTACAGAGCAGTGAACCCTTTGTCAGTTGGCATCAAGGGGGTCATAGGGTCACAATACTAACATAGCACCTTTCATCTCAGGAGCACAAAATTCTGTACACATGTAAATGATTAACCCTTACAACACCCCTGTGAGTTAAGTTAAATATTATTCTCAGATGAGGAAACTGAGGCATGGAACCGTTAAGTGACTTATCCAAGTGACTCAGGGTACATCTACGCTACAGCGGGGAGTCGATTTAAGATACGCAAATTCAGCTACGTGAATAGCGTAGCTGAATTCGACATATTGCAGCCGACTTACCCCGTTGTGAGGACGGCGGCAAAATTGACTTCTGCGGCTTTCTGTCGGCGGCGCTTACTCCCACCTCCGCTGGTGGAGTTAGAGCGCCGATTCGGGGATCGATTGTCGCGTCCCGATGGGACGCGATAAATCGATCCCCGAGAGGTCGATTTCTACCCGCCGATTCAGGCGGGTAGTATAGACCAGACCTCAGTGGCCTAGGAACTGAATCTTGACTTGACAGTCATGCGACTAGTGCTCATCCCAATTGCTAAATTATTTACACAGTATATAATTTACAGGCTTTGTCATTCTGTTGGGGGTGAAGGGGGGAGTCATTTTTTAAAAGCTATTTCCATGTAGTGATGGTTACACTTGTTTCCCTCTTTCAGAGCTTCTTTTGATACAGAGTTTGTTTGTTTTTCTCTCTTGTGATACTGCCTCTGGATTTATTTCCTTCACTCTGCATTTCGTTTCCAATGTAGAGTAAATCAAGGCTGGCCAAGTCAGCTTGTCCGATATCAATACATTTCTGTAATAAAACTCTGGATAATGGCAAGATGTGGAAAGGGGAGAAAAGTGGGTGTCATATGCCTCATGTCCCTCATCATGGGATTCAATAGGAATTATGAGGTAGGTTATTGGATCCTGCTTTCAGTTAGTTATGTGGCACCATATTTTTAGAAGAGACACAATACTCTGAAATATCTGCAGTGGCTCCCTCCATACCACCTAGTGACTCAGCTATCTCTACAATCTCCTCCAGGCCAAAACTATTACCTGTCCTCTCTGTCTCTTTTATAACAAGATCAAGAGAGTGGATGTTTGCTAAGTCTTCTCTATAGGATTACCTGTATGGCTCACCCTGTCAAAAATGTTTGTGTTCATTATGGTCAGCTCTATAGTACCTGCCTTTCCTGCCCCGTTATTGCATATTGAAGAATAAGAACCTCAGAATTATTAGCACTCCAGGATGGACAAACAAACCACGTTTGTTTGGACCAGAAATTGGTGATAGTGTTAAACTGTGGTGAAATAACTGGGTGGAATTTTGCTCCCAGTAGTTTGGGTGGGTAGGGTCTTGTTGTCATTGCTGTCTACATGAGTTTTACCATTTGCTTCATTGGGGAGCAGGAGAGGACCCTGGTACTGAAGCCTTTTAACTTCTTCCAATTATGAGATTATTTACAATATAAAAGCTAGCTGTTATTCTTAGCTCCGCTCCCCATGTGATGCCCCCGAGCTCCTAGTTTGCAGGGTGCAAGTGACTAATTTGAAAATGCCATTCTGATCGGGAAAGGGGCTAATACCCCATCGTCCTGCGCTCGACACATCTGAGTCACATCTGCTTATTTAACCGACTGAAATGATGCAGAGATGACACAATTATGGGCAAGTGAAGTGAGCTGCCTTTCTGTTCTGCCCGGCACTTAACATCATTAGTAGCTAAATTTCATGTGCCAGATCTTTATGACTGGTAGTGATGCATGAGCCATAAGAATCACACTTTGACTTTCAGATCCCAGGCTGAGTCTGCAGAACTAGCAGCTTGAAAAAAAAACCCATCCTTTGATTTGTAATCTGAGGAGACTGGATCTGGACGACATTGAGATACTGTATACTAAAGGCTAAATGGTGCCTTAAAGCACATTAGCCAGGCTAGGGACCCTGAAGAGCTGTAACAGACAAGAGGTGGCTTGAGGTACTTGTGTAGTGCCACTGTCGACAGAATATCTCAGCAGCAAGAGGGGTAGTGTGATGGATAGAGTTAATTTCTTTTAAAAGGGTGCCTCCCAAACCAGCATGCTTTTCCTGGATACAAGTAGATGTGCAGGGGATTAGAGCTTGGGACAAACCCTCTTGGGATTTAGAACACCATTGGCCATGCTAGTTGCTCCTTCCACTCGCTGTACACAAGCAAAGTCACAAGTGGGTCATAAAGTCCCATAAATCACTCTTGCAGTCGCTTTTCATAGTATTACCACCGTGTAAATGCACCCTGTTTCTGCTGTTGTTCATTTTAGCACCTGGGATCTCCATCTCCATCCCTCCATTTTATACAGTATTTTAAATTGTTGCCATTGTCACAATATAAAAGTTAAACTCAGCACCAGGGATCCAGATTCGTGAATCTACTATATTGAAACCCAGGACATGGGAATAAATTTACTGGTGGATTAAATCAAAGGCAGTCAATTGATGATTGCTGGTGGACTGGCAAACCAAGACCCACCTCCCAACACCACCTTATTCAGAATACTAACCAAACCTAGTTGTTTCCATCTTGCAAATTATCTGGCAATTTCTGCTTCCAGGCAAGGTATCCTTCCCAATTTTCCAAAGCTAAGTTCAAATGAGCTTCATTTGAACAGCATCTGGACACCTGGATGCTGAATCTCCTCAAAGCTTGGAGGCTCAGGCCATGCTAATGGCTGTCAACAGTGTCTTTGATCATCAGTATGACTTTTTATATACAGATTAAGGCCCAGAAGCACCGGTACATTTCGTCAGCTTTATTCTGCCCGGTGATGGAAAGCAATCGTAAACTCATTTCACCTGGCCAATTAAATCGGGTTTATGGCTGCTTTGCATTGCAGCCTGAGTGTGCTGGTAATATTGAATCCTGGTGTTACACTTACCTCCTTCACCATGTATGTAATGTTTATAATACAGGGAATATTGTATTTTTACTGTAAATTACATCTTGTGCTTTCCTGCACTGTAAACAGTTAAAAGAACAAGACATGGAAATTATAGTAATAAGAAGTGGCAGTGAAAGGAATGCAAGAAAGTGACCCCTGCTATGTATATACATGAATGAGACAGAGTAGGTTTTGAAAAGCCCACATTTTGCAGTGACTCATAAAGATAACAAAAAACAAGTACATTATTGCTGGATATTTTCAAAAACAATGCAGCAGGATCAAGAAATGATTAAGGCAAAAACATGTGAATTTTGATGTCTAACTGCCCATATTTGGTAAAGCTAAACACTTTTCTTAGTCATAAAAATACCCAGGGAACTAACAACTCCCATGTTTTTGTAACTACTAGTTAGCATTATCTTGACTTCAGCCACTAGCTTTCAATAACCCTTAGCTACTTCTTCTTAAAAAGAACAGGAGTACTTGTGGCACCTTAGAGACTAACAAATTTATTTGAGCATAAGCTTTCATGGGCTACAGCCCACTTCTTTGATGTAGCTCACAAAAGTTTATGCTCAGATAAATTTGTTAATCTCTAGGGCCTGGTCCCCACTAAGCCCCCACTTCGGACTAAGGTACGCAAATTCAGCTACGTTAATAACGTAGCTGAATTCGAAGTACCTTAGTCCGAACTTACCGCAGGTCCAGACGCGGAAGGCTCCCCCGTCGATGCCGCGTACTCCTCTCGGCGAACTGGAGTACCGGCGTCGACGGCGAGCACTTCCGGGATCGATTTATCGCGTCTTAACCAGACGCGATAAATCGATCCCAGAACATCGATTGCCTGCCGCCGGACCCTCCGGTAAGTGAAGACGTACCCTAAGGTGCCACAAGTACTCCTGTTCTTTTTGAGGATACAGACTAACACGGCTGCTACTCCGAAACCTACTTCTTCTTGTAAACCAGACTTGACCAGGGATTGCAGGCATAATCTGTTTTCCTGGTGCAAATCAAGAATGATTCTATTTAGGTAGGTGCAGTTACACCTGTGTAAGTGAGATCAGAATCATGCCATGTGCATGCATTGCAGCATTATATAAGGGTTGCAGGGCCGAGATCTCCAATTCCTGCTTTTCAACACCTTTGTGGCTGTTGGATTTAACATTATTTAATCGAAAATATAGCAATATATAGCAGGGTTATAAGTGGTCATAGCCCACTCTTTCTCTGCAATATGGGCATGTCAAAGCAAGTACTGGCAATCTCTGAAGAGACCATGCTCTCAGCCATGTGCACGACAAGGAATTGCCCCCAAGGAATGAGGATTTTTTAGAACTCTGTGACATTAGGTTAACAAAAGAGCTGAGCTCCCTTGCCACATCTAATGGGGAGGGGGAAGCAGACTGAGCTGCAGCACTTTAACCAGACCAAACACTGATCCCAAACCAATTTGAGATTTCTGGGAAAGACTGAATTTCAGCCCTCATCTCAGTTTAATGATTTATCCCCAATCATAGCTCCAGAGGTAGGTGCAAAGAAATTGGCAGCATTAATTTAGAATCCAGTGGAGTTGAGATCTCAGCATAAAGATGCCACCGGTGGTTGTGAAGGAAGAAAAAGTTCTCATTGCGGCCATCTCTTCAATTTGAGGAGCATAAGTTATTGAAAGGATCACACACAACTCCACATGCTCTATGCACAAAAAACAAGTTATGTTCAATTCTTGAACAACTGACAGTGCTCTAAGCAGGTGTACACGATGACCTCTCTTAGATCTTCTTTCTAACGCACTTGTTGCTTATATGAAAGAAGTCATACTGGATGACTGACTGTTATGTCAGGTCTTCAGATCTGAAGACTTATCATGAAATAAAGTAGCTGGCAAAAAGGATAGCAGATACAAAAATGCATAAAATTTAATGCTGGCTCCCCAGGTCTTTTGATAGGGATCAGAACTCTTCCTTTAAGTTAACAAAATGTGAAGCTACTGATTGTACTACTTGTTTTGGTATTAGTATTAGAACGCTGCCATACTTCGCTGAAGTGCATTTGCATCAAGAGTTACATCTCACTCTTTAATCATATGTGCGATGCTGACAACTTAACTTTGGCAGGAGTTACTTCTTCCCTCATATTTTATGAAGCACATAGACTTGATTTTTAAATTTTTAATTCCAACACATCTTATTAAACACTCAGGCATGGAGACGCACCTCCAGTCAAAGTTGTCATTATTATATGCATGGAGGGTTATTGTCTGCCTTTCTATCCTCATAATTCATTAATGATGCATAGAGCTTTGTCATTTGTCTTTTCAATTCTTTGTCTTGATTGTATTGCTTATGTTTTATGACACATGGAGACTTGTGTAGCGACTATTCATCATCAGCATTATATCTGTAATGCAATGTATCATCTATTAGGCCCCAGAATTAATTTTTGTTCTTGTTGTATTTTTCATACTAATTTTACTCTAAAATAATTCCTTACCTGTACTGTTTCCTTTTAGTCTTTAATTTACTGAGACAGTTATCAACACAGCTATGCCATATGTTAAAAGGTAACCAACCCACACAGAATAACCTTTTTTCCATTTCCTATGCACTTATCCCCCGACTATCGTACCAGGGTTATTCATTTTATCCCCAGCTGTGGAATTCCATGTTCTCATTCAGATAATGACCTCCAGTATTACTAAGATGCTATCCAGTCTTCCATAAAACTGCCAGTTAGGAATGTCTCTTGCCAAACATGTCGGGTGCGCATGATTGTGATGCAAACTCTAGTCCACAGGGAACTGTGTGGAGACTACTAAAGCACTTTTGACTTCTGCGAGTCATCTTGAAAGCCCCCCAAGACACTCTGATCATAGGATGTAGTGAATGTTTAAAGTTTTGCAAGCTAGGCTTAAAGAGCTTCATCAAATGTTCTGACACAACTGGCACTCATTAACATTTTTGAGCTGTAAACACCCCAAACCAGGATTTTCTAATTGCCAGTAATTAAAGTGCAAGGTTCTTTGTGAAATTTTCTCCTTTTTTGATAAGTCTGAAGTGTTTCAGCTCCCTGGTGGCATTCCCACATAGACGTGGGCCTGCCTCAGGCTGCCTGCCTGCCTCTCAGAAGGTAAAAGGGGGAAAACTTGGGCTTCGTACTCATCTTGCATAAACAGTTCAGCTGGGGTTACTGGTGTGAGATAGTAGCAACAATTTTCTCGGATGACTTCTTTTTATTAAAAATGTATCCGTTCACCCCACATACATCATTTACTGCCAGATATGACTTTTCAAAGGATCTTGGTATGCACAAATACACAAAGGGAAGCACCTCATTGAAATGGTTCTATCGCTCGGAAGCGTGAGACCACAGTGTCCCAACTGGAACTGGTTGCTTTATATTTCATAAAACAGATCTTTTAAAAATGGGGTGAGCCTAAATGGATTGGAAAAGATCAGGTACCTTCAAATTGGGGAATTATAGACCAACCAGCCTAACTTTGATACCTGGAAAGATATTGGAATAAATTTAATAAACAATCAATTTGTAAGCACCTAGAGATGAATAGAGTTATAAGGAATAGCTGACATGGATTGGTCAGGAACAAATAATCTTTGACAGGGTTACTAGCATAGTCGATGGGGAGAAGTTCTAAATATGATATATCTTGGTTTTAGACAGTTCCACATGACCTTCTCATAAGCAAACTAAAGGAATTGGTCTAGATAAAATTACTATAAGATTGGTGCACAACTGGTTGGAAGACCATACTCAGAGTAATTATCAACAGTTCAATGTCAAACTGGGGGGATGCATCTATTGGGGTCCTGCAGAGATCTGTTCTGGGTCTTGTACTAGTCAGTATTTTCATTAATGACTTGAATAATGGAATGGAGAGTATGCTAATAAAATTTGTGGACGGCACTAACCTGGGAAGAGTTGCTAGCACTTTAAAGGACAGGATTGTGACTGTTATGGAATTTTTCTGCAATATCCCTACTGAATTAAGTTTAAGTGTTTTAGGAGTTAAATTTATTAAAAATGCAAATGTTTATGTATTATTGTGGGATTGCATTGAATTTCTTTGGTAGGAAGACAGAATTAATGTAATCTCTGGGAATTCAAAAGACTATGTTGAACAATGTAGCAGACATTAATGATCTGTTGGGACAATATGTGTGAAGTGAAATTCCTAGGAAGAATTTGGGAGAATGGGATTGCAATCTCACATATGGATTCAGCCTTTGAAGCTTTGCCCTGGTGGAGACAACCTTTTGTCTAATGATCACCTGTAACATGTGGGCAGGTCAAAGATGAACTGTATAAATAAGTACCTGACTTGTAAGGGTGTTTGTTCTGAGCTGAAGCTGTGATGAACTTGTGACCACAGGTAAAACCACTGAGTGTGGTTTGAAGGACTAAACCAGAACCCTTGTTGGAGTGAGGGGTGATCATGATAAGCTTATTAACATGCATGTAGGTTCTCTTACTGTTTTTAGTGTTTTCTCTATAATACTTTTACCCTAAGAATAAATGTGCTTAGAAAAGTTGTGTGGTAATGTTAAACTATGGGCAATCATAGTTTTTCATAATCTCCGAAGAGAAAACAGAGTGCAGGAACTTGCCTGTTGAGGCAGTTTACCTTGCTGGGGAATAAAACAGGTAGAGAACTCTTCAGCCTGGGAATACGCCAGTCAGAAGGGAGAGAGAGTCAGGTTTTCTCCCAAGAGAGAGATGGCTAAGAAGCCTCAGGCGGGTGCCCTTGCTGAACCATAGAGGTGAAATACAAATACAATTGCCCTGTGACAAGGATTAGAATTCAAAATGACCATGACAAATTGGAAAACTGGTCTGAAATCAACAAAATGAAATTTAATGAAGACAAGCGCAAAGTACTGCACTTAGGAAGGAAAAATTAGATGTAGCAAAATCGGGCATAACTGGCTAGGAAGTAGTACTGCTGAAAAGGACCTGGGGATTATAGTGGATCACAAATTTGAATATGACTCAACAGTGTGATTCATTTATGAAAAAGGCTGATATAATTTTGGGGTGTATTAACAACAGTCTCTTATGTAAGACATGGGAGGTAATTATCCCACTCTACTTGGCATTGGTGAGGCATCAGTTGGAGTACAGTGTCCAGCTCTGGACACTACATTTTAAGAAAAATGTGGACAAATTAGAGAGAGTCCAGAGGAGAGCAACAAAAATGATTAAAGGTTTAGAAAACCTGAACTATGAGGAAAGGTTAAAAACCTGGGCATGTTTAGTCTTGAGCAAAGAAAACTGAGGGGACCTGATAAGTCTTTGAATATGTTAATGGCTTTTATAACAGAGATAGTTCCTCATGTCCACTGAAGCTAGAACAAGAAGTAATTGTCTTAGTCTTCAGCAAGGGAGACATTGGGGGGTGAGGGAAAATCTTTCTAACCAGAAGGATGGCTAAGTGCTGGAATAGGCTTCCAAGGGAGGTTGTGGTATCCCTGTCATTTGAGGTTTTTAAGAACTGGCTAAACAAACACTTGTCAGGGACGGTCTAGGTATGCTTTGTCCTCCCTCAGAGCAGGGGGCTGGAGTAGATGAATGCTTGAGGTCGCTTCCAGACTTACATTTCAATGTTCTATGCTTGCAAGTATTGTTGCTTCTGAGATTGATATTCCTTGTGACCACATCATATTATGAAAGTTGATTGTCCTTGATTCTCCCTCATAAGTTTTCCTGAACTTCCTGTCTCCTCTAGTGAGGCCAGAAATGCCATAAGAATCGCCTTTGTTGTGGTATTTTGGCACTTCTGCTTTTATTGTCAGTCAGAACAAGGAAATGCAAAGGGGTGGAAATATATTTTTGTAAAAAGCTAACCATTTGGGGACATGGTGGGTCTAGAGATATTTCCCACCACTATCTGTTCTTTCTCTCTTTTTTTCCCTCCCCCTGTGATTTATGGTGGTGTTTATACCAATATTGGAAGCCTCTGCCAGTTACTCTTGAAATGGAAGTTCCTGTATGTTTTTATGCCCTGGGGCAAATAGTTGGTCTGAATTCCATATTTACTATTCTTTTTGTTTGGCATTCCCATAGAGACCTATAGATCATCAACAGTGAATTATTGGTGGAATAATTTTGTGACCCCTTCAGATGTCATGTGGATAATGGGGACCGATAGCTAGATTCCAGCAGCATTTCCCAGGCAGCAGGAGAGTCGTGTTCCAGCCGGAAGGAGGGAAGATATAAATGGCCATGTCATACACCCACTTCTCACTGCTGCCAGCTGCAAAATACCTGAGGAAAAAATGTGATCAAATTTGAGCCCTGCATCATATCCAAAAAAACTCAGTCAGCCACATTGCCATTGTTTACCTGAGGTGCTATGGAGGCATGAAGAGGACTGTGCACGACCTTAGGGAGAGGGTGTAGAGCAGGGGTTCTCAACCTTTTTCTTTCTGAGTCTCCCCAACAGGCCATAAAAAATCCACGGCCCGACAGTGCCCCAACAACTGTTTTTCTGCATATAAAAGCCAGGGCTGGCTTTAGAAGGCAGCAAGCAGGACAATTGCCCAGGGCCCCACGCCACAGGGGCCCCACAAAGCTAAGCTGCTCAGGCTTCAGCTTCAGCCCCAGGTGGCAGGGCTCAGGGCCTTGTGCTTCAGCCCTGCACAGCAGGGCTTTGGCTTTCTGCCCTGGACCTCAGTGAGTGTAACATTGGTCCCACTTGGCAGGCCACCTGAAATCTGCTCGTGCTCCCTCTCTCCCCGGGGTCTCTAGACCTCTGGTTGAGAACCACTGCTGTAAAGGGCCCCTTGAGTCAAAGGAAAAAAGGAATGTGGTATTCCTTCCTGGTAGAGGGGGAGGAGGAAGTATTGACATGTCTGAACATATGCCCTGTGGATGTGGGTATCCCAGAAGGGGTGGAACTGTGACTTATGTGGAAGGCTAAGTCACCAAAGCTGCCTGGAAGGCCTTGGTGACTAGGTGAAGTTGCAGAAACCCAAGCGGAAACTGAGCCAAAACTTCTGCAATGCCCCCACTATACTGCGGGGCCGGCGGGGGGGAGTGCACTCTGGAACAATGAGATGTGTAATAGGAGTGAGGCTATGTTCCAAATCAAAGTCCAGAGCTACATCCCTGGTGAATTTAGTTTGGTGCACAGGGACACGGGCAGGTTGGAGAGTAAAGTCGGGTAAAAGAAAGGGAAATGAAACAGCTGAATGTAACTTATTTTCCTCTTTCAAAAACCAAAACATGCCAAAAATAGACATGCCATTTCTATGTCAGGCGCTCCGTTTAGACTAGCAGCACAAATGCTAATGGGTGACTCACACATCGCACTGTATGCAACGAAGGGAACAAATTTGGGAAGCAGGCTGTATCATCCCTTCTGCAAACTCTTCTGTGACTGTAATGCCACGTTGGTACCACATGCCTCCTTAGACTGTCCACATTCATGTGCCAAAATACAGCATCCCTGACCCACAGAGGAGAGGCTGAGGCTTGAGGCTGCCAAGCAGGCTGTGTTCCTTTAGATGCTTGGGAAGCTCATTAAGAACACATGTGGGGATGAAAGGTCACATGCTGTATGTGTCTGCAGGCTCTGCGTGAGCCCATGGCAGACTCTGAACTAGCTGAAGAAGAATGGTGTTAAGGGGAGCCAGCCAAATTGTACAATATGCAGTTGTTCCAAGTAGTGAGAGAGAACCTTTGTACTGGGTGTTCACAGCCCACATACGAGGTAAGACGTCCCCAGTGTTTCTCTGAGCACATTGAGTGGGTTGAAAAGCATACTCAGGTAGAGCTGGCTAAAATGCAGGATATCCTGTTCCCCGGGAAATGTCATGTTTTCAAAATCTGAGATTGTTCCGAATTGGAACGCAACCAAATGATATAAAATTTCCTGTGAACTGGAAAGCCCCCAGAAAAACAGGGTGTTTCCCAAAAGGAAATTTGTTTCTTGAGACCTCAGTACCTGGCAGAACGTCAAGCAGCTGCCTAGGGTCTGTGGCTCCAGGATGGTCTTGCCATAAGGAATTCCCTGGGAGGGTGTTTAGATGAACTTGTACAGCCTGTGCTGAAGTGCAAGCTGCTGTGGCTTCACTGGTCTGAGACCCAAGAAAGCAAGATTAAAGCTAGCTTGGGTACGTGTACTTAAGCTGCAGTCTTACCCTGTGATTGCAGTGCAGAAATACCCTAAGTGGCTGGGCAGTGGCACTCTGCTCTTGCTGTCCCTTCCAAGTTGGCCTCCACGGGTGGTTCATGTGGGGCATGTTGCAAAAACCCAAAGTGCAAAGGCAAATAATATACCCATTCAGGGAAGTATACTGACTTCTGCTCACTCAGCCAGCTCTGATGGCTGAGACTAAGGAATGCAACAAGGGACATGAATCCTCCTCCCCAGCCTCTTCTTAGGTGTTGTGCACCTCTAGAGGATGTTTGGTTTTGTTCTAGGAGAGCATGAGGACTGCATTTTGCTTGCCCACTGTGCAGGGGCTCAAGAGGTGGAGGGAGACCCTCCTAAGCCCTTGCTCCATATCCTAAAGCAGCTAGTCAGTCTAATGTTTGGATTTAAAGTTTCTCTAGGCAGTGATGTTATCTATGTATTTGCAAAATCCCAGTACATTTTGGGGAGCCATATAAATAATAATTGATCAACAATTTCCAGCCCTATACAGTTGTGCTGTTCTAGTCAGGAAAAGTCTTTATCTCACACCTCTGTAAAACAGGAGTAACTGTGCTGAAGCTACAGTAGTTTCACTGGTACAGATCAGGGAAGAATCATGGTCATGGTATGCCTACGCTTACTGGGGACCGATGCTGCAGCAATCGATGCACTGGGGTCGATTCAGTGGGTCTAGTGAAGACCCACTAAATCGACTGCAGATCATTCTCCCGTTGACTCCAGTACTCCACTGGAACGAGAAGCGTAAGGTAAGACAATGAGAGAGTTTCTCCCATCAACCCAGTGCAGTGCAGACACCGCAGTAAGTCGATCTAAGCTAAGTTGCGTAACTTAGGTTGACTTCCCCCCCCTGTAGAGTAGACCAGGCCTAAGTTTCCCAGACAGTATCCCTTGGTAAAAGAGTCTAATTCTGGCCTGTTACACTGCTATAAGTCCACCAAAGTCAATGCATGTATACCTGATCTACATCCATGTAAATTACCAGAATTTTTGGCTCTTAATTGGGGATTGAGGAAATGAGTAAGACTAAAGCCCATCTTCCAAGTTGCAGTCTCTTCTTCAACGCTTAGCCAGACAGTCGCCCGTAGCGATCGTTCGCCATTTGGTCTGTTCTTGTGGTCCAATCTTTGGTCCAAAGTTGTAGTGGTCATGTGGAAAAGAGGGGAAGCTTAGCAGAAATGCACTAACTATGTGGTGGAGTGATGGCTCAGCTGGATATGCCATGGCAATGTTCTATTAGGGATGCAACATCAAAAAAGAAAACTAGCAGCCAGTGCAACTGGTTGATTATTAAGTTATCTTATAACTGTCTACCATCCCTTTGAGTAAATTAGTGAGAGATCTTTTTCTTTAATGTTTTGTGACATGCAAAAAAAATCAGATATTTCATGTAAGCGATTATATGCACTGCTTGCTCCTCCAGAACATAAATAAATACTAAAAAATGCCCATTTATCTGGTACTGATTATGGTCTCAGTTCTGAGCAATACAGGAGAGATTAAAGCCCAGGACTTTGTGTACAGCCTGAGGCTCTTTCACGGTGGGAAGAGAGCTGTACCTTTGTTCCATGTACTGTTCCAAATTCCATAGATGTCTCTTTTGCTGCAGTCACTTACCGCCATATAAAGATCACTCTAGTTCTCTGCACCAGCTTTGCTAAATGCTTGTTCTTATTAGTCTGAACAGTGGCAATGTGTTGTTGTGGGCTGCTGTGGGACCTCTCTCTCTGGCAAACGATGTACTGTTGGAGAGACAATCTACACGGTATTGCATTGGTCTGGTGGCAGGGGGTATGCTGCTTGAGAGAATTAGATTGTGGTGTTTTTTTTTTGTTTTTTTTTCAATCCACAGCTATAATCCCCTTTGGCCAAATTCCGCTCTCTGTTACACCAGTATAAATCAAGAATAACTTCACTTAAATTACTCCTGATATACATTGGAGTACTGTATGCAGAATTTGGCAGTCTGTCTACAACTTTTCATGAATATCTAAATAAGCAAAATTCACTTTGTCATTTTCAATTTCTAGATGTTTATAGTACTATATTTAGATTGTGAATAAATACTTTTTTTTTTTTTTTAGCATTTGTTCAAGTCTGTAGGTATCCTTTATGTAACTTAAAGATACAACAGAAATCTTACCCAGCTGTAATTGACTTGCAGCTGTGCAATTAAACATAGCGACCCAGGCAACTCAAAATTTCAAATCGTCTTCCTCCTTCAACACTCCATACATTTGGGGGAAAGAGGTTTATTTAGAAAAGAGAAGGCCTGATTCACAAAGTTGTTACTCCCAGTTTTATGCCTGCGTAACTCTATTAGTTTCAATGGACTAAATGGAGTTGGACAATGGATAAAAACGGCCATACTGGGTCAGACCAAAAGTCCATCTAGCTCAGTATCCTGTCATCCGTCAGTGGCCAGTGCCAGAGGGAATGACCAGAACAGATAATCATAAGTACAGGGATGACTCAGGTCTATACACTGAATCAGAGTATCCAGGAAAGTTAGTGCAAAAGTAAGTAGGTCACATTTTGTTCTCCAGTGCAGTGGTTTAAACTCACTGAATTTAAGTTACTCTGCATTTAGACCAGCATTGAGAGCAGGACTTGGCCCACTGAATTAATTCCATTAATGCTAGATTAAGCTATTTAGGCACAGTTTATGGGTAGGGTCAGCACAGGACTTCACTTACTTGGAGACACTGACCCAAGGGGAGTCATACAGAGGCTGCATGCTTGCTACCATACCCCTTTGCAGTTTACTACTTCCCTCTGTGTGACCAGGCAGTTCTGCTGACTGGTGTGGTGGGAGATGGACGTGCCCCCTTTTGGCACCTTGCACTCCTGGAGCAATAGAGAGAGCAGTCCCTCTGTATTATAATAAAAAAAGGTCGTTGTTTTAAAACATTTTCCATTTTAATGACCAACCCCTGCAATACAAAAACCGCCATTAAAGGACCTCTTTTAGTTAAATACAACAGAACTGCACTAATTTGCAGTGACAATGGAGACACCTATTGTCTATTACTCAATTTTGTGTATAGCAAGTATGTGGATGAAGATAGACTTACAATTACTCTTGTTCTATTGTTAATTTTCAAAGGATTAGGATGAAACTCTGCAATACACTAGTACAGGGGTTCTCAAACTGGGGGTCACGACCCCTCAGGGGGTCATGAGGTTATTACATGGGGGCCATGAGCTGTCAACCTCCATCCCAAATCCCGCTTTGCCTCCAGCATTTATAATGGTGTTAAATATATAAAAAAGTGTTTTTAATTTATAAGGGGGGGGTCACACTCAAAGGCTTGCTATGTAAAAGGGGTCACCAGTAAAAAAAAATTGAGAGTCACTGCACTAGTAAATGTTCTGCAACATATTTTTTAAAAATAATGATGTCTGGAGAAGACATTGTAGCCTCTGCTAGTTAAATTTCTGACGGGTGGGGAGTGCTGGGCAGTTTTTCTGGTACAGATTATGAAGCCTGGGGATTAGTGAACTGCATATTAATGAGGTCTTTTAACAGAATAAGGACTTGGGTATGAAGAACTTGAGATGCCTTATTGAAACCTAGTTTAGTCTATCACATTAACTTCCCTAAATAATGGTGATCCAGAAAGCAGCAGGCCCTTTTGTCTCCTATTCTTTACTCCTGCCATGTAATGCATAAATTCTGGAATAGCATATTCCCTCAGCTCTTCTCTTAGTAGTAGGCACCATCACTTTGGTTGTGCCCAGGAGTAGGAAAGAATTGATGTTGTCTAACATTGTTAAGAAATTGATAGTTATATCTATCATGCCTTCCTCTATGCCAGACATTAGGCTTATAATGACCTCTTTATCCCACAAATATTTGTATTAACATAGCCCCTGGAGACCCTGGCCAAGATTGGGATTCTTTTGTGTTGGTCACTGTGTAAACACACAGAAGACAATCCCTGCCTGTGAAGAATTTCCAATCTAAACAGACAAAAGGACTATTTTCTCCATTTTACAAACAAGGAACTAAAACAGTGATTCTGTGTGACCTTGAGCAAGTCACTTAAAGTCTGGATGAACTGGGAATAGAACCCACATTTCCCAAATCCTATTTCATGTCTGAATCCCGAGCTTTTGTTGAACACCAAAAGAAACTGGAAATTCACGTTGGTCCATCAGTTCTAAGTAGTCCCTAGTTTCTTGTCACTGTTGGCCTCCTTGAATTAAAAAAACCGGTACAGGAGGTAAAAATAAACAAAAAAACCCACAAAAAACCCCAACTGCTTAGCACGAAGTAAAGAAACTTAAACCAGACAAGACCAAGAACTGAATTGCACAAATGGCTATGCACTTGGTCTTGTCTATTGCAACCAATGGGCCTCTGACTCACTTCTGTCCAGTCCAGACAGGAATATCATTTCCTGAATTATTTGATGTATTAAGTCTTAGCGAGCAAGCCCATATACAGAGTCAGGTCTTCAGCTGTTGTAAATCAACTTACCTCCATTAAAGTCAAAAGACCTTTTAGTCAATGGCGCTACACTGATTTACACCAGCTGAGGCTCTGACAGATAATCTGTATTTAAAATTGATGGGGTTGATTTTCCTCTCCCTTAGATAAGTGTAACTCCCTTCACTTAAGTGAAGTTACTCCGGATGGAACTCATTGTACATGAGAAAAAAGCATATCTCAAGTGTGATACTTCCAGTTTTAAGTCTGAAAGCTAGATTCTGTCAAAATCTGTCTTGAAAGATTTTTTGAGTAAAAGTAGTTTTTCAATGGAAAGTTAAACGTTTCCTTTCAGTATGTGTTTCAACAACAAAAAATTTTGAAATGAAAAATTTCAAATTTTTCCAAGAGCTTTTCCTTCATTTCAAAATCCCCCTTTTCATTTTACTCTCCTCATCATTTTCTCCCACGTGGAAAAGGGAGAGAAAAATAAAAAGATAGTAATTCCCCCACCCCCACCCCAGCCACACATACACCCTTTTTTATTATTAAAAAAATAACCACACAAATTTTCATGACAAATTTCAACTACATTAAAATATTTTCCATGTTTTTTAGAATTTTCTTGTGGAACATACCTACTATTTTTCTGTTCAATATGTATTTCACTTTTTTAGAAAGGCTTAACAGAGTTATTAAGACATAGTGGTATTCTCTATTAAACTACCTTCTGGAAATATCCTGTGAAATATCTGCAAGATTAATTTAAGTAGGTACCATGAGTGGGTCAGACCCTCAGCGGGTGTAAATCACCATAGCTTCATCAGCATACAGCTTCACAGTTTACACTACACCTGAAATTCTGGCCCAAAATTTGAAAGACAAATATGGAAACAAAATAACTAGACATGTTTCTTTAAATTGGATTAAGTGAGCGTTGGGGATCCAAGTTCTAAAACAGAGTGGGCAGTTAGTTATTCACTTCAGACTCCTGAGTAATAAAATATGCTTTAAACTATGTTTGAGAAAGTGAACTCAAAGGAACTCAATAATAATATTTTATCAAGTCTGGTTTGTAGTCATTTGGCTTCATTCCTTCACAATAAGCAGACTTACTTAAACAATTTGAGAAGAGGCAAGTAATTGGCATACTGGACTCTTGTGATGTCTCTATGATAGAACTGCATTGGCCTTTTGGCAAAGTTAAACAAACCACAAAATAAAGAAACAACCCTGGCACAGTGATTTTGAAATTCTGCAGATATTGTCATTGGGCTAACTTAATATTTGAACTGTGCAAAACTCACTGCAGGCTAAATCATAAGTGTGGTATTTTCTAGCACATTTACTGCTTTTTCCTAGGAGGATGATGATGATTTTATATATTGCAACACTGCCAGGAGACCCTGGAGGTACTGCAGACTGTAAAATACTATATCTGGATGTCTCAGCGTCTGAAAAGAAGAAAAGAAAAGAAATGTGTGGGATGGAATGTTTCCTAATGAAATATAATGTCCAAGTATTTTGTTCCTGTTTAGAAATCGTCTTATAAAGGGGATTGCGGTAATCTTAACACAAAAGAGCTTTTACTCTAGTCAAACTGGTTGATTCTGAAACCATGATTTTTGATTAACTATTATTACCCATTTCCTCTATGTAGTTTATTTGAGTTACTTCTAATTACTGCGAGTGTTGATGCTATGTTGCTAACATGGGCAGCTTTATAGAGGTTATGATGAACTTTAACTGCCTGAAGCATTAACTAAGATTACTGTGTCTCCAGCTTCCCTTTCCAGACTTAAATCTCTGTTCAGAGAGTGCTCTAACCGTCACTGGGAGAACTTTGGAGGCCTACTTTTAATGTGCACTTTTTAGTAGCAACAGAGACCCAATTTTCAAAACTAGATGGGCACAATTCAGTGAGCAAAATGGTAGGTGAAATCCTGGCCCACTGAAATCAGTGGGAGTTTGTACTATTGACTTCAGTGGAAACAAGGTTTCCCCCATACAAGCACATGCCTAATTAAATGTTCAAAATGGGTAAAGAGATACTTGTGCGCTAAACTGTGCAGATGCAGATAACCAACCTATATCCACAATTATGGTGCTGGAATGCACAAATTAATCTCATTTAACTTTGAACGTTTGATTGAGAATAGTTTTGGTTTTGTTTGGGTAATAATGTAACTTACAGTAATGTTTCAGAGATTTAAAATGTTTATATGGTGATCTCTAGTGGGCTTGGTTTGGAGGTCTTACATTTTTATGTTGCTTTAAAACAATGTTAATTTAAGTATGAGTGAGCTAAAGTGTATTTTCTGTGCAGTTTGATGGTGGATGCAATTTACCAGGACAATTAGAAAGAGAACCATAGATGGTATCAGTTTTAGCAGCCATTTAGAATTACTCTACCTACATTCACCAATTATAGAACATCTAGGGTAGAGGGAAGGTTCTGGAACTGGAGGAATCTAGGCATGGAGACTGTGAGAGTTACAAAGAGTCTATAGGAGACTGAGCAACAGTGGTGTCCTTGTGCTTCAGAGAAATAAAGGGTATCATTAAAGTCAATTGGATTTTTGCCATTTTCTTCACTGGAAGAGGGTCAAAGCTCTCAGAGTTGATCATTTTGTAAAGATCAGAGATTGAAGTTGGAACTATACAGAACATTTGCCAGGGCGTACAGAGTGTTGGCCAGGGGATTTTATACCTGAACAAAATCTGGTGTATTCTGAGGTAAAGGGGTTACAAGCATCTTAATCTGAAACTCGGTGACTGCAAATGGTTATTCTTCCAACTGTTTTATGACTCTTAAAGTTAAAGATGAAAGTGCAGCACTCCTTGTGTGGACATTTGCTTTTAATTAACTAAATATATATTCCATAGCAGACATTCTACACTTAGTAGAAATAGGTTACACTGGAATTCCTTGCACAAAGTGGTCAGACCCAGGAGCATAAATCCAGTATAATCCTACATTAGTGTTCTGAAAGCATTAATCAAAAGTTGTTCACCAAAACCACAGATGAAATAACACTGTATATCCTTCATCAGACACAAAGCAAAACCCAATGTTTCTCTTTTCTGTGAAGATCATTTTAGAAAGTTAATTGCAGTCTTTCAGGATATAAAAGACAAGATGAACCTAGTTAGTATAATTCAGAACGTTAACCTTCCACAGTCTCGGTCCATTTCTATTCCTGTTAAGAGTCCCACCACTTCGGCTCGTCATTTCATATCAGTAGTGCTGTGCCAGTTCAAACTTATTTTAAGTTTGAATTTCCTATAACCACTTAGTTGCTCTTCCTGTATCTTGCCATTTAATGTTTCTGATCACATGTCCATTGTTATGGAACATTCCTATCTTGATGTCACTAGGGTTTGTATTATCCCCTTCTATGGGGGATCTCACTACCCCAGTGAGAAGGGAAATTATTGTGTTTTCTGTGCTTTTTGGGAACTTTGTTACTACGTATTGTAAGAAAACATATTGTCTAAATCTACAAAACTCCATAGGAGCAATTTATTATTATCATCATCATCATTTACATTGTGTTGTTTCCTCAGTGACCTATTTGTTCCTTGTACTTCACAAACTTATTAAATAGTTTGTCACTGCCCCAGACAGTTTAAATCAAGGTTAAATCCCACACGCTCAACTTAATCGTGGCTTTTATTGTGATGTCAAAGGTAGTTTTACCTGAGTATGGACTGGAAGAGTTAGCCTGAAGTTCTCTTTCATAGTGATGCTGTTTAGTTTGTGCTTAGGGAAGGCTAACTGCTTTTCATGTAGTATACTGCTTTGAAACTGGCACAAAATGAAATGCCAGGCACTCAGTTGGACAACGGTAATGTTCGTTCATTGTTTCAAAGCATGTTGAAATCATTCAGTGGGGAAATGCTGCTAATTTTTAGGTTTACAGCCTCGTGTTTGAGTTTATACAATCTACCTTGGCAAGCTTTTGGTTTATGATGTATGTGAATTTGTTTAATTGAAAGATAAATAAATATTTCCCCATGATGAACTGCAACGGAGCTTCCCACTGAATTGCCACCTGGAGGATCTTGTGTCCAAGGTTTATGCTACGAGACTCATGTATAGAGGCAGGAAGATCCTATCGGGGAAAAAAAAACGACTCATGCAATTAAAAGGTTGACATATTAAGTAGTGGTAATTTGAGCCATTAAATAAATCTGGATATATCATCTTGAGTGTAACACTAGGTTATGACTGTTCATGATCATAATCAGAGGGGGAGGATGAAAAACACATTTGACCCAACTAGTTCACCAGTAACTGAACACTACTGAATTTAGAACATTTAGATGGTCTCCAATCTCCATGTAATTCAGATGATCACTGCATCATAGTCTCTACCAACTGGCTCTCCCCTTATCCCAGCTGCAAAAACCTGATATGAGGCGATAGCATTTTCTCTCTGCTCCCACCCCACCTCCCCTATTGTAATCCTCTGCTCTCTGAGGTGGGAAGCCTAAGCCAGTGCTTCACTGGGAAGGAATGCCTTGTTATTAAGTTACTTTATAAAGTATGCAATAAACACACTCTAACTAAATAAATGGCTGACCACTTGCCAAAAATACATGGCAATATAACACACCTCTCTAGCTGAGAAAAGTGCAAAAAGTTCATTCTATTAATAAAAAAGAGCTGCAGCATAAGTTGTGTTTGCTGTTTTCAATGACATTAGATGTGAAGAGGAATAGTTGGAGATCTGTCCTCTGTATTTTATGATAGGTCAGAACCAAACACCTCTGCACTGAAATGTAGGTCCATACGTTACAATTCAGATCTCCCTAATGGACTGAGTTAGAACACTAATTATGAACATCCCCTGAGCTTTGAATCTATTCAACATCCAATCCAAACTTTGACTCAGGCCCTAAGTAGTATAATTATGCTATTTCCTGCAATTCAACTCAGATGTATGATATCTGGTGTAATGTGACCACTGTACAGCAGAATTTATTTTATCTACAGGATGTTGCACGTCCCTTTCTCAACTTGAATTTATGACATCATGAAATATGCCCAGGTTTTCTTTGTTTCTGCAGTACAATGAAGAGTTTGCTCTGGAAGGGAGTTTGTGTAGTGGTTAGAGACTAAGACCCATGAGTTTTGTCAACATAAGGTAGTCTATGTTGATCTAACTATGGAGATATACACACTGCAATGCTTCTCCCACTGCTTTAACTCACCTGCTACTCCAACGAAATACAGCCACCTCAACGAGGGGTGTAGAGCTTAGGGTGATGCAGTGTCAGTGTAAGCACTGCCTTGCTCACATCACCTTTGACGATGGCCTTCAGGAAGTGTCCTACAATGTCTACGGTGATCACTCTGGTCACTGTTTTGAACTTCGCTGCCCCACAGCCATGTACACAGGTGAAGGCCCCTCCACTCTTAAAGCCCCGGGAAGTTTTAAACTTGCTTTTCCCGTTTGCTCGGTGTGGAGAGCTCACATAGCAACTGCCCAGCTGGGCGTGCCAGCTCCATGCAGCAAACGCGCTTCTGCCTGGAGTACATGGGAGGTGGTGGATCTCCTGGGTGTGTGGGGAGAGGAGGCTGTGTAGGCACAGCTCTGCTCCAGCTGAAGGAACTTGCTCGGGGCATGGAGGAGAAGGGCTATGGAAGGGACACACAGCAGTGCTGTGTAAAATCAATGAGCTGTGGCAGGCATAGCAGCAGTAACGGGTTTACAATAGTGCCAGTGGTACCATGGCGCCAGGCCCACATTCAGAAGGGGCACCGTCCCATCCCGCTCAGAGCACCAAGGCCCCACCAGCCTGCCAGCTCCTCTCTGTCCCCTGCCAAAGCCCACCAGCTCCTCTCTGCCCCCTGGCCAGACTCCAGTGCAGCGTCAGCTCCAGCCAGTCTCTACTGGCCCACCACTTGCAGAGTCCTGCCTGCCTCCCCGAGCCAAGCCTCCTTGGACTGGTGCAGAAGCTGGCCCAGTCTCAGCCTGTGTGTGTGTGGGGGGGGGTCAGTAAGGGGAGGCTTGGCAGGGCCCCGCCAGGCAAGTGGGTCCTGAGGGAGGGAGGGATGATCACGCTGCTTCCGAGAGGCTGGAGTGATTCCCTGTCCTGGGACCAGGACCAGCCCGGCAGACACAGTCACCTCCCGGCAGGGCTGATGAGTGCGGTCGGGGGACAGGGCATGGGGGAGTGGATCTATGGAGAATCTGGGGGGTGTTCTGGATGGGGGAGAAGGTCTGTGCATGTTGGGGTGCTGGGAAGTGGGGGGCACTGTGTAGTTGTGGTGGTGGGGCTGTGGGGAAGGGCAATGGGGGTGGGGGATATCTGTGTGTTGGGGTGCTAGAGAGTGGGGGTTCTGTGCAGGGGGCTGTGCATTTGTGGTGGGGAGCTTGTGGGGGCGCTGGGCATAGTGGGCCGAGGGGCCACTGGGCATAGTGGGCCCAGAGGGTGGTGGGGAGGGGCTGTGTGGCGAGGCACGGACCTGCCCCCGAGGGGAAGGATTATGCTGGCAGCACAGGACAAGGCAGGCCAAGGTACATCTGGCAGCTGCCAGTTTGTAAACAGTGTCCTCACACTGGGCTGGGCGGACCGGGGTTGCCCCCGCCATGCCATGATTCATTGCCCCTCGCCAGCCCCTCGCTCCAGGGACTGACCTCCCCAAGCCATTGCCACCATGGGGACCCACAAATATGTTCCCCCCCCCCTTGAGCTCTGCTTATAGCCTTGTGTTCATAACACACAGCACAATACTGAAGAGCAGAACAGGATCCGTGCTTTCTGACAGAGATGGCTGGCTCACAGGTTACCAGGGCAGTTGAAAAGCAGCTGGAAACCTAGTAGGATGCCCATGGAATGATGGGATTGAGAAACCTGCATCATGTGCTGCTGAACCTGCTCACATGAGGCATTGCAAACTCTTCCCAAAGCACCCCGTGGCCAGATACACAGTGGGATAGCTACCCCCGGTGCACTGCTCTCTGTGTCAATGCAAGAGCTGCTACTGTGATTGTGTTCTGCTGACACGAGGAGCGTAGTGTGAACATGCAAGAGCGGTTTAATTACAGCCATGGCTTAAGTCGACTTATCTTTGTAGAGTAAGACTGGAAGACTGAACTTCTTGGGTTCTAAATCTGTGTGTGTTATACTCACTGTCCCCGAGAGCAGGTCAATTAACCTCTATGCCTCAGTTTCCCCACTTGGAATATAATAATAACAATAATGACCTATTATACAGGGGTGTTTAAGGTCCAATTCTACAACCCTTGCTCAAGCTGAGAAGTTCCTTAGGTCTACAAATTGTCTCCCTGAAATAAAAGGACTCCTCACAGAGTGAGTAATGCTATTCAGTATAAGTAAAGAATCAGATTACGTTGATTAAGTGCTTGGAGATCCCTAGATGAAAGATGCTATGTACATTTAATATGTTCATCATTCAAAATTGCCTTGTGGAATATGTTCCTAGTCTGGGACCTTAGGAACATTTGTGTGGATTTCTTTTTAAATAGAAGTAAATATAAGGGGAAATGTTCCTTTGATTAAATCAAGCAGTCTCTCTTTTTTGTTGTCTTGATGGCTGATTCCCATTCCATGAGCATCTTGATAGTGATTATAATGAAGTTGGGGTAACTGCATAATGAGAGAAAAAGGTTTTACCATCTGAGTGGGAATTCCCCATCAAAGCTGTGTGATGCAGCGAAGCCAAGGGGCTTGGCAGGCCTGGACAGTGTTACATAACACATCATAAATGCTCTGAAATGCACTCTCTAAGGTCAGGAAAACTCAATCAATTCCAAAGTGATGCTCCAAAAACATTCCGAAAGACATGAGTGTTACCAAAGGCAAGGCCATTTTTTTGAAAGTGCTTAGCAGTCTCGATTTGTCATAATTTCCAATAAATGTGAAGCAGTGTGGTACTGCAATAGGACAACATTAACATGCAAACTGACTGCCCAATGACCATTTTAACAGGCTTCAACTGGTAAGTTTGTTGCATTTTAAGCAGTATTACTAATTGTTTTCACACATACACCTCGTTTTTAAGTTTTGAACTCACTTGGGACTGTGATATTTTTTCTGTCAATACCTAGGGCCTCAATCTCAACAAGTGTAAGCATGTAAATGGTGTGAATACCGTTAGCACAAGTGACAGTTAGACGCACAACTTAACTAGTCCACTGGTGATCATTCATAAGAGACCTCCAGCAACACTCGGCATAGATCACCGCTTCCCTACAAATTCTTGTGTTCAGCCCTCACCAGCATGGGAGAAGAATGAACATCTTATATCTGGGTTAGTGGGATGGAAATCCTGGCAAGTGACATGGGGCCATAGTACCACTAATTTCTTGTAAAATCTGGTGTGGAGTAGATGTAGGGGCCATAATTTTAAGCATTGATTTTAAATGGGATTTTAAGCACATGCTCAAGTGTTTTCCTGACTCAGGGTTCAGAGTCTGCATCTAACATTCTATGAGTTGCCACAAAACAATGACTTCCCGTGTGAGAAACGTGAGCTCACAGGTATCATCAGCAAAAGGCATTTATGAGAATGGTGAATTAGTTGTGACCACTGTATATAACATTTAAAAAGCTTTGATATGCAATGTGCCGGGAGGGGGAAGAGGAGGAGCAACATCTGAAGGCAAGGTAACGATATAGTGAAGAAGCAGGGATAATGCTGCATTGTACTTTGCAATGTCCTTTGTGGTATCTGTCCTATGTGTTTAGTTGGCATTGGGTTGGCCTGCAGGTAGGGTGACCAGACGTCTCGATTTTATCGGGACTGTCCCGATATTTCCTTGTTTGTCCCGCGTCCTGACCGATGTGCGGTCGGGACACTGGACAAACAAGGAAATGCTCCAGAGCCCAGAAGTGCTCGTGCCCCCCCCCCCGACTACGCCCCCTCCTCCCCCGATTGGCTCCCTCCCCGAATCCCCGCCTCTTCCCCAGGCTCACCATTCCTCCTCCCTCCACAAGCTCTGAAGGGAGGCCCAGGAGACGCAGGGGAAGCGCGGGGCCGGGGTGAATGAGAGAGAATTTGAAGAAGCCTCCTTTATCCTGTAAGAAAGTGGAAGAAGCAAATCTCAATTGATGGAGGAAGGTTCCCACAAATATTTTAGCATCCAGAAAGGAGAGGCACTTTGGAGAAAATGAGAAAAATACCCTTTTCTAACTACCCTGTTTCCTGAGCTGGTTTTCCTCTAGTGCACTGCCTAATAAAATCCTATTGTAAAGGAACAGTTGGGTAGTAGGAGAGACTATAACTAACTACAATATCCTGGTTTTACTGAGAATTCTCAACTAAAATGGTGTCATCAGGCAAAAGTGAGATTTGCTAGGTCTGCAATGAATCTTTGCCCTCTTCACAGGTTAAAGAAATTAAGGTCACCTGAATGAATTCAGGGAATTTTTTATGACAAAGCAGGACACCAATTTGTCTTCACAACATTTCTAAAATTTAATATTAAAGTTGTTCGTCTTAGGGAATAAAATCTGATGTGTGCACATGTCAAATACCAAAAAAATCATGAAAGTGAACTTCCACAGTCTTTGATATTTCACCGTGGTTTTATTACGTTTTATTTAGTATGTTCTCTAGAGCTGCTACTAAGGAGATTTTTAAAAATTATTTTAGGACCAAAAATAAAACATTTCAAACTGACAAATCCAGCTGAATTTTGTTCCTTTAAAATTTTCTCTATAAAGTCCCTACACCCTAGTTTTATTATATGACCTACAGACAGGAATACAACATTTTGGAATATTTTCAAATGTATATTTATAGAATTGTTATACTTCCTCTCAGTGAAAGTATGCATATTCCTTTGAGAGCAATTCTAAGTGGTACGGTATAAAGCAAAATGATTTTGAACTCAGCTTACAGTGTAAAGGTTAAGTATACCAGTTTCTCAGTCTTTCTATTCCTGCTCTTATTGAATTCAGATGGAGAAAGATGGGGCACCAAATCAGTGTGCATAAAACACTTGAATGGGTAGAAACCTGAAGGATGGGGAAACAAGGATGAAGCCTTCTTTGCATATTTAGGCTCTAATGCTGCTCCCCATTGGCTTGCAGGATGGGACCCTTAGGAAATTCATCCTAGCATGGGCAACCCACCCCTGGCTGCATGGCACTTTACCATAGCCCCTTCACAAAGAGGGTTGGTTGGGCTCCAACCCATGTCAGAATTTCACAAAGGTGCATGACTCCGTTGCAGATATTAGTCCACACCCCTCCCTCTCTGAAGTGTTAATTCACAAACACTCCTGGTTCTCTCCAGGGAACACTAAACTAACAGTCCAATGCATACTAAGAAAACACGGTTGAGTGTCTCTGGTCCTGGGTCCTGTTGGCCAAGGGCCTCTTGGACTGGATTCTAGGCAGAATGTGATTTTCTCTGGAACCCAAGGCTTCTCCTATGCCCCCCAAATTGCCACTTAAAAAGTCTGTGTCCTTAACAGGGCACATCATTCCCTTCAGGACTGCCAGTCCCTGATGTATGCAGTGTTGTAGCTGTGTCAGTCCCAGGATATTAAGAAGACAAGGGGCAAGGTAGTATTTTGTTGGACCAACTTGAGTTGGATAAGCTTTCAAGCTACACAGAGCTCTTTTTCAGGTCTGGGAAAGGTACTGAGAGTATCACAGATAAATACAAGATCGGGCAGATAGTTTAGCATAGTAATTAGCACATTTTCTAAGGGACTATTCAAGGTGAAGTGGCCTGCCAATACCTCTGTAGTCATAGGACAAAAAGGGGGGGAGGGGTTAGTGGGTTACAGATTGTTGTAATAAGACATAAATCTAGTGGCTTTATTGAGACTATGACTTTTAGTATCTAGCAAAGTTATGAATTTAAGCTCTCAGGCTCATCTTTTGAAAGTGTTGTGCAGGTTTCCTTTGAGGACAAGGACGGATAGGTCAGCTATAGAGTGATTGTTTTGTGAAAAGTGTTCACCCACGGATGATAGGGTGTTTTCATCTTTTATCGTTTTCCTGTGTGAGAGCATAGTGGTTGTCTGGTTTCACCCACATAATTGTTATTAAGGCATTCAGTGCACTGGATGAGGTACACTACGTGTTGTGATAGGCATGTGTAGGACCCATGGATCTTGACAGGTGTGGTGTGGGGGGATGTTGATCATTATAGCAGTGAAGATACGTCTTCATCTGTTCTTCTGGCATTTTTTCTCCTCTGTGAAGAAACTTAGCAACCTTTTCCTCCCCAAAGTTGGCTACAGGAGCCATAAAGACTCTCACATAGGCAGATGTGGGCATGGGTTGAGTGGCCGTGCAGTTGGGCTTTGCATCACCTTCTCATAAGCCAGCAGGGGTTGGGTGGCTGTGGGCAGATCAGAGGAGTCACTGTCTCCTGCTTTCAAGGTGTGTGGGAGGGGGGGGGAGGGGAGGGGAAGGGGGAAGAGGAGGGAGTTTGATTAGTTGTATCCCTCAACTTGGGCTTTGTGTCTAGAGGGAGGGATTTCACCTTTAGACACCCTTTGAAATATGTGAAAACCTTTAGTCTGCCAAGCTGAACTGGAATCTTCAGAAAACAGACGTCTGTGTTGCCCTGGTATTATCTGTTCCAGCTCCAGCCACAACCAGGAAACGCAGAAGCAAGAGAGAGAAATTAAAGAGAGAAGTTGGCTGAACATTTTTGAACTTCCGGTAACATCTGGTTTAAGTTCAGTTTAAAAGTCTGGATGGTCCAGCCCTGCTTTTCTCCCCCAGAATACAAAAAAAACCAAACCGTTCTCTGCATCTATATTGTTAATGGCTGAGCACTAAACCTTGAGATTCTTATTCAGTTTTTGCTCAGTCTTTAGTTGAACAAAACTCCCTTTGACGTTGATGCATTTGGTTCAGTAAGGTTCAGGATTTGGCCCAAAATGCTTGGGCATTACAACTCTTAGAGGTGGTTGAAATGCTATTATGCCTGGTCCTCAGACTCAGTACATTTCCTGTGTGCTGAGTTGGCCGTATTTAACCAGCTATTTAAGAATTCTCCCAGCCGATTGCATTCCACCGCACTACCTGAAGCTGTGAATGAGTGTACCTTGTGTACTACATAGTGCTTTTAGCCAGTGATAGCGCTGTTCTGATAGCAATTTGATGCACTCCCCTTTGGCAGGGCCGGTTCCAGGCACCAGCCAAGCAAGCTTGTGCTTGGGGTGGCAGATTCTAAGGGGCGGCTTCCCTCCAATCCCTTTTTTTTTTTTTTTTTGCTTCGCTGCTCCAGCCGCCCCGCAGGTTTTTTTTTCTTTTTGGTTCACCGCTCCGGCCGCCCTGTAGGGGGCAGCAGCGCAGAGGAGGGGGGCGCCCTGCTGGGGGTGGGTTGCGCGCTCCGTCTGCCCAAGCTGGTGCCAGGTCTGCAGCAGCCTGCGTCCTTCCCTCCACGCCGACCGGAGCGGCGCGGAACCCTCCCGGCAGGCAGTGCGGTGGGAGGGGCCACACGGCGAGTGCCCCGCTGAAGGAAGCCCTGGCCCCCCTTCTCTCTCTTCCCCCCCCGCTCTCTCCCCCTCCCCCTGCTAGCTGGGGCACACACTCCGCTGCCCGGGGCACATCTGCAGTGCAGGGAGGCCCCCTGCACCCTGGCTCCGGCCGCCCCGCACGTTTTTTTTTTTTGCTTTGCTGCTCCGCAGGTTTTTTTTTTTTTTTTTTTTATTTGCTTGGGGCAGCAAAAAAGCCAGAGTCGGCCCTGCCCTTCGGGCAGCACAGCTCTGTAGTGTGGGCCTGCGTCTGAATCTCAGAACTTGTTTGTGTAACAGGATAAATGGAGTTTCTCAAAATTGAAAATATCCGCTATCAAAATGTCCTGAAAAAACAACCGCCGCCTTTTGTGGAGTTTTTTCACTTTTCCATTGGGAATGCTGAAACAAAACTTCATTTTGGATCCATTTGACCTTAATCAAAATATGTCAAACTGTTGAACTAACCTGAAACATTTCCTTTTACGTCAGTTCAACCCTAAACTGCATTTCCTTAGGGTGGCACATTGCAGTCCAGCACGGGCTGGGCTCCTGGGAGAAAAAGAACACATCCAATGCTGTAAGAACGTCAGGGTTTTATTCCAATATTTCTTTTGTTTATAAAATTTCCCCTAACATATTTGCCACAGTGTGGAAATGTAAACAAAGCCTCTCTGACATCCAGGGAACGGTGTACCCAGGTGCTTATTCAGGCAAGATTGTGCCTTAAGGTACAGCCTAAAGCAAAGGTTGACTAGCGAGCTGCATCACACCTCCCAGACACATTGCTTCGTTCTTACTCCTGTAAATGCAACTAGAGGCTTTTGTAATGGCTACAATCTTTTTTATAAATACCGGTTTAAAAACTGTGAATGCTCCAGAGAAAACAAATTTTCCTATATACTAACAATAGCACACACATATGAATAGCAGTTATGCTAACAAGGACCAAAACAACAACAACAACAAAAACCCAAATGCAAAATAAACATAAGATTGTGCAATACTATACTATGCAGGATATTTTTTCTTGACTCAATTAGTCAAAACAGTTATAGGGTGGAGTTTTCTGTCTGCTGAAATATCCATTGTAAGCCACAGTTGTTGACAAATTAGCAGACAACACAGACATTTGTGGCCAAATTCTATCCTTAGTTTTGCCTGTGAACTTTGTTGATTTCAGTAGTGTTGGATGGATATAACTGGCTTGCAGTCTGTTCCAGAACTAAATTTCCTGGGTGTATAACAATTGGCCTGTGGCCTATGGACAAGAATCCTAGGTGTTATGAAGTCTTAAATATGGTCAATGATGTTTTTATTAGCCCTAAGCACCTGATTTGACAAAGTTTTGTAAGGCTAGCCCAGTCTCTAAAAGTTAATTGCACACGTTTTTGTTCTTTTAGTATCTTTTCAGTGAAAATTGCATATGATGAAGTTACAACACCACCCTTTGGGTACATATTAGCAGGGCTGCCCAGAGGATTCAGGGGGCCTGGGACAAACCAGGGGAGTGGACATAAAAAAAGGCGCCACCAGGTGCTTGTACTTACTGGGTGACGCTCCGAGTCTGCAGCGGATCCTTCACTTGCACTGAAGGACCCGCCGCCGAAGACCTGGAGTGACTGAAGGGCCCGCTGCCGAATTGCCACCGAAGACCCGGACCACCGCTAGCCAGGGAAGGGATTCTCAGCCAGGGCTCCCGGGGCCCCGGGCCTGGGGCAAATTGCCCCACTTGCCCCCCCCCTCCCCCCCAGGCGGCCCTGCATATTAGTACGGGCTCGCTTCTACCCCAGTCCCTCTTAACTCCCAGTAATGAAGTTCACAACTCACTGGCCTAAAAGAAGTCAGTTCTACTTACAACACCAGCATTTAGATTGGAAATACAATAGCTGCAGAATGCTGGTCTTATGTGCAGATTGTGCCTTGGGGCCTGATCCAATGCGCATTGAAGTCAGTTTGAAGGCTTCCATTGACACCAATGAAAATTTGGACAGGCCCTTGCTCCTTTTAAGTGTCCACACATAGTAGTATGGTTGTCCATTGTATCTGACGATGATGTCACGCCATCACATGCGTTCTCATGTGGCCATATAGCCTGAGCTGTGAGGAGCAAGACCACAAACAGATGTCACCCAGGAATGTGCAAGTTCCCACTAAAACTTGGCCCTCTTTTCCAATCAGTTTTTCAAGTCTGTGTTCCTCAAAGTGTTTACAATCTTTATTGATAGTTGCTCTCCATTCAGTTCTGTCTTTGGCTGTCTTTGACGTTATCGGTATTTACACTGTATGAGGTGAAACCCTGCTTAAGGGTGTTTTTGAAGCATTTTCGTTGACTGCCCCTCTTGGGCTTTCTGAGCTTCAACTTGTCATAAAACACACCTTTTGGGTGTCTATCACCACCCAATCTGAAAACATGACCTATCCATCGAAGCTGAGCTTTCATGATCATTGCCTCCATGCTGGTTGTTTTTGCTCTTTCAAGGATGTTCATGTAGAAACACATAGTAAAAAGTGCTTTATATGTACTCCACTGAAGATGGCAGAAGATAAAAATTCAAGGGGTCAAGCTGGAATCCAGGCCCAGAAAGTCAGCAGTTCTCTCTCTGTTCCAGCCAGTATCTCCAGTGATCTTATGTACACAGAACAGCAGTTAGAGTCTTTGTAGCTTCAGTTCTCAAGTATGTTAGAATAATGCAAAGTGCCATACTATAGTCATTGAAGTACATGTCAAATGACTAAGCAATTATACGAAAGTAAAGGACTGCATCTGCCAGACTTTGCATATGCTACACTACAGTACAGCTCAGAGGAAGACCTGGGACTTTACTGAACGTATATGGCCTGACCCAAACTCCACTGAATTCAGGAGAAAGACTCCTATTGACTTCAGAAGGCTTTGAAATCAGACTCCTAATCAGTTTTTATTAGAGGTGATCAAAACTTTGTCAGGATTTTTCAGACAAAAATAATTTAAAAAACCTATCAAACCAAAAATTTCATGCTTCTTTTTGGTGAAAATGTTTGGTTTTTCTCATGAAAAAAGGGAAACTTCCATATTTTTTTTTGGGGGGGGGGGGAATTTCACAGAAAATATATCACTTTCCAACCAGCTCTTGTTTGTTTTGTTTTTCATTAAAGTGATTTCATTTGAAGCATAAATTAGATTTTTCTGCCACAAAATACAACAAGCCTGTTACAATAAAGCCTTATACAATTAAAAACACTATCCGCTCATTGATTCTGACTGTTCATTGCTTCTGATTTGTGATCAGGGAACAGTTATTGAAATGGAAACTGTCAAGCAGTAGGATCAAAATAATTTAGTCTTTGATAAAAAGATGTGGGGGTAGGCAACAGGGTTTTTTAAAACCTAATGTGAATACAAATATTCTCATGAACATGTTTTCTATGTGGAGCTGGCAAGAATAGATATTGATATTGTCACTGTCACATTGAACAGTTACCTAGAGTAAGTTCCCTAAAAATACTTATTACCAAATTTGATCATGCATCACATCTGGACAAGGTTGGAAAGCTGCTTTACGGTTACAAAATTCTGTGATGAGCTCAGTATTACTCACCATAAGCATTCAGAAATCATTAGGCAGCCCTCAAAAATGAGATTTTAAAAAAGTTAGATTCTTTTGATTTGCCTTCTGGTTTTTAAGCCTTAGATTTTCACCATAACCATGAGGACTAGAAATTTACTTTTTAACATTCAGAACACAGATGCATTTACTCACATGACTCCAGGAGCTGGGGCTTTAAGAAAAAAAGTATAGTGAGACTTAAAATAAAATTATGAGATTTGTCAATGACATATGCTGATTTCCTTTGTGACAAGCCAAATAAACTAAACCATTTAAAGTATGACTTAACTTTCTTTTTCAATTAAATGTTCTCCTGTGGTGATGTTTAACCAGTTTCTGGAATTCATTCAGCTTTAACAGTTCAACTACAGAGCATATGGCTAAAAGCAAATTAGATTTTTAAAAGTGACTTAGCTAATTTTTTTAAGATGTTAATCATTTTAACAGTTTATGTTAACATGATCATTTGAAAATAGTCTTTTAAAAATATAGCTAACTATCTCTATGTCCAAATATAGCAGATTCATGAAGGCATTAGATAGTGAGATAGATAAGAGTATACAAAATTATATAAATATGTATACATTTTGGAAGAAATATAAATGTTCCTCATGCTTCTGAGCTTAATTCCATAACTGCAAGAAACCCTACAGTAAGTACTTCCCACTGAAGCATCTGCTATTGGCCACTGTTGGAAATAAGAGACTGGACTAAATGGACCAGTGGATTGGCCCAATATAGCAATTCCTATGTTCATGTCTATTCCCCTTATTTTTGCATGTTTATACTAAAATTTAAGCTCTTTAAATATCCTGTTCTCTTGAATTAGGTTTCAGAATCATAGTTCTACTTTTATGCAGGGCAGCATCTGGCACACTGCTAATGAACGTCATACGTATTACATTTTAATGATGATTGCATTACTAGTAAAAATAAAAATCCATACCCCCTTATCAGTACTGAAGGACAGGATTCTCTGGATTGTTGCTGAAGACTAATGATCTACAATTGTGTAAAACAAACCATATTCTCAAGCCCTGGAGCAATTGTGCTTTGCTTCAAAGTTCTGATCAGCATCAGCGCTAAAGAGAGTAGTTATTAAGAAGCAAATAGATTCTGTCAATGTAAGACACCCCATGCTTAAAGTAAGAGTTGTTCTGTATGTATCTGTGGGAATTATAGTGATAATTCTGTCTATTCAAATTCTCTCTGCAGTTTCATTCAATAGGATATGCTTCCCTTTGTCCACTAAAGTAATGTGTACTGTTGCTTTGTACTACTAAGGTCTGACCCTGCAAGATACGGTGAGGATCCTGAGACATTGTCAGCACAGTCAGCTTTCTTGATATTATTGAGAGTTAAGGGTAATCAATATCTTGTGGGACCAGGGCCTCTAATAACTGTCTTTCTCTACACCGAGGTGGTTGCATCAAACTGGTGGATGAAGTGGCCCCTATGTATCCGTGTGCCTATCACAAAGCACCTTCAGTAGGAAACACCCTATACAAAGCTGGATGAATACCTCAAATGTTTCTCTAAAAATATTCACTTGAATAAAAGCTGAGATCAATTTGAGTAGATTTATCCTCAGCAAATAAGTGGCACAGTAAATATTAGAGCATATTTGCTGACAGCCAACTACAGAAGCAGTTTCTCCTCCCTTGGTGTTCACACCTCAACTGCTAGCAGAGCACCTCACCCTCCCTGATTGAACTAACCTCGTTATCTCCACACTGATTTATACCTGCCTCTGGAGATTTCCATTACTTGCATCTGAAGAAGTGAGGTTCTTACCCACGAAAACTTATGCTCCCAATACTTCTGTTAGTCTTAAAGGTGCCACAAGACCCTCTGTTGCTTTTTACAGATTCAGACTAACACGGCTACCCCTCTGATACTTAGCTAAGTAATCTGTTTATCTCATTGACTTACCATTGGACTGCTTACTTATGTAGAGGGAAGAGGTGAAGTGCCAACCAAACTTTGAGATGGAGACCAATCACCATCCTGCTTTTAAGTTGTATTCCTTGCCTCACTACTTGTCTCTTTATTGTACTCTCTTCATGGAAGGGACAGAACCTTTCTCTGGCCTTGAAGATTGCTTTACACATTTAACTAATACATTTTGATTAAACTGGCTCATGGACAATTCACAAACAGCAAGACATAATTTACCACAAACTGTTCGCTGTGAGTTCAAGTGCTGTACAAAATCAGAATTGTTATTGTGGATAAGAACTGATGCAATATTCAAGCACTTCAGTTGCAGGCCTTTATAGGAATACTCATTTCCTGTCTTATTTCCATCATCATTCATAACTTTTACACTTTCTCTGATTTCCAGGTTTAAAACAAGTTAAAAGCACAACAGCAAAGAACTGCTCGTCCCTTGCTTCCGTTACAGTAAAGTTGAACCAATTAAGTAACAGTCATTGAGTAGAAAGGATTGGCTGCAGATCACTCATAGCTTGCCTGCAAACGTGGTCATGGGACCAAAAGAAGATTTTTGTATCAGCAGTCTTCAGAGTTAGGCCCAAGTTACAAAATATAGCTCTAGATCCAGATTTTGAGCCTCCAAATGCTACAAGTGTTTGGATGTGATGTTTTGGTTCAAGCCCATCGCTAATGATTTTATATTATGGAAGTTATATGGGAGAATCAACCCACATTTAGTGGAAGCCAAAAACACTTTTTTCCAAGCCTAGCTCTCCATATTTGTAGGTTGCAGCTACGGCAGTGATTTGAAATGACATTTTGGTTTGAAGTGCCCTCTAGTGGCCACTGAGATTTCTGATGAGGAGCCTGAAATAGTAACATCAGATGAAAAAGTAGGCAAATGGAAAGGCCAAAACCCTTAGAAAGTGACTGAAAGAGCTATGGGTCTGGTATATTCATTACTTCACTGGCAATGCAGTTAGCTATAACAAGGCTTCTGAATCAGATCTGTTATTGCAATTCATAATACTTACCAGGTATACTTTCTAGCAGTTTTGTACTGTATAGGAGAGGCTGTCCAAAAGAGAACTGTCCTAAAAAGTGTCTGGATGCAATCAGAAGGGAAATTGTTAGGACCTAACTAGGATGTAGCAAGCTTCCTGATGGCTCAGTAAGTCCAAACTCTCAACAGGAGGGAGGAAGTGAGAAAGTAGCAGCTGTAGCTGTCATAACTGCAACCAGCAAAGGCTGGTTTTAAGGCCATCTCTTAAGAGATGTAATAAAAACTCTTGGCAGTGGACTAGCCAGGGCGAGGGGATCTGGAATGCTATGACAGATATACGTGGACCTGGCTTGAGAATTCCTGCAGAGCAGAGTGGTGCTGCTGGCAGCTAGTCTGCTAATACAGGCAAATTGGGGAATGTTTTCCCTCAGATACACTGGTTCAGCTCCAGATGTCAGTATAACAGAGGGTGGAATTTGTCCCACTGTATATTTAAGGGACTAGATTCCTCACTCCAGAAGTAGCACTGCCGGTTTCAATGGTGCTACTGATAGGATCAAGTGTTACTCAACGTGAGCAATGATGGCAGAACTGGGACCCAAGTTAATCTATGAATTCCATCGCATTCTAAATAAAGTCATATACATGATGCAACATATTTAAAGATGACTTCACATAGCCTGACTTCTGTGCTTTCTGTAGATATGGAGACAGACAGAAGACTACACTGGACGAAGTTGGTTGAAACACCTGAGTCCAGTGGAAAAAGTTATTCCTTCCCGCTGAATATGGTGACTTGTTTTGAATGTTGGTGGAAATAAATGTGTGATGAACATCACAGTGAAACCTGTAAACATCTACCAGAACTGCTTTTTTCCTGGCTGTTTTTACAGTTGTCTTAATAAATCAGTACAATTAACAGAAAGGAAAAATGGTAGTGACTAATTAGGATAGGTGAGAGCACAGATTTCCATATATATGTATATTTCTATATCATTGCAGATGGCAAAGACTTCTACAACTCACTTACGTATCTTGATGATGCATTAAAGTACTTTTATAAGCACCAAAGGAGAAAAATAGAGAACTTGTGACTGAGCAATGTGAATTTTGTGACACAGAGAGAATTAAGGTTCATTTCTCTCATCTCTTTGGTATTTCTTGCTTTATTGGCTTGATTCATAACTTCACCATCAACACACGTACAGAGTTTTAAATACAATATATCTCAGGCTAGGTGGAAAACATTGTGGGAGCCTCTTGTTAAAATATTGCTAGAACACCATTGACATAACAATTACCTCACAACTCCATTTACCTTTCATGTTTAGAGGATTGCATTTTTGTACTGCCAGTTTCAAGTTAAAATGTCTAATGTTTGAGGTTATCAAAGAGAAAGAAAATGCCATTCAGCTTCACACTTAAAGAATTGTTAGACTTTCATTTAACCTTGCTTTCCAAATAGCCCAACATTTACATGGGGAAGAAATAATGATACGGTATTTATGATCAGTAGCTAAAGCAAACAAGAACCCCTGGAACAGATACTTCATTGGCCAGTTAGTCACTGTATTTTTATTTCACTGTGCCATCTAGTGGGCAAACACATTAAACTACCTGAGCTGACTAATAAAACTGCATTCATTTCAAGCCATCTGATTCGTTACAGCACATGCACCCAGCATATCTTAATTTTGTGCCCAACACCTGAGGGAAAACTAAGGGTGAAAAAACTTGTTTTGTAGGTGTTTTCTACCATTTGTCAATCACTTGTACAAATTCAAATGGACCAGGGCCTACATTTTCAATAGTGAATAGTATCCTTCAAGGTCCCCCCAAAAATGGAGGCACCCAAACTCACTAAACACCCACCCTTTGAAAGTATTTAAATCAGATACATAAAAACAAAAATGTTCAAACACTTTAGCTGTGGAATGTGCCTGCTAGTGTAACAGGCTCACCACAAATATCTACTAATGGAATAGTTATCAAAGTGAAAGCAAATAAGAATTAAATGACAGGTTTCAGAGTAGTAGCCGTGTTAGTCTGTATCCGCAAAAAGAAGAACAGGAGTACTTGTGGCACCTTAGTTAGTCTTCTTCTTTTTAAGAATTAAATTAAACATAACAATGGATGCATCTTCTCGGCGGGGGGTGGGGATGTTTTCTTAACTTATGTTGGCTAACATGCAATGAACATCATGAGGTAAAATCCTAGTGAAAACAAGGATTGTAGCTTTAACCCAATTTAGCAGCTTGAAGTAAAAACAATGAGGGAGCCAAATATTAAGAACAAACCTTTTTTTCCTAATAAAGATAAGGCCTTAGAGATCCCATGGGTAGCTTGGGATGATCATTTTCTGATATAACTCATATAACAGCAATAGCTACAATACCTATATCTCTTAGGTAGGTATTTTTACCAATACATTGCAAAGTGTTTTACAAATGAGGTTGATGATGTACTTACTGTAACTCAACCTATACTGCTTCAGCTCAGCGGTATTCCTTTACTTTCTCGGTTACCTTTTTTAATACAGTTGTAAAAAAACAAAAAACAAAAAAAAACCTCCACCACTTCTGTTTGTTTTGTTTGATTTTGTAAAAAGTTAGAACGTAAGTACTTTGCATTAGATGGCAACCTCTTTGAGCCAGAGATTATCTTGATCTCTGTTTGGAAGAGGTCCACCATATTTTGGGTACAACTGCAATAATAAAAACTCTATGTTTCCTGAACCACAATCCAAGACTCCACACCTGGGTAAACGGTTCAGTGATTACTGCTGAAACTAGATGATACAGAGGGATTTGTTTCCGGGCAGAAAAATATCTTTACACAGAACAGGTTCAGATTAGTTCACCAAATCATTTGTCCCCATTTCACGATGATCATGGTACATCCTTCCCAACCCTCACCTTTAAGGGTTATTTTAGCACTTCATGTATTTCAAAGATTCCTTCAGTGGAAAAACAGTTTCCTAAAATCAATATTCTTGTAATAGGAGTCAAATTTCAGCATAATAAACTGGGGTTCTCAACCTACTGGAAGCCATAGGTCAGTCAAGATCATTTTTATTTCATTGGGAACATACCTGGTCTTCGTGAAATAAGGTGCATTAACCTGTAGCAAGCAATAGAAACTCTTTAATATTTTGAGTGGGCAGGGCAGGGGGAGGGGTGAGCAGGGGAGGAGAGCTACTGCAGGGTATGCCCATGGTCTCTTCTGGAGACAGGCCCAAACCAAAATTCCACATCCAGTCATCACCTACCCCATCACCAAATCTAGGAGCTATTTTGGGAAAACCCTGCTTAAATGGATTTTGTCTTTTGAAAATCATTTCAAAACAAATCTTTTGGAAAATAGAAAAGTTTTTTACTATTTTTGAAAAAAAATTATTTTGAAGTTGTGGGGAAACTATTTTTTTCATTTTGTTTGGTGTTTATGTTCAAGTAAACAGAGCAGAAAGTAGATCCTGGCCAAAAGAACAGCCTTTGGGCATGGTGTAAACCAGGTACATCTCCCTAAAGAATGAGGGAAAGAAGGCTTGCTTGTCAATCTCCTTTTAGCAAAGCATGCTGGGAAGGGCAGGAGGCTGGGGCCCTTTAAAATGAAGGCTCTTCCAATCTTAGTCCTTAGATCAATTTTAGTGGAAGAGTTGTTGCTGAAGGTTGTGTTGAAAGGGAGACTGGGAGGTGAGTGTGGGAGGGGTCAAAGCAGGTAGGACAGTACTGTTTTAAAGAAACTGCTTCATCTTAGGGTTTTTTGTTTTTTTTTTTCTGTGAGGCTGTTACTATTTGGAATTAGGGAGCCTGGCTCACAGCTGCAGGTGGTGGCACTAATTACAGAGCATTTATCATTAATCTAATATTGTATAATTATTCCAAACAGTAAGCAATTGGCCCTTCCCCATTACTATGTGTTGTTAAGAGGTGGCTGTTGTGATAATGTACAACTACTACATAGAGTAGATTGTCCCGGAGTTAGTTGGCAATTTTTTGATAATTTTTGTTGGAAAATGCCAATTTATTAAAACCAAAATTTTTCCCAGGAAAAGGTTGTTTTTAATGAGTTGTTTCCCATTTTGAAAATTAAAATGAAATAATAAAAAAAGGTTTGAAATAGGCAAAAAAAAAGTTCTATTTTTTCAGTTTAAAATGACTGTTTCAAAATGTAAGTACATTTATACATGTGCAAAACTTAAAGTGAAATTGAAATGATTTCTTAAAAATTATTTCAATATTTCTATTGACCCATTTGAGGGTTTTTGTTTTTTTTTTCAGATTCTTGGTTCACAAAAATTTTCAAGATTTTTTTTGTCCTGATTTGGGACTGAAAAAATATTTAAATATTGAAAATTCTTGTGGGGCAGGAAAACAGTTTCCCACCTAGTCTTAACTATTCTAAGAGCTTTTATAACAACTTTCTTTTGGCTTTGTCTCTATGATAATGGTATTCATTTCAAATACAACGGGTGTCTTGAGCTTTATGAAATGTCCACAAAGGGCCCAGTTTTCATTTCTGTTTCACTATAGGCAATAAAACTATTTAGTGGTATAAATGAGATCAGGATTTGCTCCATAGGCACTTACTTGGATTTGGGCTTCCACTGTAAACTGAAATCAGCCCTGGTCTGTCAAGTGGCTTTCAAGGTTTGTTGAACATCACCAGTGCGTTCGGCATTACAAAATGAACACACAAATACCGTACCTGCCCCAAAGAGCCTGTAACCTCAAAGAAAACCTTGTATTTTACATCCAAAAAATGTGACTGTCCCAGCTTTGCATGGCTTTGGTGTGAACTTCTATGTCAGTTTCACGTCTTTTTAAGTTTTGGGTTCTAACTGGTCTAAAATTTCAAAGTGATGGCAGACTCTCACACACTGAAATTTAAGGAAATATTTACATGAATCCATGTGAAACAAAAGCATTGAGTTTCACGTAGTTCAACTCTTGAGTTTAGCAATACCACATGGAGTTCCCTACAAACTAATGCTAACATATTATGGATAAAACTCTCTTCTCTGATCTATTGTGCATGTAAAATATGTGCCAAAGGAGCAGTTGGGTTATCCACATTTCAGAGGGCAATGATTATATCATGCTTGTAACCTGATTTTCTAATCAGATTGCTTAATTTTCCAATCTATTCTCTGGAGTGATGACAAAAAAATCTTTAAAGCTATAAAACAGCTTTGACAGTATGGAAACTCAGTTATTCCAATGTACAATCATAATAATGACTCTGCTATAGCTTACATTGGAGAGAGAAACACAGTGGGATAAATTGTTTGTGTTTATAAGCGTCCTATGAGTGCAAATGCCATATTGTGTTAAGCGCTTTCATAATGATGTGTTTACAGTCTGCATTGCTCAAAACATACTGTGCAAGTACATGGCTGAAAATTATAGTGATATTAAAATGCAACAGTAATAAGACTTGCAGAAGCTAGTTGATTTCGCTTTGGTCAAGTCAAGCTTTAACCGAAAAATTAATCCCCTCCAATATTTTAACTGAGGCAATGATTTACCAGCTATTCCTGGCTTGTTTGTACCCTTTTGGCCCCTATTCTTTCTTTCTTTCTTGTGAATTTTTCAACAGATCCTCCCCAGGGCTTCACTGTCTTGGCACCACCGAACAAATCATGCTTGTGCTATGAAATGTTGCCTAATACTGCCCTGTAGACCTCCGGCTTAGAGTTTTGTCAGCACCACTGTGAGCAACATGGAGCCTCAAGTCTTGCTTTTGCCCAGGCAAGTGTGTGGCAAGCAGCCCACCTGGAGGACGTGAAATAAGATTAGCTCACTGCAGCTAGGTCTTGCATGGAAAAAGGCCCCCTAAGTTGAGCTGAAGATGGGGAGCCAGATGTGTGGCACCTCAGGAAGGGGTTGGCTGGCATTTTGGCTTGTGTCCCTCTTAATACAAAAATGTTCAAGGAGCTTTGGCATCAAAAGCAAAATGCAGGAGAAGTAGCTCTGAGGGGGAAAAAAAGCAGCTGACTGAAGGGGATAAGTAGAGGCTACAGAAGCCATAAAGAAAATTCCTTGAGAAGACCATCCAAACACCCATAGGGCCATGAGAAGTCTGCTTCATCCGTTGAACTAACCAAATAAAATGTTCAGCAGAGCCAGTGTTTGGTTTTGCCAGACATATCCACTTCCTCTCCAGCTCTGTATTGTATAGAAATGTGATGTGTTTGCGTACGACTGCAATCAGAGCAAAACAATTTGTGCCGGGAATAAAAAGGACGCCAACTTACAAAAAGAGCAGCTCAGCCATATAAACACCCTTGACTTGTAAATCAGCACAGCTCCATATGGTGACTTACCCCACAAGGATCTGGCTTGTTGGAACTCGAAGAGCAAAGTACTGGAACGTTTAGTTCTTTAAATGGTCGCGTTAAATAAGACATAATTAGGAACAACTTGGCAGCCCTCTTACTCCCATGAGTGACTCCTAGGCCAGCCAAGATAGCTGTGGTTATGACCAAATGATAGAAGTTTTGATTCCATCCTGTAGAGGGTACGTGTATTTATACACAACAATGAGGAGAGAATAACCTACTATTCAGATAGGGAGGCTGCTGATAGAATTCAAGAGTACAAATGTGTTGGAACATTCAGAACCCTGAATCCTCTTGGTTACCTGAAGTTTTCTATTTCACCAACGCAATTTCTCCTATGAAGGCTCTCCTGCACAGCAGAGCCGAGAAAGGTAGTTATCACCCCACTGTATTATGGTTTGTGTTTCCAGTTTGTCATTGACATCGGTAACTGGAGCCTTGCAAAATATTCATTTGTGAAGTAATTAGTCAATCTGATCTCTTTGGGCCTTGTATCATAGGTAGATAAAAGTGGATTGACCAATCAGTGAATGACTTGTAATGGGAATTATCATTCATGCTAAGCTTCGAATGCCTTGAGATAGCCGCTCAGGAAGTTAGTGGTGGTGCTATACATTCAAGGTAAACTGGGCTGAGAAGTTAGGGTTGCCCTTACCCCTAGATAAGGAAGGTTCTTATAGGATCCTTAAAATATGGAGTGATCCTGCTGGTCAAAGTTGGGCTGGCATTTGCCCAAAGTTGGCAGGGCAAACCTCATGTTCACAAGTTTGTCTTGGATCCTGAAAGCCAGATGTACAGGATAACTGAGTGAGTCATGAATGAATATATGATGCAGTATAATGAGTTGCTGCAGTATATTGATATTAAGACTCTAATAGCCCAGATAGGAGTGCACAAGGCAAACTAAGCTTGTTCCAAACAAACTAAACTTAAAGCTGAAACTGAGTGCTGGGAATATAAAGCAGAGTGAATATAACCAAAAAGCTTGGTAGTTTTGCAAATGGCTCCACCACCATGACACTCTTCCAAGTTGCCCCGGATACTTGTTTGACATTTGACTACTGGGGCTCAAGAATGGGATAAACAAGGCAAATACTGATTTTCCTGGGGGGGAGGAAGGACTGTCAGGAACCACCCGGAAACTTTTTTTTTTTTTTAAACTTGATCAGACTTGGTCCTACGAGACTCCATATATGTGTTAGCTTTTACTGCAGGGTCAAAATAAAAACTGGAGAGCAGAGCCCTGTTCAAGGTCTGTGTCCTCCTGCTAGTCAATGCCCGGCGTGGGAAAGAGCATGATCACAAATGACAATGAAACTGTTGATCAGTAGGGGGAAACTCATGAACTTCGGAGACAGAAACGTCACAGGAACTGGACCAAGACTGACAATCCCCCTAAAAGAGAAATGATTCTATACCGTGCCAAGTTCTGTACTAAATGCACACTCTTTTCTTTGCCTACGTTTTCTTCAATAGGTTCTTCATACATGCAAAAAAGCAAACCCTTATGAATTAATCATTCCCCCCCTACTGTTTAGAGATTGAGAGATGGGGCTAAAAAATACAGCAGTCACACTTTAAATGTCTAAGGCCCAGAACGAGAAGGCTTAGGGGAGAAACTGTGAAAGGTACAGAATGGGGAAAGGCAGTCACGCTGAGCAGACACACACAGGACTCAGGTTAAGTAGAAAATTCCAAATGCACAAGAGGAAGTGAGGGCTGTCTTTGTGAGATCAGGTCCCGTGTTGAAAGGGTAAGGACTCTGTCCAGAGGTCTTTCTTTGCTCTGAGTTTCCATCCCAGAGATTCTCAACCCTGTGTGGAGCAATTTTGGGTGGACTGGACTAATGGTGATCATGGAGCAGATTCTACACGACTGTACTGGTGTCAGCAAAGCAGTGACAGGTCTGGGTCGATGGACCGAAATATCCAGGCTGAGGAAACCTCCAGTCTCCTACCCATTTAACCATTACTGAACCTGTTCAGAAGTGTGGGTAAGGACTGTTTCCCTTAATCACATGCTGATCCCTTAACAAGCCATACAATGTAATTACTAAGGATTGAGGGTCTGACCAGATTCCTCTCTTTGTGGTTATGATCATTTTGTTTCATTAGGTTTCCCAAAGAAAAGTTATTCTAATCAATATTCTAGAGGATGGAGGTGCTTGGACGTGGGGAAGGAACACTCAGAAAGGTGATGAGGAGATTCAGATTTAAGTTCCTGAACGCTGGGAGAGAATGATGTTTTAAGCAGGTTTCTGAGCCAGAGGCCACCTTTTTAGAAAGGTCCCCAAGATAAAAGTTACGTTCGTGCTGGAGGTAACTTCCAGCTCCGGTGCTAGATTTGACTGAGCTAGCACATTAGCGATGAAGTGTAGCCACTCCAGCGGGGGCAGCAGGATGGCTAAGCCACCCTGAGTACAATCCTGGCCAGAACCCTAGATGTGTACTTGGGGTGGCTAGCCTATCCCGCTGCCCCCGCTGGAGTGGCTACACTTTTATTTTTAGTGTACTAGCTTGAATGAATCCGTCAAAGCTAGAATGCATCTGTCTCCCTGAGCTGGAAATCATGCCTCCAGCTCAAGTGTAGACTTACCCATGGTGATGAACCAGGCCCTAGTTACTGCCACAAACACCTAACAGAAGGGTTACAAAAGGGTCCCCCCTCCCTTCCTCTTCCCCCTCCCCCGTATTTAGATTTTATTGGCCTTATTGACATTCTTCATTTTAAGTATGAAAATACCTCTTAAATCTAAAGAATCTTTCAACATGGAAAGGGCTTTAAGTGGAAGCACGGTAGGTGGGTCGGTACCATTTCCTTCTGCAGTAACTCCTTGCTTCATGTTGTAGTCCTGTTCCTGAGAAATGCTACTTTAAGCGAAACGATGTTAAGGGAATCCAATTTTCCCATAAGAATTAATGTAAATGGGGGCGGGGGGGTTAGGTTCCATGTAAATTTTTTCCCCAGACAAAAGACATTATATACATATACAGTATAAGTTTTAAATAATTTTAAACAAACTATGTAATACTGCACTTACCAATGATGATTGTGAAGCTTGGTTGAGGCAGGGCGTAGTGGGGTTGGGGTGCGGGGGCTTGCCCCACTCCCCGCGTCCGGAGGTCCTGCTGGGGAGCGGGGTCGGGGGCTTGCCTGCTCCCCAGCTGGAATGCCAGGTGGGTGGAACAGGGCAAGCTCCCACTCCCCAACCCCGCTGCCTGGCAGGAGCACCGGGCGGATGCAATGGGGCGAGTCCCTGTGCCCTGACCCCGCTCCCTGGCAGAAGCGCTGGGTAGGCAGGTGGAGCGGGGCGAGCCAAACAACCTTATAACAGAACATTGCACGACTTTAAACGAGCATGTTCTCTAATTGATCAGCAACCTAATAACGAAACAATGTTAACCAGGACAACTTTAAGTGAGGAGTTACTGTATTTTTGTTTTCTTGTCTGTTCCTCCATTATTCGTTGACAGTGGTACTGAAGGCTAATTAGACAACAATTCATTCACCCCTCCCCTGTGCTATCACTCCAGGAAAGAGAGTCTGGAGACACTGCTGTAAATGGGTGAGATTTGCACCTCCTTCTGGTGCCCTCCTCCACACAAATTTAGACTCTAGGCTTAAATAGTCTTAGACTGTTAAAAGACTCTCTTAGGCTTACTTGGACTCTTGCCCATCCATCAGTGTGCAAGGTATACCCTGTCTCTAGATGTAGCTGGACAAGTCCAGTATTGATGTGTGACTCTCTCTGGGTGTAATGTGCAAGTCAAGGGACCAGAGAAGGGGAATGTAGCAAGAAGAGAAGCTTATTGATGGTGTTGCCTCCTTTCTGTAACTTTCAGAGTCTTCCAGCTCTTTGACTTTGACTTTGACTCCCTTAGAGAATGGTTTGTGGGCGTACATATATCTAAAAGTCTGAGGAGCCTAACTGAATATAAGGGAGACTAACTTATAACATGTTACCCCTCATCTTAGACTTTGGTCTGCTTTACCTCACTGTCGAAGGCAGATTTCTTTTGGCCTTATAGATAGGAAACACTCTCCTGTCAATTCAAGCAGGAGTTTGCAGTTGTTGCTGAATTAAATTAGAAGCTAAAAATAGCTTGTTTGCATCTAATGGTATTTGGTCCTTACAGCCACAAGAACCATGGAAAGCCCAAGGCCCCAGAAAATAAGACCTGGCAGAATTCAGAGAAGAAATCCCTCCATTGCCTTTATATCATTGTTCATTATCATTGCCTTTTAGTGGCATTTGCCATCGCAACAATCTACACCTTGATACAAAAAGGAACTCTTCTAAAGTCTGCACTGATGCTAATATCAACCTATTATATATTTGGCTGGCAGAAGTTGTTGGAACAATCCTGTGAAAATCTCTCCCAATAGTCCAGATGCACCATCAATGTGACAAAGCCCAACTGGCTTCATTCAAACTATTGTGATTTAAAAAAGAAAAGAAAAGAAAATGGTTCTAATAGATGGCAAGTCCCTATTCATTCCTACTGTCACGGCACCTTTTTAAATGTAAAATGTGGCTTTGCTGTAGAAACCCATTAAAGAGAGATAATATTTCATTCAGGTAAGTATTGCCTTTCCGCTTAAAGGGAAAACACCATTGTGAGCTTAGTAAAGAATTTAATTTGATGTATATCTGCAGGAAGTAAGCCTTACATCAAAAAGTAAGTACCAGCAGCTGGGTTCAATATGGGATTTGACACTGTTTTCTATAAGCTCTTTACCAAATGTGTGCAGTTTCTGAAATAGCCACATGCCCACCTTATTATGATCCTTTCCTGGAAAGAGAAATACCTTTAATCTTAAATATGACATTCACATGCTTATTTTTTAAAGAATTGATTTAATATGAAGGATTTTATTTCCTGTTTTTTATTAAGATCCAGGTTCCTTGTCAAAGTACTGCCGTAAGTAACAAGCTATTGCACATCCTGTTCTTCATTAAAACAGGCAGGATATCAAAGTAAAATACACAAGAAACATAAACGTAGAGGAATTTTAGGATTGAACTGTAATCTATACCATGCAAGTGACTTAATAAGGATCTTAAATGATAAAGGAATTCAGATCTGGGTAGCATAACCAGAACTGGAGCAAGTACGTTTTTGCAACTTATGATCTAAAATAGTTTTTTTCTTTAATTAAAAGCAGCATTTAAAAAAAATTAGACATCCATGTTAATTTCTGAAGGAGCTTGGACTAGTTAAATAAAAGATACAAAATCATTAACACGGATTGCTGCCTCCTTAGCAAACATGCTTAGTCAAAGTAAGTATTTAAAATTGACTTTCTCTTAGCAATTGATTTCCAGTTATGCAATCACTACTTCTAGTACATATATGAGTACTTACACCTTCCTATGAGTATCCGACTAGTTTAATCCACTTTGGTTACGATAATACCCTGTAGGATCACATTTTGTTAACCAGTGTCCACAGTTGATTCTATACCCTTTCGTACCTTTCATGGCAATCACAGCCCAGAAATCAGGACTGGATTCAGATCTGGAGCCTGAACTTCACTTTCATCTTTGTTCTTATTAGTAATGTAGTCCCTTGGCTTGAGTGGTTAGCCAATATTCAGGGCCTTGCTAGGACGTTTCCTTTAGAAGGAGAAATTGATGACCTGAGTCAGGTATTTCTTTAGTCCAATCCTGTTTACAAAGACTGTAGACACAGTCCTGTTTCTCTGAACGTGTGAGGAACAAACATGAGGCAGGTTACCTGCTCACAAATTCCACGCCTGCCTTTTCCAGACTGTCCTGTTTCCCAATGAACTCTGTCTCTGCTCTTTTTCAGGATCATGCTAATGAGTTCTACTCTGGCTTTCTTTTAGCTTTCTGCTCTAACACACGCAGCTCCAACCAGTCAAAGCTTTAGCCCCTGTATTTGCAATTAGACCATGGGCAAACTCCTCAGTCTACATGACCCAGCCCCTACTCAGGCCCTGCTATGCTGGCCAGTGCCTATAGGTGGTGGTCTCCAGCATCTCAGCCTTCACCACACAAATGGGAATTCAATTGCTCCCCCATTTAGCCTCACTGAAGGCATAAGCCAGTAGTATAGATGCAGCATGTACTGATGGAAGCAGTTTTTTCCCTCTGTGTAGGATCACCACCTTCCTGAATGATGGTAGCTTTCTTCCATCAACATAGCTGCATCTACACTGAGGATTAGTTCAGCTTGGCTACGTCAGTCAGGCTGGGGGTATGGTTGTTTCACACCTGACATTTTAAAGTGTAGACCAGGCCACAGAAAGACAGTTCCTGACCAAAGAACTTTCTACCTAAAAGACATAGGCAGAATGAATGAAAGACCAGTCATGGTTTTGCTAAAACCAGTTTACAGTTGGATTGGTCCTGACTTTATCCTGTAGCATATAAAATGACCCACTATTCATCTCTACTGAGCATGCACTGGAAATGTGTGTAAAGTATGCTTGCCAACGCTCCCTGGGAGACATGGTCTAGCAATGACTTAATCCTTTCTAATCCTTGATTGAAAAATTGCATAGATACCACAAACTTTGAAGAAAGAATACATTAAAAGAAGCCTTGAAAAAACCCAGGCTCAAATATTTTCAGGGTCAAGGGGACATTTTAAAGAAATATTTCTAAAAACACGCTGGTCTTGTTTTTTGCTCAATATTGGGGGGGGGGAGTTTGCCCTCGTTTCCAAGTGCTGCTTCACACATTGTGCAGATAAATCAACATTAAAGCTTGTGGTAATCTTGCCTAGTGACCAAGAACTCTTTTCCTTATTTAGAAAGAAGCCGTACAAGCTTGCAAGCCTAGAGCAAGCTTAATTTAAATCAACTGAAAACATAAAAGAAAGGGGGTGGTTGGAAATTAGGGCAGAAGCAAACAATACAAAAAACCTCTGTCCTAAAGCTATAAGGGCCGGATGCCAGCCGTCATCTGGTTCAAGGGATGGGATAGCTGAAAGATAAGGATTGTCATGTACTGTGGGAAATACAATGAGACAACATGGAAGGTGAGAACCCAATGCCTTGCCCTATGTCTCAAGAGGCTAATTACAGATGCAGCTCATGTGTCTTGGCAACCAAGTAGCAGCATGAAATTTGGAACAAGAATGCCAAAATATTGCTCCTCTCTGAGGCTACTTTAGTGTCCTCTTTCTACCCTCTTGAGTCCCTCTGTGTACTTAATTTAATAGGCACAACAAAGCTGTTCACAAAAACAAAGGGTACAATCCTGCAAGATGCTGAGTGTTTTTGAGTCCCATGAACTTCAGTGGAGGATTCTCAGCACCTCACAGGAAGCACCATGCAAGACTGTGCCCTGAATCTGTTGCAATTAGCGATGAACTAGGCAAACTGCACACATTTTCCTTTCTCTCTCTTGATTTTACTGAATGGTCCATGAATGGAAATTCACCAGGGGGAAGGTGTACTAAAGGGCTGACACACTGGAGGACTGGCCCTAGTCATCTGACGGGTCCAGATTACAAAATGTTATACCACTGTCACATGGCAGGGGTCAGTATCTATTGGTACAGTGGTTGTTGACATAGTGCAGTAGATATGCTTGCACTTTGTCACAAGTGAGATCAGGTTAGTAATTATTCTTAAATATACAGTAAAGATCCATTGGGCAGGTCAAAGAGAAGAATTGTTATGTCCAACTTCTGCCCTCAGTACTTGCCTGCTTCTCCCATTATAATGAATAGGGATTTCATGCACCTCTCACAGCAGAATATCATATAGCTTTTTCAAAAAGTGCAAAGTTGGTTAGACTAATGTACCATCCAGAAGAGAGAATTCTTGTCTATTTCTGCATGCATAGGAAAATGAATAAAGCCCTTTGAATTGGTGTTTCCTAGATCCGTTTGTCCAGGAGCAGATTTTCTTCTTCTTCTACTTTGATAAGAATATTATGGGCCTTTGAAATGGGTCAGTCTTCTGCCAGAAAATGTTCACTGGTGTTATACTTAAACTCTTGTAGCAGCAGATGTAGACAATGTACAAAACATGGCACATGTGTAAATTTGCCATCTCGCTGCTTTTTCTGCTCTGGTTCTATTGTCAGTAATAATAATACCAGGGGAAGGACTTTTGGAGGGAAGCCAAACATTTATTTGGTCTTTAGGCTTTGATAGTATGTTGGCAGCTGTGTGATCTTTGTTACATTCAGAAATGCACAGTGTAGTTTGGCTTGTTCATAAAATTCAGATGAGACAGCGGAGACAGATGCTTTTTGGAATGACACCCAGTGAACTACGGCACTCATGTAAATGGAGCCATTTGTCCACTTGTCCATGTATATTGATGCTTGCTTGGTCTCTGGGATTGTTCAATTAAATTTGCGGGGAGGGATCGCTCAGTGGTTTGAACATTGGCCTGCTAAACCCAGGGTTGTGAGTTCAATCCTTGAGGGGGCCACTTTGGGATCTAGGGCAAAAATCAGTACTTGGTCCTGGTAGTGAAGGCAGAGGGCTGGACTCAATGACCTTTCAAGGTCCCTTCCAGTTCTAGGAGATAGGATATCTCCATTAATTTTTATTTAATTTGGATTCGATATTATACACATGTGACATTGTGTAATGTTATAATGGAAATGTGCCTTTGCAAAGCCCATCAGGGTGTGAAATCAAGGAGCACAGTAGATAAACACTCATCTCAGCTGTGACTCTTGCTGTGATAATCTTTTGAGAGACATTGCAGAGGTACTCTCCTCTCCCACAAAGTTAACTATCTGCTTGTTTTAGCTAGTATGCTCATTATTCGCATGCCAGAAAAAAGAAGCAAGTCTGGGGTTTCTACAAGTTCTGGTTCAGTGTAACTTTCATAAAACAAGATACTGAAGATGGCTGGAAAATGTTCATCAAAACGGTTTTCCATAGGAAAAAGTCATTTCAACAAAACCAACTTTTTCCCCAAATGATGTGATTTTCTGCAAAATGGAAATTCTGAGTTTTGAGTAACTCTGTAAGAGCCCACGAGGAAAGTGGAAGTGGTGGTTTCTTTTTCAAGTTCTTCCGCATTCATTTCCTTCTGAGTAGTAGTATAGAAAGACTTCTTTTAAATGACTGCTCTGAAAAGGTATGCTAAAGCCTGATGTGAAGGTCACGGTCTCTGGTGTCTGTTTTTATATGGTGGTGGCTTTTTATGCCATCAGTAGAGAGGGTGGAAATTTCCAGATGTTGAGTTTTCAGTGATGCTTTTTTCAGATTTGATTTTTGACCAAAACCCAACAAACAAACAAAATTGGGCCTTTTTGCTACCAACTCTGTTGACCTTCAGCTGTTTTAATAACACAGTAAATTATAATCTGAGTTTTCCTGTTAAGGAGGAAAATGTTCTAATCATTTAATGTTCTCCTTTTGATTTTGTTACTATGTGAGTATCTTTCAGATAGACCAGCAACACCATGACCTTGCTTTTTTTGTTCCTTATGAAATATTTAATTATCATTTTACTACTGATGGTTTGAAGCTTGTCTTGATTGAGATTATTAGTTTTGGGGGGCAGACCAGCAAATGGGACCCTTGAATTGGGGTCTCTGACATGATTAGTTAACTGGGCCAACTTGTGTTGTACTTTAATAATTAGGACAAGAGCTAGTCAAAGACAGGAACTGATGCTTCTGTCTCAAAAGTGTTCCGGGCTTCCCTCCTGGCTCCCTACCTGTGTCACTCCTGCCTGCAATTGTTTCTGTGGCAGGCATTTTAGCTGCCAAATCTTTTGTTCGCAAGAATCTAATGACCCGCTGGAGAATGAAATTCAAAGTATATGACTGGTTCAAATATTAAGGGAGTGTCTGAGAGCCAGATGTGCCCAAAGCACGAACTCTAACTGCAGGAGTACAGGACTGCAATGTAAATGAGTGACTGCCACCTTATGTGTGAATCCTTACATGGCTACATACTGGATTTAGGGTTATGATGCCCCTGTAAACTCTGATATCTTGTTAACACTTAACTTTTAGAGCTGCTGAAACGATGGAAATTACTTGGGCTGGGTTCTATGGTCTGTATGTTCACTTTGCACTGTACAGCACGAAGCAAACTTTAACCAAATGGGTATTCCCCCTGTTTAGGGGGTAGGTCTGCTGGCATAGAGCTACTGAAGGCAGTGCGGTGGACTCTTCTGTCAGCCATCTTCCACAGCACCTGCTTGAGCAGGAGGGGAGGTATATGGACAATGGAAGACCATGCCTGCTTACCCACTGGCACAAACTCCCTTACAAAGCTATTGCCATGGCAAAGGTTAGAGTGGACCTCCCTGTTGCTCTAACTTCTGAAGTCAAGCAGCCAGGGAGCTACAATTTGTTCCCTGTGGCACTCAGACTGAGCCGCATTCAGACTTAGCAGAAACCTCTCATCTGACGCTAGTGTAAATCGGGGGTAACTGCGCCAAAGTCAATTGACTTGATTGTCCTCTTGTTGGAAACCGTGTAAAGCAAGAGTAGCTCAACGGTGTACAAACTAGTGCAGTTAAACCAAAGATTAGACCCATAGTGTTGGACTGGCCTGAAACCAGTATGAGATGTGAATCAGGCCTGTTGAGTGTTGACTTTTTTCCTATTTCTGTGGCCACGTCTGGGTTAGTTTGGACCATAATGTCAGGAAGTAATCTGATACGCTGTACTGACAATTGTCTGCTCTGGACAGAGCGAGGTGTGGGAAAAAAATTACAATATGAACAAATACGTAATCTTCAACAATAAGATGAGAAAAAGTCCAAGGGGTAAATAAGGTAATGAAGCAAAAGAAACTAGCTCCACCAATACTGGAAATAAGAGCAAATAGCCAAACATGCAAAATATTAATAGAACTAAGAACATTTTTCAGCCCCCCACTCTCCTGAAAGCAAATAAACCAGTTATCTCCTATGTCTCGTTAGCCCCAAAGGAACTGCAGAGCCTCATGTCCTTCTCTGAAAAGGCAACATGTCAAAGAGCCACCAGAATTGCAGAGCTGCAAGGTCACCTGTAAAGAGCTGCAGGTGGCTGAACTCTGCTGCTGTGTTTGTGACTGAGGTTAGTCTCTACATGCAAGTACATTTGTGCTGAAATGTAGCTTGCCCAGTCAACTAGCTAGCGCATGTACAAATGCAAAAGTTTAATTAGAGCTACAAAACATGGCTTGCTAGAGAACTGAGCTTGGATTGGAAAGCTAGCCTGTTGTTTGCCCATTTGACTTGGAATTAAAGCAACAGTGAAAGCTGCCAATATTTTGATGTCAGCATGTTTTGTTTTTTCTGGATATTTGAGACCTTTCTGATCCTCATTCTGTCAGAGATCTCTGCTCTGGCATCATTCATTATCTTTTAGCAGCTCAGTTATTTTGCCACTAGTTGGGGTGTCAGTGTTCAGTCTGATGTCCCACTGGGCATCTGTTTTAGCCTAGGCCTGCCTGCTTTAAACCAAACAAAAACAAACACCTAAAAAACACTTTTTGAAATCCTGATCATTGTTGGCCCACCCAGGATCCCACCTCAACTCTTATCCTCTTTCTCAATGATGAGGCTTTTTTTGGTGTTTAAAGTATATTGCACCATTTAATGTTAACCACATTCAGTGAGCAGGATGTATTGGCTCAGAATGTTTTTTTGGGTATCAAATTCCTGGGCTTAATTCTGCAGGTTCACTCCATTGGAGCTCTTGGGTGAAAAAAATTGCAGGATCTGGTCACAATTATTCCTTTACAAGGTCAGTAAATAAGATACTAATTAATCCAAGGAGGAAAATAGCACATTTTCATGCTTGTAGATCTCTTTTCTTTTAAGGAAGATGTTCTTCAAGCTTCTGAGTTGGAAGAGAAAGGAAAACTTTCCACAAAGGAGAGGGCTCATGCTTGCTAGGTCAGTTTTTCTTGGGACTAGTAGCTCCAGCTATAATCTTTCACAAGACAAATCATAGTTTATATTATACAAGAGGAATATATTAATTTTTCATATTTACCTAATTTTTCTTGTCTGACCATCTGTGTATATATAAAGTCTTAGTGAGATTAATCTTGTGATATTGGAAATCCAGTTGGATGTTTTCAGTTGAAACACATATAAATAACTGAAGGAGTATCAAACCATAATCCAAAGCAGTGGTTTACATTATAGTAATATATCAGAATCTTTCTTCTCTTTATGAGAGACGTTTTATAACATTTTAATGATTACAAAAATGTAGGCGGTGGGATGAAATTGCACGTTAGGCAGAGGGTACTGCTGACGTAGGAAATTGCTTTTTGTAGCCACAGATCAGAGTGCTAAATCATTTAAGAATTGGTGCATATCCAAAATGCATCTGTTGACCCAGATTCAGTCCTCTGATAACAAGACTGAAGTGATTATTTTTCCAAGAACCCAATAGATTTTATCAACATTAGCACAAGTGCCAATAAATATTGCTGTGTGATTTGCAGGATACTGTAGTTCTTGAAGAATGTATTCATGAAACTCCACTTTATCTTTGCTTATTTTTCCAATTTGTTAGACTATTATACGAAAGAGATGAAGTACAATAATAGTATCCCTAGAGGGAAAACTTCTTCCAAATAACCATCCACAATAATGTATGGAACTTGGATAGTAAAAGTAACATAAACATCCCTAGAATGGATGCTGCTAATGACAACTCTGCTTCAGAAATATAAGGAATCATCTTAATTTATACTCTTGGAGAGGAAAATGTAATGGAGGAAGAAGGGAATTAAGATAACTGTGTTCATTTCCTTGCCAATACAGGATTGTTCCTGATGGCATATATTTACTATTTTGTTCACTGTAATGTTAAGTGTCCTTGGAATAGGTTTCCACCCACTAAAATGTTATCTCCCCTAAGACAACCTCTCCCACAGAAATCCTTTTGCTGGGTACGCAAATTTTACTGAGTACACATATGCCATTGTAGCACTAGTCCTGGTATGGACTAGCTATACTATGACTTGAGAAGAGAGAGTTGGCACTCTATTACCATTCCTTCACATATGGAGACATATTTCTGCCTCCCTGTTCTTTGTAGAAATTGTAAGCTCTGAATAATGAGCAGAGCAGATGTTTGCCTTTAGACAGAATTTGCATTATCATGGCTTCCAAGCTGCCAAGAAGGTCTGGACTCCAGCAGTGGGTTATTTCCTTACTGGAAGAGAAATAAGTAGACCCACGCATGGGATAGCTTATCCTAGTCTGCATTTAGTCATAATATCTACACTTCTGTAGAGATAACATACCAGATAGCAAAACCAGTACAGTTTATAGCTCTTTGAGCTGTAGAAAGCACATGTGTTTCAGTCTCCAGCCACTTAGTTTCTCACCATAAACTACTTCAGAAGCTGAGGTTCAACTCAACCTCTCACAGAGCCAGGTCAAAATAGCATTTATGAGAGAAACTGCAGGAGGGCCCTTACAAGAAGGAAAACACCATGTGATTTTCTTTGTCAAATCTCCCCCAGATAGTTCTGTTCTGGGGGGGAAGGAGTAAACTTGCTGGCCTCAGATGATCCACAGGAAGCTGGAGGCAACCTCATGTTTCTGCCTTGTCTTTGTGGCTGGCATCCTTTGACTCACTGGAAGTGTGGGGTTCATTAAGGTGGCTCCTGTCCAGCTCTACCCCTAGAACCTCACTAAAAAGAAGTTCCCCAATGCAAGAGAGGTCTGGATAATTGAAAAGCCTCGGCCTGCATTAACTTGTTTGTCAGTTGACTGTGTCCCACCCACATTCTCTCCATCTCTGCCCTCTTCCTTCCCACACAAATACCCAGCACCATCGGGTGCCTTCTGCAGTGCCAGGAGAAGGAGCATAATTCTTTTGCAGCCAGAGGCAAATCCATACATGAATGGGAGTGCAATCTGGATCTTGCCTCCAGTACATTAAATCTTTGTGGTGTCCTCCTGCTAAGTTTGTCAATTCCACCCATTCAGGTGTTAATTAAAACAACTTTTGAGGAAGGTTGAAGCCTGGGAAGAGGTTGCTGGCTAACACTTCCCTCCTCTTGTCATGCCATAGAAGACTCTTTGCACCAATTTGTTGACCTGGAAACCTCACTCCACTGGTCACATGCCTGGAGCTGGTTCGAATGTAGTTGAGTGCAGAATCTGGCCTTGTGTGCATGTATATTGATCTCTCCTGGCAGTTGTCCCTAAATGTAGCCTGTAGGTTGTTCCAATATTTGTGTATCTCTCCTCTTCTTAAACCTAATTAAGTAGGTGATACTCCATTTAACCAAAGAAAATAGTATTTTTCTGCAAATATTACAATAACTGGTTTGAAAACACAACTCTTTGAAAAGTTAAAATCCAGTGCTACAGTAGAACATATGACATGTCCTTTCTCATCTAACATGGTCACTGAACCAGGCTCTGTATAAAACCCAAGGCTTTTAAAACAACCAAACTTTTTGAAAACTATGGGAAAGAATGAGTCTTTTTTGCCCCTCTCAAATGAATTTTATATTCATGAAAGGTGGTGGTAGACTGGCAGTCACTTATAATGCAGGGTGTGGTATAAAAACAGATGGGTGGTCCTCTATTTAGCAAATCTCAGGCATATTTTGTAGGTCAAAGAATGTGACATTAAATAATGTAACCAAATTAGTGATATGCCTGTCAAGCTAAAATAAATATAACATTACTGTGTGACATGAATTATTACCTAATGAAGAGTCTTAGACTGAAATGCTTACTCTACACCATACCAGTATTGGAATTTTCCACTTAGATATGCTTGATTACTTTGATTATATGTAGCAAAGCTTTTTACCATTCTATAGTTTTCAATGGGCCAAGTTCAGTATTATGTGAATGTTAAACACTTAATAGGGTTGGGTTTTTACCTCCACCTGAAAAGATATCAAGTACCAAGAACCGAGCAAGTAAAAATAACTCAAAGTATATTTCCTGTTATTTACTCTCTTGTTATGCAGCCTTGGAAAAGTCAGTTAACCTGTTTCCCCAGTTGGCATCTGTTATGACTTTGAATTAAGCAAATATTAACATCCTTATTTTAAAGGTGGTGGCGGAAAGAGAATAAGGTTTAATTCATTATTTGTACAGTGCTTTGAATATATACAAAGCTCTGGACACGTTGTAGGGCTCGAGTTTGCTCAGATCATAAACGTTTTACAACTTTGAAATATATTTTCTTTCTTTATGCACAAACATAACTGAGGCCTAGTCTTCACTTACCGGCTGGTCCGGCGGCACGCCATCGATGTTCTGGGATCGATTTATCGCGTCTGGTTAAGACGCAATAAATCGATCCCAGATCGATCCCGGAAGTGCTCACAGTCGGCGCCGGTACTCCAGCTCTCCGAGGCCTGGTCTATACTACCCGCCTGAATCGGCGGGTAGAAATCGACCTCTCGGGGATCGATTTATCGCGTCCCGTCGGGACGCGACAATCGATCCCCGAATCGGCGCTCTAACTCCACCAGCGGAGGTGGTAGTAAGCGCCGCCGACAAAAAGCGGCAGAAGTCGATTTTGCCGCCGTCCTCACAACGGGGTAAGTCGGCTGTAATACGTCGAATTCAGCTACGCTATTCACGTAGCTGAATTTGCGTATCTTAAATCGACTCCCCGCTGTAGTGTAGATGTACCCCGAGAGGAGTACGCAGCGTCGACGGGGGGAGACTTCCGGTCGCGTCTGGACCCCGGTAAGTCCGGACTAAGGTACTTGGAATTCAGCTACGTTATTAACGTAGCTGAATTTGCGTACCTTAGTCCGAAGTCCGGACTAAGTGGGGACCAGCCCTGAGATATCAAAGTAAAGCCTAAATGTTGTGTTTATGTGTATACATACCCAGTTCCTCTCTTTTTGTGTGTAAATATCCAGCTGTGTGTTTGTGTATGTATTTCCAATTGTAAGGTATGCCAATCATTTTGTTCACTTGGAAGTGGAACCTGAACTTGATCTACGTAATTTGATTTACTGGTTTAAACTCAATTTTTATATGGTGGCCATCACCCTAGTTGGGGGTGCTAACCAAGAACTAAACAAACAAACAAAACCCAATGTCAATAATCTCCCTCTTTCTTCCAAGCAGCCAGAGGTAAATCATTTCCTTAGACCATTTGTCTTTCATTGTTACTTACTGAAGGAAAAATAAGTTGAAGAGGTAAGTTTTTCATTGGTTTGCTGAATACCCTTGCTGTTTCTGCATGGTCAGATAGAAATGGACAAGTCTGCTATCTGTAGCTGGCAAGGAGCTGCATTCATTTCTTTCAGACATCTGTTGTTGCTACAGTTATTTTTGTCACCATGAGGATGGATTACTGCCATTCTTGGGGTTACACCTTACAACTAATCCAGAATGCTGGGGTCCATCTATTTAGCAATATTTTCTGAAGGTGATCGATTACACCTGTGCTCTATGATCTGCATTGGTTACCAGTTGGTTTCCAGGTAAAGTTAAATGCCTTAGCCAAGGTCATTCAGCAACCTAATGGAATGGTAAGATTTAGAACAAACAGCCTGCATGTCCTGATTTCCTGTGTACTAACAAACGAGTTGCATTGTATTCCTAACATCTGGATCCATACCTCATTATTAAATCTGTATTAAAGTAGACAAATTACCATGAAGGGCCTTTAAATGTAAACATTGGTAATGCCCAAACATAATGAACTATTTATGTTGATTTGAAAATTCTGCTCCCAACTAGTTGGCTAAATCTTACATAGCAGTGCCTGGCTCCTAATAGCAGGGCATTAGTGGTGACTGCAATTTGCACAGCAGCAATGAACTCTTTGTCACAATGAAGCATTTTGATCAGATGAGCTCAGCTGAAAAATGAAAATAAATTCTTCCAACTTAGGAAAGGTATCATCTTAGTGAGAGCTGGGTCAGGTCGGAGCTGAGTGGGTATTCTAAGTAATTCTGCTATGGAATTATTATTACCATAATAATATCTCAATGGGATAAAAACTGAGATTTGTACTGATAGCCTTTCACTTTTTATTTGGAAAATCATTACAGTTACATTCTCAAGTTGTATGGAAGAAAGAACACCTGCTGTAGGAGTCTGGTGAAAAGTTATTTCAAGGGGAAAGCTCTTGGAATATAAATTAGAAATATATTAATACTTGCATTAAGCTATTGAAATAGATATTAATTAATATTTTGACACTGACAACTTCCTTTCTTAAATTCTTCAGTGACAAAACTCAGTCTCAAGGTCTGTATCAATATCAGAAAATCATGGGGTATCTTTACCCCTGCATATTGAGATGTGTGCTATCATTTCTAACACCCTTTATTTTGCCTCATCACTATCTCTGTATAGGAAGGAATACTAATGTGAAAGTAGTTTTGAACATGGTGGGAAATTGGCTTCATTGTCCATATCCTATTCTGGATACATTCTCTCTTGAACAGTTTCTTTGCATCAGTACTTTGATTTTAAGTCCTTTGGGATAGAAATCTGATTGCTATTTATCTTCCACCACCATCCAGTATTCTTTTTATTTATTTAAATGTTATCATCTTCCTATCTACATTTCCACCTGTTGTTTCAGTTTTAAAAAAGAGAGAGAAAAAATCTTCCATCTCCCCCAAACCCCCTCTGTTCACTTTTTGTTCAGAATGGCTTCCACAACTCAATCCAAGTGTGTCTGTATTTCCGTGATGGATGGATGTCCACCTCTTTATGTAAAGTAGTTTGGGATCCTTGTGAAGGAAAGCTATAAAGTTATTTATTGTAAGTTTTACAAAATGCCTAACCTCACCATGAATTTCCAAGCCACACCTCAACATTTTGAAATTTTGTTTCTACCCATTTTTTCTCTGCATCAATTTCTTTTGGAGAAATGGATGTTTTAATTTTTCTAAGTGTATGAAGATAAACAAACACTTAAACTTCTAATCAATCCATTCATTTGGTTCTAATCTTGACTATATAAACCTGAGATCCTGGGTGATAGGACACAACCATTTCAATTATATATCTTGTTCTTTATATTTTGGCAAGAGCTTTGCATAGCTAATAAAGACAGGATTACCCTACCTGTACATAACTGATTTGTCTAACTTTCAGATCATCATATAAGATACCATTGTTCACTTTGAGCTATCTAAAAGTATGCTGGTTTTAGGGAACAGCAAAGCCAGTGGGTAGTTGTGTTGATTGACAGAATGACTTTTTTAAAACATCATAAATACAAGTGTTATCTGTAGTTATTCAACCTTCTATAAATCTTTTGGATTAACTTTCTTGACTGTGCTTTGTATCAGCCACTGGCATTATGAAGAAAACACATTTCAGGGAAGTGGAAGTGTCATGCTGCTTTCATACAAATGTGCTTAATATTCCTTCTTATGTGTGCTGGCATCAGTTGAAATAAAACCAGTGTTATCTTTCCCCCAACCTTCCCCCTGAAAGACAAGCAGAGTTCACAGCTCAGCATGTCTAGGTAGTTTCCTTTAAGTAACTTTAAACATTAGAAGCCAACTCATGCTTCTTTTCTGCACTGATAAAGAACACTTCTCAGTTTCTCAGTGGTCTGCCATTAATTAGACCAACTTATTGGTAGCATATGTTGATGGAGCAAATGGTTTATTTTCTTTAGCACAAAAGGTGGCAAGGAAATCAACAAGTCTTCTATCATATGATAACTTTTCTTCTTTCTTGTGCTGGAACTTCTCATCCCAGCCAGCATGTGGGCGCTGGCGGCAGCCTTCTGCAAACGGAAATCGTGTGCATGACAGTCTAGTTGTTGCCAGCATCCAGTAAAAGGGATCTTATCCAGGACAGTGTGATTAACTCTTATTTTTTCCTTTCTCGAGGAGGCTTTGTGTATGTTGGTAGTAATTGGACAATAAATTACAGAAAGAAGAGGCATGTCTGCTGGGTCTTAATCTATAAAATAATGTGTTCACAAAATGCATGGTGTATAATTGCTATTAGTGTTCACCTTGGAGGCCACGTCATATTCTTTATCATTCCCCTGTATCAAAATTGTTCCTACACCATCACCTACAGGAATCCCTGCTGTGGATGGGGTGGTACAGCATTTCAGTCCTCTGTTTATCTCAGTACTGAAGAGCTTACATTCCTGACTCATGTTTGTACAGCACCTAGCACATTGCTGTTCAGCTCATGGTCTGAGAATTTTTGGAGGCTTTATGAAAGTGACTTGTTATAACAACAAATATGCATTGATTCATTTTCCTAAATTAGGAACGACGAGCTCCATATCCCAGTGGGGGAGGCTTTTTGTTATAAATGTTTATAGAATGCTGTTACTATACTGTTGTTACCAGTGTTCAGTTACTTGTATTTAGTGTTTTTAAAGCAAAGTTTCTTCTAGAAGATAAATGTCCTGGAAGTTTTGAAAAGTAAAATCTTGCTCACTTGTAAAATATAAATTAGAGGGGAAAGCCTGATTGCTCCTTAAGGCTGGTGTCAGTTTTCAATCCAAACACAAGTGCAATACAGCTTCTGCATGACCATTCCAGATGTCCCAACAAAGGAATAAGGCTGTGTCTGGGTTTGCAGGAATCTCAAAGGGGCAAGTACCAGGAGTGAATTCTTCATCCTCACTCCAGCCCCTTTATGATGTGTAAAAGGACTAGAGCAGTATAAACTCATCGTATAAGCCCCATATCCGGCTGGGGGAGAAATCCTCTGGTGCAGGAAGTGCGGAAGATGGCCATCAGGTTGCATCCTGAGTACCTCCTTGCAAACTCTGGGATAGGTGGTGGGGCTGGAAGCAGGAGAAGTGTATCCAGGCAGGGCTGCAGTACTGCAGAGGTTCAGGGCAGCACTGTGGACCATAGGGCAGCTGAGACAGCCTTGGGACTCATCTATGTTATGGCATCCTGTCAGTTACACTGGGGCCTCTCAGACCCAAAACAGCCCAGGCTGGGTCAGGCACAAAAATAGCAGAAAACCACCTTGGCCCACTCTCCTTTTAGAGAATCTCACCCCATAAATCCTGAGACTTACGAGTAATTCAGCCCGATCTCTAGCCCAAAGCAGTTCCAAGAGTAATTCCATTGAACACAGCCCAACACTTCACTTATTCTCCAGAACTTAACAGAGTCTACTCTCTCCTTGGTAAAGATGTGAGCTTTCTATTCCTGAGCTTTCCACTCGTCCAGCGTATCTTTCTGATGAAGGTTTGAATGGCAGTAGCCTGTCAAGGAAGGAGGAGTAGGACCCTTTGAAGTAGCAAGGTACATCAAAATCCCACTGGATTGTCTAGCTAGCTTATCTGAGCTCTGACGATTTTTGACCATAAATCATAGGCTGGAACAAACTATCTAACAGATTATACAGAACACTTGAGCTTGTTGGAAAAAGGACAATTTCACTATCGTGATGAGCATGGTAGAAAAACCAATGTAGAGGAGAAAGTGTGTTGCTTTGATTGAAAAATCTTGACTACTCTAGAGAATAGGAGTGTATGCCGGGAAAGCATCCAATTTCCCTTTCGTGTTGTGTCCCTGGGAGACTTAGCCCTTGTCTACACTGGTGTAGCTGTACTGATCCTAGTCTAGATATGACTTCCATCAGTTTAAGTAGACCATTACAAATCAGATTTACCCCAGTTTGAAACCAGGCCAAACTGCATCAGTGCAAATTGTGCTGCACTGATGTGAAGTGTCAGCATTAGGGATCTGCACTTGCACGGATACATCAGTAGCTAAACCACTATTGTAGACACCACCTCAGGCAACTGCTCAGGAGGCCATCTTAGAACACCTGAAAAATCTTCTATCACAATGGGGCCTTGGTTATGACTGGGGCATGTAGACATCACTATAATACAAATCCATGATACTAAATGATAACTGAGTATCCAAGGAGAGCAGTTAGTGATGCAGATTAGCTAATTTTAGCCTCTCGGTTTAGTTTGTGCTCTCTCTCTTGGCTTAAAAATACATTTAGTAGTTGAATAAGTGCAAAGTGTTATTACTAGATTATATAAGAAGTGGTAGGAAATCAACAAAGTAGCATGACTTAGTTATTCAAAAAGCACCCTCTTGAATTTTGGCTTCTGTTGAACAGAAAATATTCCAAGAAGTTAAGACCAAACTTCTCTCTGATCTGAGACTAGTGGATGTTCTGTACTGTTCTTTTCTGCAAGACAATCAGCCTAACTAAACCGAGAGAGCTGTGGAAGCAGTGATGTGACATATTTGAAATGCAGACATTTGACCACATTCTGGTTTGAATTCTAAATTGCTTGGTTGTTCATATTTCTGTTAAAGTGCAAAGACTTTCAGAGGCCCATTTGCACATGCCATTCCTTTCATTGCGAAAAAGTAAAAACTGCATTTTTACTTTTATTTCTAGCCAAATTAATATTTTCATTAAAATACAAATGTAGTCATCTTGCAGTAAGTGAAGCTGAATAAAATTGAATGCACCAATATTTTGCAATTTTATATAGCCCACCGGTTAATGCACAAGTTACAACAACACGTTGTCTGAGTATTTTCAGGCACTCTTAACCAACCAGAACACATCAGCACTAACACTAAGCTCCTGTGCCCAGAGATCAAAATACATTAACCCTTTAGTTGCTGGATTAAATGCACAGACCTGTCCTCGCTTACAGACAGCCCCCCAACCTAAAGCAAATACTCACCAGCAACCACACATCACTGAACAAAAACACTGACCCAGGAACCTATCCTTGTAACAAAGCCTGATGCCAACTCTGTCCACATATCTATTCAAGTGACATCATCATAGGACCTAATCACATCAGCCATACCATCAGGGGCTCGTTCACCTGCACATCTACCAATGTGATATATGCCATCATGTGCCAGCAATGCCCCTCTGCCATGTACATTGGCCAAACCGGACAGTCTCTACGCAAAAGAATTAATGGACACAAATCTGACATCAGGAATCATAATACTCAAAAACCAGTGGGAGAACACTTTAACCTGTCTGGTCATTCTATGACAGACCTGCGGGTGGCTATCTTACAACAGAAAAACTTCAAAAACAGACTCCAACGAGAGACTGCTGAGCTGGAATTGATGCAAACTAGATGCAATCAACTTAGGATTGAATAAGGACTGGGAATGGCTGAGCCATTACAAACATTGAATCTATCTCCCCTTGTAAGTATTCTCACACTTCTTATCAAACTGTCTGTACTGGGCTATCCTGATTATCACTTCAAAAGTTTTTTTTCACTTACTTAATTGGCCTCTCAGAGTTGGTAAGACAACTCCCACCTGTTCATGCTCTCTGTATGTGTGTGTGTGTGTGTGTGTGTATATATATATATATATATATCCTCAATATATGTTCCATTCTATATGCATCCGAAGAAGTGGGCTGTAGCCCACGAAAGCTTATGCTCTAATAAATTTTAGTCTCTAAGGTGCCACAAGTACTCCTGTTCTTTTTGCGGATGCAGACTAACACGGCTGCTACTCTGAAAACTGCAAATTGTGTGTCATGGCATTTAGGGCTTGGCCTAGACAGCAAGATTTATAGCCAAAACTCCAGGCGTACCTGGAGTGAAGGGTAAAATATGAATGCTATCCACAATATCACTTCAAAGGAAAAAATTAATCGAATTTTACTGATGGCTGCTCTCAGAAAAGCAAGAAAGGATACCACTTCTAAGAGTAAAGCACACAAAAATGATTGACAATTGTATTTACTGTTACAGAAAAAGAAATTTTCTTAAAAGCCCACCGATTTGAAGAGTGATGGTCCCTTTAAAGGGGAATTGCTTTCAACCAGGGAGTCCTCTGGGACGTGATTCTCAAAACAGGAAATTTACATAATCATTGTCAACATGCAAAGTCCTTATTTTCCCATGCATAAAGGGCACATAAATGTTTAGTAAATAGAGCCCAATGTGATTTTTTTTTTTAATTCTTCCTGAGTCACAAGTGAGATATTATAACATGGTTAGTATGTTGTGATTAAACTTAAAGCAGCCATAACACATGAAAAGCTATTGTCTCCCGTTATCAAATAGATCTGCAACCATATGCATCCAGAAGAGCAACCTTATCAGGCGAATGGCTAAATATATGCACTGAGAAAATTAACATATTGCCAACGTACACCTTATACATCTTATGGCTTTTAGAGACAGTTTTATAAAACCAGATGCTTTTTCCATAAGAAAAGTTCAGCAGCCATAAAGGAAATATGTGCAACATGGTTGCATTTCATTTTTACATATCCTCTAATTAAAGATGTGCCAAACTCCTTGAAAATAACTCACTTGGGCAGTGAACCACATTATTCAGTGATTTGCAGATAGCACAAAAGAGAAGGCATAGGCATTTTGTTCACTCTTCAAATGGGCATGGTTTTCCACTGCATTTGTCTTGCCGAGGCTCGGCAAATTGACTCGCATTGCTTAATGTCTCATTACTTTGTACCAGGTAAAGTATCAACTTTTTTATAACAGATGGGAGTTTTTAGGTGGCGAATATTAAAATCAGAACAAATTTAGCAGTAATGTTATCCCTGAAGAAGGTTTTGAGGATTTCTCCTTCAATAAAATTCATTAATGAATTCTAGAAATATAATCAAATTGATTTTACTGCTCGATTCAGAATCCATCTTGTCAATCATCAGGGAGACATCTGACATGATTTAGGGCACAGGCCCAATCCCACTCCCACTGACCTCAGTGGGAGCAAAAAAGGCCACTCAGGCCTTGTTTACATTACGGAAACTGGTGTAATATCCTAATGTAGATAGGCTGCAGTAACACATAACAGGCCTTGCTCCACTGTAGCTTAATCCATTAGTATTTGTGCACAAAGAATCCATCGCAAATACCGGGAGCTGGTGCTGGGAGAATTCCATAGGTACAAGGGGGAGAAAGAAGAGTCCTCCCTCCCCCAGCTGCACAGTCACTACTGAAGTCTAAGGGGTGGTTTAGCCTTCAAAAACCCTAGCGTCCCCAGTCATGTGGGAAGAACTGGAGGATCCAGAGATCACCCTGTTGCATCCTCTAAACCAAAGAACCACTGTATACAACTGCACTGGACGTTTGTATGAATCTGGACTCCTTTGCGTACAGGTGGTACTCCCTCTGTGTGCTCCTGGCAACCACAACCGCTCCATGTCAGGGACCCTCAATGTCAGTGATGGTGGGGGGACGACTTGCTTCCAGACATACAATGACTTTTCTATTTTCCTCTCTTTTAAAATCCATGAAACGCTGTTGCTCCACCTTAGGTCACTAAGGTGCCTTTGTTGATTGTGGGGGATAGAGGAGGTCCACAGGAGCTGGGGGAGAATCAAAGGCTTCATGTTCCTATACTTCATCTCAAATTGACTGGAGAATAGCTCGGGAATCGTATGTCAAACAATGCAATTTGTGGTGCATTTTTATCTTCCAGCAAAATTCTAGTTGTGAGGGTTTTTTTTGTTTTCTTTTTTTTTTTCCCTATCTTCCTCAGCTGATGGAGTAATTTGAAATATTTGTTTCTCTTTAATTTTCAAGCATTTTCATTGTGGGCTGGATTCATTTCTGCAGAGGCAGGCTACTACAATTTGCCCTATTGCAGGAATTCTGCTAGGAAGGGCGGTTGTAGAATCGGGGTGGGGCTCGATAAGATGAAGATCCTGTTTGGGAAACAATTGGCACATCTCCTGCAGGCCCGACCCTATCTACCTGGGGGTTTGCTGGCTGGTTCTGGGCCCTTAGTGGAGCACAAGTTGTGAGGGTTTTTGCATCGTCATTCCACTGCTCCAGGCAAACTTCTGTCAGGGTTGTGTTGGTGAAAGCCCTTCATGCATAACAGAAGCATCTTCTCATGATGTTAGAGATGGAAGAGACCTGCGATATTATTTAATCTGTCTCCGATGCACTATTTGGTAGTGTTCCTGTCCCTGGAGTTTCAACAGTTTCAGGCAAAGGGGTTCCCACCACTTCCCATTAGCAGACAATTGCCCTGTTCTATATTTGTGCTTTCACCTCTAGAACATGACAATTATTTTTTGATAGCATAAATCCTTGGTTTCATCCCATTATTCCTAGTTATACACACTTGACCTTTGCTAAATAAATCCTCTGCTCCACTGGATGCTTTAATATACTTGTAATTACTAGCTATATGTTCACATCCTGGAAAACCAAAACTCTGGGAGATACCCAATCACGTCACAAGCACAGCCATTCCTTTGTATTACAAATGAATTGCACTGTTGGGGTTAAGACCAGACAAGTCCAGAGCCATTTGTGTTTAATGTATCTATCCTGTTAACATTGTGATTTAATTCAAAGTGAATACAGTCGTATAATTCATCTCCTTTGTGAAGAATTCCCTATTTTATTGCTAACATTTATGGAAAGATGCTAGTTGTATTTGTGACAATTAGTTCATTTCCAGATTCAATGCATGACATTTGGCTTAGCATGTTAGTACACATCTCAATGCGATGGGGCTCTTGCATTCTTACAGTAGATACATCTTTTCAAGGGATTGGATTTCTCGCACCATCTAACTCTGATAGCAAGGGAGAGCTACTGAAGTGTGGTGTTGACGGTTTAGAAAATTGGATGGCAGACAACAGGAATAGCTAGGTGGGATGCTGTTTTTTGTTATGGACTTGGAAAGCTTGGTATGGGTGGCAAGGAAAGGCATTCTTTTAGCCGATCAGAAGGTTTAACACTAGTAGTTTCAAATCTTCTTTTGCTGATCTGTTGAAGATTGTGTAATCTCTCTAGCTTGCAGATGCTGAACAAAAAAAAAATTACTGTTACACCTTTAATCTCTCTTTTCCTCTTTCCTGTCTTCCGTATATAATCCAATCCACGTTCACTCAGGAACGAAAAGTATAAAATGGAATTTGATGAAAGGTGAGTTTCCACTTTCCAAGAACTAATTCTCTTCAAAGAGATTATCTGTATTACCAGGAAAAGCTACTGCTTGTTAGGTGATGTCTAGCAGACATAGTTAAGCCAATAAATAAAGTATTCCTTATCTCAGCACATGAGAATAAATAAAAATGTATTTATTGGAATAAGACTGAATAGGGATTTAACAGGAGATCAGATATGCTTGTTAATTTCAGGGATAGCTTTTTTTCTTAAATGGAAAGATTTTACAGCTTCCTGGAAAATCAAACTCTGCCCTCATTTAGACAATGTGCAATAGTTTTGCATGAGAACTAAGTCAGGGCAGAACTTGTATAAAAGCTGACCGGTAGCACCCATGAATGAACAGAGAGATTTGGACTGGAGGAATAACCTCAAAGGGACCAAAGCTGCAACCCTTACTCAGGCAAAAGTCCCAGCAAAGTCCATGGGTATGTCTACAGTGCAATCAAAGACCTGTGGCTGGCCGTGCAATGTCAGCTGACTCAGGCTCACAAGGCCAGGACTCCAGAATTGTTTAATTGCAATCTAGGTGTTTGGGCTCAAGCTGGAACCTGGGCTCTGGGACCCTCCCCTTCCATGGAGTCCCAGCGCCCTGGCTCCAGCCCGAGCCTGGATGTCTACATGGCAGTTATATAGCCCCACAGTGAGCACGCGTCAGCTGACGGGGCCAGAGGCAGCTGTTTAATTGCAGTGTAGACTTACCCAAAGGGCTTTATGGTCAAGCCCTAGAAAGGGGTGGTGGCGGTGGAGGGAAACACTTCTTCCATTAGCTTATAACTGTGCATGTGTTGTGTGTACAAACAACCCCAACTATGTAGGTGGGACATCATTGTGGAAAGTCTATGAGAAGAACTGTAAAATGCAGAGGTTACTTTTCTCCCAGGCTACAACCCATAGTTCTAAATTAGATTATAATAACTCTCACTTCTTGCTTCACAGTGCCTTTAGCAGCTCCTTGGCATTGTTCTAGCCATAAGATGACTGCAAATATCATTGAAGAATCAGTGATAATTTTAGATACCAACTAGTGATTGGCCCAAAGAGGAGGGTGTTTACTAGGGCTCATATGTGAATATTTATGTCCATCTAGCCTTCACCCATATACCAACATTCACATGGGAAAAATAATTCCTTTTAAGGAGTGGCACATAGACTGTATAGCCAATTTGCATGAGTAAGTGCAATCCATCATAATACATCTCCGAAGATTAACCTGTTAATGAGATTGACAAGATTTTAAAGGAAAACACCAAAGTGAAATGTATTTTTCACTCTTAACTCCATAGCTTTGATCAAGGAAACAAAGCAAAATGTTATTTTAAGAAGACACTAATGACTGAAAAAGAAGTGATGTGTTTAAAAATCTTTATCTGCTGTGAATAATGGTTGCAGGGCTTGCTACAACTGCCATTAATGTCTATGAAAAGACTCCTGTGCCTTATTCAGCTACTGTCTGCTAGTAGAAATTTTAATACTTACATCTCTGATTACTAGAATCTATGCTTAGTGAAGTCTTATTTTCTGTGATCAACAAATATATTTCATATTGTTTATTGTGGAATACAAAGCCTTAACATTTGCAAGCATCAATGAACAGTAAAATATAGGGACAAATGATTGACGGGGCAAGAAACAGACAGGTACTCTATGTAATAGACTAAAACCAGCCTCTGGAAAAAACATGAAAAATGGAAATTAAAACAACTGAAAAACAAAGAGCATTTCAAATTTGTCTTAATTCAATTTTTATAGCTTTGCGCACGTTGTTACTCAGCCAAAAAATGAGCATAATATTTTACAAATTTAATGGTACAGTTTTGTGTGCGCATGTCTTATACTCAGGATCAAAGTAAAATGAAAAATGGAAAAATAAAAGCTTCAATTACAGTGGGTTTCAGGTCATCTAAAGTCTATTTGAAATTTTAACTGCACCAGTTCACCTCCAAATGATAGTAATAGTAAGCCTTTACATACTTGAAAGTTTTATTTGTTACAAAATATAAGGAGAGAGACTCCATGTACTCAGAGGAAACATTTTTGTTTTTTATGGGGGTCATCTGGGAAGAAATATTTCCCCATTGAAACTTGGTAATGAATATTTACATATACCCTTCATTATATCTGGATGAGGGTACTGTTACATCTTGTCTGTCTGTGTCTATCACTTCGGAAGTCCCCTCATTTGTTTTCCACATAGGCACTCTAGTTGTGAAGAGTGAGTAAACTGAAACAGTATTTAGTACAAACAGTATGTAACTTATGGTTTCCTCCAGTCTGCTAGAAGTGCACATTCCATTTCCTCACAAGAACAGGGCTTGTCTGTTTCCTAGCTGACTACACTTTCTTTGTTCCATATACCAAGGCTGACAATTCAGGGCCTTGGTCACTATAAAAGATGCAATTGGATGGCAAAATTTGGGCCCTACCTGAACTTATTTTTCTCCTCCACATTAGGCGGAGTTTCATTAATTTCATAAGAGACCCACATAAGTGTCATACAATCGTAAACAACCTTCACTGCTTTGGCAATTGGACCTTTTGTGGTCATGTGCAAGTTCAACTTGTTTGTGTGCAGCACCTTTTAATAACTAAACTTGTGGTGCAACTGTAAGCTCAGCAGGTCCCACATTTTACAAACTATTCAACTGATAATGGGTGAATCTAAAAGTTTGGAATACAGGTGTGGCTAGGACGCAAAAGTTTGGATAGTTATCTCAAGTTTACTGAAAGTATACCAACTTCTTGGGTCTGTAGAATTAGGATGGCAGTCTCAGAACATGCTCTCTGACACTCAGCTTCTAGTCCTGCCCTAGTCACGTGGATGCTGAAAAAAGTAATTTTAATATTTCAAACACCAAAGCTTTGGTTTGAATTCATTTTCATGGTGAAAAATGTATTCACTTTAGACTCCTCCCCCACCCCAAATATTATCCAGTCTATGAGATTAGTAACCATTTTATTATTACACTGATCTTTCCATAAATCACAGAGGTGGTTTGCATTTCAGTGGGAGGGAAGTCATTCCTATACCTGAACATGCAGACAGCAATCTGGATTGCCAAAGTCTGGGACAGTTGAGGATGGTGGCACCATATTTCCTGTGTTCTTCTAAAAACCAATCTCCAACACTAAATCTCCTCTTACTCTGAGTTCAATAAATTCCTTCTTTGTGTATCTCTCTCTCTCATTCTTCTGTTTTAAACATACAGACTGAGGAAACTCACTATGAAGGTAGTGAAAGGGAATTTCATCTATTGGGTTTTTTTGGTAGACTAGGGTGCCACATACGTGTCTCATTTCTTGGTTAGTTTAATCATCTGAATGTAGCTTAGGATCTGCTTAGGACATGAAATGTGAAGTATGTGACTCTGTATGAGAAGGCTGGGCCAGTGGCCAAGGGGCTAATTTTTCTTGATGGCAGATGTACTGGTAGATACAGGAAGTGCTTTGATGAGCATTTTGAAAGGCTGGATTTTAACTTTGGAAGTAAATGTCTTTTTTTTTTTATTGACACATGCTTGTAATCATGAATGTTGTAGATTATTTCATTTATCATTAAAAAACTTTAAATAGAATTAAATTGGTAAATCAAATTTTTCTCAGATTCTCTGAAGTCTTAAGTGCTGCTTTTAAGATGGTAATTATCACTCAGTGGAGCTTCATATTTCATTGCTTCATTGATTGATAAAGCTGGTTTTACATGATTTTAGATACCATAGAGCTGATTTTCAGCTGGAATAAAGTGCCTTGCTCCAGGATCTGGCCCTACATTAGCAAGTGCAACTGAAACTTACTGTTTCAAGAAGGTTTCTGGTATAGGAAACTTTTTTTTCTTATAAGTATTGTGTATTCCCCTTGAAACTATAGTGGCTTTCACTTTCTATGTATTGCATCTTTTAACTTCCAAGCACACCTCTGTGGGAAGAGTTCAGAGCTGTGCAATAAGTTGGGAGAGGGGGGATATTGTTTTCTCAAAGAGACTTTACTTTTGTTCTTTCTTGATGGCTTGTTGTCAATGTAAAATCTATTATCTCTGAAAAAATGTGTTTGCTCTGGGAAAACATAACATCTAACCTGATCTGAATGTGGAAAAAAAGAAGATTGTTGTGGAGGGGGAAAAGCAAAGTATCCAGGCCAATTTCCCAATACTTATGTCTTCTCCAATGAAACATTCCGGGCAAACATGGTTAAGCAGCCAAACTTTCAAAGTCTTCTTCTGGGACAAAAATCTTTTAAATGGATAGGTGCTCCTGGGCATTTATTAAATGTCATCTGACAAACAAATCTGACTTTTTTCTATCCAATATCCCAAATATCATCCAGCTTGGGAAGATGCATATAAAATTAAAAATTGACACTGAGGGCCAATCAGCTCGCTTGACTGGAGATGATACTAAACGGAGAACAGACTTTGTTCAAGCCCTGGCATGTACTTTGCAAAATCTAGAGGTCTTAGTTAGCTGAGAAGAAACTGAAGACAGTGGAAATGCCCTTCATTTTAACAGAAGACTTCTGAGACTTTTGGCCCACCCATACTGCTTACTGCTGTGAGTAGTCCAATGGGACTCAGTCATCAGTGGGATCAGATCAGACTGTATTGCAAGTCCCTACATGGACAAAATAGACTCACCAAGAGTAAATTGTTAATGGAAGATTTTGTTACAGCTGCGCAATAACAGTGCACGTCAAGAGATGGAAGGAAAGGGAAGCATCAGCCAGTGGCAAGAGTGAAACAAAGTTGGGCATATCCTTTTGCAATGCTATGGTGTTTGCATCACAGGTAGGATAATGAATGGGAGCAAATGTTAAAAATGAAACCAGAATGTCCCTATTGCTGGAGCTGAAGATACCCAAATCTCTGACTATAGCTCATAGCTGCAGACTTTTCTCTTGCACAGTTCTGTTTACAATATTTTAATAAGCATTGTTAAATACAGGAAAAAACATAGGATCAATTTTCCCATCCTATGGGACAGTTCATGGAAGAGAGAGCAAATAGCAAGACATCTCCATGAGGTTATCCCTCTTCATCCTTACTTGTTTCCTTCCAAAGGGTTCTTTGGGCCATAGCACATACCTCATAGACTCCATCCAACTCCTACTGAGGTCAATGGAAGTTTTGTCACCAAGTTGAATAGAACATTAAAAAAATGGCATGTTGATGTATGAACACACATAGTACAGCAATCTACACTGTAGCGCATAGATGACCAAACAGTCATTCAGATCAGATGCTACCTAACAGAACATAATGCAGCCCTGGTTTGTGTTATGAAAACTTAAGAGATGTAAAATAACAGGCCTTTGTGACTGTTTGTCAACACACTGTAGAGGACATCACTGGAATATATAAACCTGCCATTTATTACTTTCTTGACAATATCCTTTTTCATGATTCGTTCAACATGAATCCTGGCACAAGACCTCTAAATGACCTTTGATGCTCTGTCACAAATTGCACCATGTATATTTAAATAAAATATCAGAGTAAGAGTCAGCTTGGGAGCACCTGGCCTTCTTCAAAGGGGGGGAATTCCTGTGATAACTAAAACTTTAATAAAATGTGTGAATGGAGTGAGTAAAATGAGATGGGGGAACTGCAGCATCAGTGACTGACCTGGCCATGTTCTATTAGCTGAAAAAGGAATTTACAAATGATTCTGCCATTCATTGCCAGATTCACTGTTGTTACACTCATGCCAAGCCAATGGGTGAAAATCATTACCTCTTTTTGATTTAAGAGTATCTTGCATCCTCTTTACACTAGTGTAAGTGACTACATAAGATACAAGGTAATGAACCTGGTGCACAGTCTCTGGAATGGATTGAGGCAGCCTGATAAGTCATGTAGCTTTCTTAGGTGATCACCATCTGACAGACATTTAGCTCTCTTGAAACTGGCAGAGTGAATGGCTTTGAGAGACAGAAGTACAGATTGTTGCAAGACAGTATAGGTTGGGAGAGTTCAAGCAGGAGTGCACGGCAGAAGAGGGAAACTTGGATTGTTGGAAGGAAGCCCATTACTCACATGTAGGAGTTGTGACCAGGTGGAAGAAACCAGGAGCAATAAAGCTCTTTACCTGGTCAACCTGTATGTGATTAGGGCTATTGTACCTGGTGTGGCAGCTGAGGCGATGAGTGGAAAGGGTGTGCGAGGGGGGTCACATGCCCCCCAGGTTTGCTGTTGGGCTTATACTGAGCATGCTCAATGACACTGCCGAAGCTGGGTGCCATCCCTCTGCCCCCCTCACTATGGGTCGTCTCTGTGTGGAAAAGGCAGAGTGGGTTTTTTTCCCTCTTGTTTTCTTGTTACCATATCAAAGGATTTATCACGAGCATTGAGATCAATGGATGAAGAGTTAGATTACAACTAAGGATTGTTACTACTACTACTACTTATGAAAGAGACTATTGGTAATACATTTGCTTATGATTTAGACAGGAAATTTGGCTATATTAGGGCTTTGACCGGACTCTGGCAAAATTTAAGACGGGATCTTTATCAGTCTTTTATAATCAGAATCTCAGTTCTTCCATGATAACTGAATAAAGGCATCTCCAGCAGCACTATTCTTCATGCCAGGTTCAGTTTAATGTGGCCTCCGAAGGAAGAGTCAGCACCATCTATCTAATCTGATTCTACAAAGTGTGTTGTAAGGCCAGTTTTTCTCCTTTATAGTGGAAAAAGGCTAAGAATAAAATCCAATAACAAGGATGAGCTAAAGGCCAGTCTTTTTAAAAAGGATTTTATTTGGCAAATAAAACAAAGCTGTTTTGGATTGTGAAAAAGTAATAAATTTTATAGTCCAACTATACACAAAAGGCAAGTTCTCTTAGGCCCCTTTACTCCCAGTGAAGGCCAACTGTGAGCAACATCTGCAAAACAATTCATTTCAATAGGACATAAATAAACAGGATCATTTATTAAAATCCCAGGATGCTTAATTTAGGAAGAAAAAACAAAGATTTTGCCTTTAAACATTTCACTCTTTTCTGTCAGATGACTTCAAAACAAATGAATATTTAAAATCAAAGGAAAACACAGCAGTATCTTTGGAGACGAGTCAAATTACTGGACAAATGTGTTTTATGAAGAACCATAAGTATCTGGAATGCCCATATGTTTTTCCTTTACCCTAGTGCCTAACTCCCATTGAAATTCAGTGGCAATTGGGTGCCTAACTCCCTTAGGTGCTCTTTGAAAATCCTGGCCTTAGCCCTCACTTCCACTGCCCATGTTCTGTAACTTAAATTCTTGCCTTTGACACTGGTCTTGAAATATTTCAAATGCATAGAAACTATCCTTCTACACACAGTTCCGTTTAAAGTCAATAATACATCTGCGAGTACTTGGATCTATTCTGCGAAGGATTTGCTGGACACAGACCTGTGTAAAAATGTGAATAGATTTGGGAAATGTTACAAGCTGGGTTCTGCCATTGCTTTTTAGACAAAAATTTCCACAGTGGAGGGAGGCGGAATCTCAAAACATTTTAAAAACATTTTTTTTCTATTCTTTGAAATGTCATTTTAGTAAATCATTAATAATAATAATAATAATAATAATAATTCTGACCACACTAATAAAAGTTTCTTTAGCTTACTGTCCTATTTAACTAATCACTGGCTTTCTTCTTTGACAGACAATAAGTATCTGCTGTGAGGATGAGAATTTTATATTTTAAAATATTGCAGTATGATAATGCACTTAAAATATTGTAGGTAATATGGCTTTATTTTATATCTTAGGTGTGGTCTTTCTTCAGATGTTTGTCATCTCTTACTGTATAGAATGAATTCAAATAGAGTGATATTAGTCTATAACCTTACATAGTCTATAATCCTGATAATATCATCACAATTAAGTTTCGTATGCGTTCCTTAATTACTGGTAACTACTGAGCTTCCTCTTTTTAAAAAAAACATTAAACACTTCGTAAAGAGTTGAATAACTGGTAGTAATAGGATTGTTACTGGAAGAAAAAAAGAACAGAAAAAATAATGAAATGGGCTCTCAAATGCTTCTGAAACGGTTCTTTGCCTTTTAGCTGAAGAAGATAGAAGCTTTGGCAGAAGCAACAATAGTTAATTCTGCACAATCCTTTTTGTAACCTCACTGCTACTGTGAAAACTGTTAAAGAAAAGAGGTTATTCTGCTTATGAACCCCCACCACTAACCCAGTCCAATGGTTTACTGATTAGCATGTTGCCTAACTGGATGGGGAGATGAGTTTTCAAGTGACACTGGAAATATTTCTTCTTAGGCCGGCTAGAGATGGGTTCCTCAATAAGTGACCCAGTCAGTCTTGAAGGGAGAGTACATGGAGCATGGATGGATGAACCATTTCAGATTTAAAAAAATAAAACCAGACAACTTTCACTTTAAACTCAAATACGTTTTTGTTCTTTCCCTAAATCAGGGCTTCAAATACTTTCACACAAGGACCATATCTTAACATAGCATTTCATGGCCCACTTCCCTTCCCATTGTCTAACCCATAAAATTCCTGTGGCAGCCACAGCAATTGATGACAGAGAAAAGTGATAATAGGTGTTTAATGAGGGTTTAGCTGTCTTTTTAATGCAGTGTAGCAGCTGGCAATGGGAAGGGCCAGCACCATTTGACCAGTGAGCTCTCCATAAACCACTGTTTGAGAACTTCTGCCTAAATGACTGACTTCTTTTTATAGGCCTTAATGTCTACACAGTATTGGGCATATTTTCTAACAGGCACACAAGCGACTGCATGCTTTTGTGATCACACTTGAGCATATGACCCTGTCTTTTTACTGTACATTATGGCTACACTTGTAAGTGAACTTTAATGATTTTTCTTTGTCTAATACTGTCCACTTTTAGTATGCTTTAAATTTTGCAGTTTACCATACAGATGAGAAACAGCCTACGAAACACATTATAAGCTATAAAAAGTGGACATTATATTGCTGTCCTTCAGTACTGTATTATCTTGGCTTACAAAGTTTTGTTATCCTCCTTGGTACTGCAGCAGTCCCTGAAACTGGAATTTGGCATTTTGCTTTATGTAATGCTGTCATTTCATAGTTGCTTAATAAATATTTCATTCAAAGAGAAAACTAAAATCAATCTTAATTTGAATGGTTGGTTGGTTGGTTGGTTTTTAGAGGGTTTAAATGTTTTTTGGCATTTTTTAATTAAAAAACAAAAGTTTAAACTTCCCACAATCCTGAGTTCAGCTAACAAAGCTCTTTGGGGCACAGACAGTCTGTTATGTTCATACAGTAACTAGGACAATGGGACCTGGCCTTTAGGCACTACCATGATACAATAACAAAGCAAATAAAATTCTCTTGGAAACCAGCAATGGATTAAAAAGCTCATGAAAGTCTTCTCTCACAGCGTGAGCATACCAATGAGTTTTAATGAGCTCAGCAAGTGTTACCTTTACCTTTACGTGCTTTTCTTTGAGGTAGGTCTGTTACTACTGTATCTTTGATTGTTCTTTTTAGAGCTATATTACAACGTCTGAGACAGCTGTCATGCCCTCTTGTCTGCTGGTATGTTATGATGCAGCTAAGGGCAGTAAAGCAAATGAAGGCCAGAAGACAGCAGGGTGACAGGGGTCTTCAGAGCAAACTGCATGGCCTGCTTCTCCAGCTGAGCATTCACACAATAATGCCAATGGAAAACGCACGCGCCAAACTTAGAATACAACATCTTACAAAAACCAGTCCTAGCAGAGTAGATAGAAGATGAAGATACCTGTATATGAATGCTATGCGGTAGGACCGAGATCCTCAAAGGTATTTAGGCACCTAACTCCCATTGATTTCTTTCAGGATCTAGGCCTACAATGTTAGCTGCTATAGATGGGTATATCTCCACTGATTTCAATGGTACTATACCACTTTATATCATCTGAGGACTTGGCCTTAAAACTTTTGCAATATTTAGATACCATGCTGCTGGGGCACATGTTTCAGCGTAGATATATAGGAAAGGTGATATCCTTATATCTCAGCATACATTTCTATGAACTGTGCCATCCAAACACCCTACGGCTGTCTTGGCATGCCTCAGGTTTTCATGTCAACAGCCAGGTATCCAATTCTTGTGTTTGATGTCAAGGTGAAAATAACATTTTGTTTATATTGCAGTAGAACCTAGAAACCATACCCAAGATGAGTGTCCCAGTGTGCTAGATGCTGTACAGAGAAATAGTAACAGAGGTTCCTTGTTCTGAGGAGCTCATAATCTAAATAGGAAAGACAAAGGGTGGGGAAATACAAGCATGGAGAGAAAGTGATTTGTCCAAGGTCACACAGCAGGCTGGTGGCATAGTTGGCCTTGGAACCCAAGTCTCCTGATTCCCTATTCATAAGACATCACATTTTTATTATTTGGAGCCATTTATTTACAAAGCTTCCAAACAAAGGTGGAAGGGGTGAGGGTATTAGTACAATACATTTTCCTAACCTGGTTAGGCCATCTGTAATTTAATCCTGAATCACTTAAACAATGTAGTCTAACCTTTAGTAATTAAATAATTAAATTGTGTTTATTACAGTAACAAAATGACCCCCAAAATCCAATTTATCACTGAGACAGACATATTTTTTCCATCTTTAGAAGGAATAGTTTTCTTTTATTAATATAAAACCACAATGTCATTATGTCACCCATGCATCCACTGTGTAATTACCCCATTTTTAAGATAAATCCATTGTCTGGGGAAGCATCCATCATGGATGTCACCTTTAGCACATAAGGTGAGACACTAAATGGACACCTTTTACTAATATTAATTTCTATATAGTCATCAATTCTGAATAGACTATCCATTGTGCTCTTTGACAGAGACAGGCCAATGACAAAGATTAAATTATCCATCTCTGTGGAAGCGGGGGATCTGCTTTGGAAACTGCTCTTCAAGATTTTGCTTTTCTGGCCTGAGTATATTATATTTAACTACGATGTGTTTATTGCAAACTCTGATCAATTATAGCAAAAAGGGAGTTTGCAGATTGGTTGTTCTTTGAAACCAAAGGTCAAAAATTAGAAAAAAAAACAAAGAAGAAAAACATTTTTCTTATTTAAAAACCATCCCAACTAGAAAGTATTCATTTTTGTCTTACACACACTGTGCTAATCTTACACTCCAAGGACCCTTTTTGGTTCTTATGCCAAGAGTATCTCAGATTCTCATGCAATTCAAATGACAATTCACAGTGCTCTTTTAAGTTATGCACCATTGGTATTCTCGGAATATACTGTGAGGTACATCTTGGGAAATTTGCTAGAGATAGTACAGTCCTCATCAAGGCTCCAGTGCCATCAGCAACTTTTACATTACTTCCAAAGACAACTAATCTCTACTGGGGGAAGAAAGGCTATATGTAGATTTAGCTTTCTTATCTTGGGCTGAAAAGCTGGAATGTCACTTAGCCCCCTGGGTCCATTGGTATCATGTCCAGATATGGAAGTAGCACCAACTTCAGAATGTTCAGCCTGGACAGGCTGTAAAGATGTTCTACCGTTTATCTAGATATGATATTCTTCAGGTTCTGCACTTAAAACTCTGTCCACAGTTAAACAACTGGTAAATGTTGTTGAGACTGGTAGTGGCACCCTGGTGGCGGCTAAAGTGCTACAGCAGCTAGCTAAAGAGGTAGATGATATTAACACAGCTGTTAGCAATGTTATGTGGCATCCGTCTGGGTGGAAGGCATTGTGGAAATAGAAGAGAATAGGGGCATAAGCCAAAGCTTATTGAAGTCATCCCTTTGACTTCAATGGGCTTTAGATCAGACCTATTGCCCCGATCACTTCCCATGCCGCCTAGCAGCAACTTTTTTCTTTTCTTTTCTTTTCTTTTCTTTTCTTTTCTCACACACAGCTGTGCCAGCCTTGTTGAATACCTTGAAGGTCAACAAATCCAATATACTTCCAGCATGTAAAATGATTCCTGATGGTGACACAAACTCATTGATTTAAAAGAACAATATGTAACGTTATTCATAGGTTGCTCAAGATTCATATGCAGGAGTCAATCTAAAAAAATGTGTATTTTTGTGACATCAAATGACAGGAAAAAGGAGGAGTATAGGCAGCTAAAGCTGTGATTGGCTCAAAGACCAAATGAAAACTTTACATAGACTGTTTTACAAGTGCTAATTGCATAAAAACTCCTACACTGATGGTGAAGATTCTCTATGTCTGATTACATGTGTTTATCAAAACTCTTATAGGAACACTGAAAGACAAATACACTAAAAGCTAGCTACTTTTGAAAGTGTAAACCAAATAGGGTTTGTCTAGAGCAGTAGTTCTCAACTCATGGGTCACTTGCGGCCCAATCAGCACACATCTGTCACAGATGTGACATCCTCAGGCCCATGCAGGTAGTGTATATATATTGTGTGAATGTGGCCCACAAGAGCTTCATATGCAGCCCATGATGGTAAATAAATTAACAACTGGTCTGGAGCCGTTTGTCTGCCCTTTGGGTGGAATAAGAAATAAACATTAATTCCTTCCAAGACAAGGAAGGTCATACAGTGATCAAGTCCATTATGTTCCCCAAAAAAGTAATTTTCAGGTGGCACTGAAAATGTATAGTGACTGATCAGAAAACACTGCCCTATGTAAGAAGGGAAAACACAGTTATTAGTTAGTGATCAAAAGTATGGACTAGCGTATTGGAGTCTAAGAAGCAGAGGATGTTAGATCTGTCTTCCTGGGGTCCCAGAAGCAATTGGGAATTCTCTGCTTAATCCTGTCAAGCATCTGGAAAGTATAATCTGGGTCCTAAAGCAGGAAAGTTTCTTCATATATGACCCTGAGTTTAGCTGAATAAAGCACAGTGGCCATTATTCTTATACTGAAAACACGTCTTGAGAGTTCTTTTGTCCTGTTGTGTGTAGATGGAGTGACATAAGCACTCTAGTCCCTTTGTTTTTTTCTTACATCACTTACTATTTGTCCTTTACCTCTTCTTTCTGATATCACTGTGTTCCCAGCGACATATGGTCCCTGCCTGGATCTATTTGGGATCCAACAGGAGCCTTTTGCATAGAAAGGGTTAGCAACCCAAAGGAAATTTTAGGCTAAAAAAAATCAGTGTTACGCTCCAACAGGGATTCTCAAATGCTGATATTTTTAGCCAAAGCCAGGTTTCAAGCACTGATGGTCAGACACAACTGCTTGCTTAGTATCCTCCTTGTTACTGTGACGTGTCTCTTTTTTTTTTAATCCATTCTCCTCCTATTCACCCTCTACTATTCATTTTAGGATTATTTGTTCTTGGTCGAAGTTTTGTGTCAATTACTTTTTGAGTAAATACGCAGCAGGCAACAACTGACTTTTAATCCCCAAGGTATAGTGCTCATCATCACATGTTATAAAAACTTAATACTCTTCACATATTAGCATTATGCGAGATGACTTTTCTAGCTGCATGGTTTATTTGAATTGGGACTTGAAATTGTGTTGCATTGCACTAGCTCTTCTTCATGAAGGACTTTAGCCTATATGGCTACTTCCGTGTAAAATAACAAAGACTCTTCAGTAAAGCACTTTCCCTATCGCCAACCAAACGTTAAGCAGGCCTGTTGCTCATCAAATCTGGGCTTTTTAAAGACTGACCAATGATCAGAGATGATGAAATAGCATAAGGCTTGTAAATTATTTCACTTTGATGAATGGAATGATTTTCCACTGGCTTGCACCTTGTGTAGCATGTACAAGATGAGAGCTGATATACCAGATCAGACACTTTAACAAGCGTTCTGATATGGTACCATTGCATAGGTGTAAAATGGCTGGGCAACGCAGTGACAGATCAGGCCTACTGCCAGTCTGCATGTATTTCAAAACACTTCAGTGATGAACTTGGCCAAGAAAGACGGCCTCCTTCAGATGCACAAGTTGTGATGAATTTTCCTGGATTGGGATTTTATTCCACTTTACTGAGGCAACTGTAGGTGTAATCTCAGTATAAAATGAAACATTTTACTCTAACAGTGAAGTCTTTCAGAACATTATTTTTCCCTCTGCAAAAAAAGACAATTGTTTTTCTTTGTTTTCATCAAAAATGTTCAGACATTTTCCACAAATGGTTCCATTGAGTCTAGAAAGTCACTCTGTCAAATATTTTGACTGAATTTTTTTTACCAGCTCTACTTTCTCAACAGTATTGAGCACATGACACTTTCTCAACAGATTGTTGTCAGTTAATGTCCATATGCAGTCCAGTGGTAAGGATTAGGAAGTCTATGTACACTTTCTTTTGCATTTCCTTCCACTCCCTCTGGGAGTTTTCAGTGAAATTAGAATACTTTAAATGACTGGATATTCCCCATTTCATCACTGTCTGCTGAACACTGCTTTAGACCAGTCTTTTCACCTGCTGCCTTCTGTGTCTATCCCAGCAACACCTATAGTGCTAGAAGTGTTTCTAGACTGATTCCACAACTGACTTGCTAAACAGCAAATAATGCATATAACGCAAAATGCTTTGGAAAGGTGCGTAAGCTTAATTATTCCTGCAAAGCATTCCTTAGCAGCGTGGGGAACTTTATACTGATTAAATATGCTTATATAAATATTGAATAATAATATAAATTCAAATGTGTGTGTTTGGGCATTCTAGTGGTGGAAATCGTCTGATTGGTAAGAACAACCACTTGTCGCTTTACCTTCCTCTTCATTTTATCACAAGCTATGAAGTCATCCCTAACTTGTGAAAGTATTTCTGATATAATTGTTATTCCTCAATCTTGCCCTTGCTGAGTTCCAGTGAGTCCCAATGATTTGTGGTGCCATAACAGTCTGTTAGAGCAAAAAGGATTACAAGTAGACTAAAAATCAGTGAAGAGGGGTAGGGGAAGAAATTTGCATTTTTATTATCATATTAATAGCAGTATCTTTAACATCACAATAAATTCAGATATAAAATATTATGTCTCCTCTGTGGTCTCACTTTTGTTTCCTACATCTTAAAAAGCTCTTAGCCATCCTATCAAGGTTTTATGTGTACTTTTGATGTGTGTAGTCTTAATGAATGAAAGGTGTCAAAACAGGAAACAAATGCCTAATGCTTGACTGTGAGATAGGTATTCTGCATGTTAGTATCCATTTGTTTTTAAACTAGGGCAGGGGTTGGCAATGTTTGGCACGCGGCTCGCCAGGGTAGGCACCCTAGTAGGCCGGGCCAGTTTATTTACCTGCTGATGCTGCTGGTTCGGCTGATCGTGGCCGCGGTTCGCCGTCCCGGGCCAATGGGGGCGGCGGGAAGCGGCGCGGGCGAGGGATGTGCTGGCTGCGGCTTCCCGCCGCCCACATTGGCCCAGGACGGGTGGGGGCCGCGATTGGCCAAACCTGCTGCGTCAGCAGGTAAATAAACTGGCCCGGCCCGCCAGGGTGCTTACCCTGGCGAACCGCGTGCCAAACGTTGCCGACCCCTGAACTAGGGTAACAACTTTAACTCATGGGCAAACTAAGAAAAATATTATGATTTTCTTCTATGCCTGCTTTTTATAGGTTTCAGGCAAGATATAGCGTTTCTCCTTGCTCTGGTTACAGTCGATAAAATGGATGTATTCCTGTAGACTCTATTCATTTATATTTTGTTCAAGCAAATTCTGAGACACATAAATATTGTCTTACATGTTTGGTAGATGCTTAGAATACCAAACTTGTTTTCTTTCTGTACAATAATTTCTCACCAGTGTCTTGTCTCAGGGTGGGGAGAAAAATTCACTCTGGAAGGGACTACTGTTGCTTTGTGACAGGCTGACCTACAATAGACAACCACCTCAAAAGGACATTAGTCACGAAGTTGGCTGGGCACACTATTTTATTAGAAGAAAAAAAAAATAACAGCTCTACTTGGGTGCAGATCTTTTCTTTAGTACTAATTAGAACCACAATCCATCATGCTGGAAAGTTTCTATTCATTTTGGTGATTGGGGACATGACAAATGAATCTCAGAATAAATGGGATGTCAGGGCAGAGCAGGAGATGGATGTGTTCTGCATGGGATGAGTGTAATAAGTACAGTTAATGTTGGCAACCAGCCAATCCCATCACCTTGTGCTGCGTGAGTTGCCCCAAGGCTCTGACCAGGGGTAAAACACCACTAAATGATTCCCCTTACCTCCCATTTATTAGACAATGAACACCTTGTCACGGCTCAGGCTTTGTTTTCCTAACTGTCACTTTGCTTCAGGGAGGGAAACTAATTGAATATTAGTTAATTGTTCCTAATAAAATGCTGATAATTAGATATCTCTTTTCATGTTGCTGCCCCAGATTCTCCCTTTAATTTCACTTTCCTTTCAATAGCCTCTGTTTCTCATGCAGCCATGTCGAGATTGATTATCTGCAGCAGGCGAGAGGCTGAGCAGGCAACTTCGTTTAAGATTAATTTCAGGGAAACTGTTTTACAATTTTTCTAAATTGAATTTTGTTTTAATTTTAAAGCGTTAGGATTGTGGGTCTGCTTTTGGATAATTTATTAAGTATCAGCTAATCAACATCACTCCTGAACCCAAATGTACAGATATGTACATTCTCACATGCTTTGGGTTATATTGACAGCATTTCTTTGCTTAAAGAAGTTGGTGGGGCATTCTGTTGTGCTGCTGTAAGATGACAGGTTTCAGAGTAGCAGCCGTGTTAGTCTGTATCCGCAAAAAGAACAGGAGTACTTGTGGCACCTTAGAGACTAACAAATTTATTAGAGCATAAGCTTTCGTGGGCTACAGCCCACTTCTTCGGATGCATATAGAGTGGAACATTATAATCTCCTCCTGTTCTTTTTGCTGTAAGATGACCACTTATGTATCAGCTTTATAAGAACTTAGCTTATTAAACAACTTGAGTTTCCTTGGGAGGTGGGAAGGGACCAGGTTCTCATGTTCATGACAGTTCCTTTGTCCAATTTGGTGGTCCAAAGGGGCCAAAAAGCAGCTGGTGATGCTCCCAAACCCATGCAAGCTTATTTCTTCACTATCTCTCTCCCCATGATGGCCTAGAGTGATCGCACTGGAGCACTACTGCACTCCAGCAATCATCAGCTTCCTAATGGATCCTTGGGGGCCACTTCCAGCAGAGCTTAGAAGGCTGTTCTAAACTATACAGTGCCAGTGGCCATAATAATACTAATCTCAGAATCAGGAGCTGCATTCTCCTTTCCAGTTGCTCTCACCCTTCCCTTCCCATCCCGCACTGTGCCCAACAGAAATTGGGCCTAGCAGAGTATGACAACATTTCAGAGAGCTAGTTTAGCCACTCATTACATTTTCCCCTTTTCCACCAACTACCAGTGAACTGAACACAATTTCCCCATATTTGTTTGATTCATAATTCATGCAATGAATTATCCGTCCGTATATCTGGACTATCTGTGAACTGCATGCTGCTATTAATGATCTGATTAGCCAGCTTGGGCCTAGATTCTCAGCTAATGTAATGTGCCATAACTCCACTGATTTCATCATATGACAACTTACACAATTTGAGGATCTGGCCTGTAGTATTGTTTCTCTTCCAAACTGAAGGAAACAGGAGAATAAACCCTAATTCACAAGAATATTCTATTTGTTCACAATTGTGAGTGAAGTAAGCAGTAACTGCCTCCACAAACTTTTGTACAAACTGATTGTTTGAATGTTCGGGTGTGGGGGAATAACAAAGGGACACAAAAGGATCCAGAATCTTTGCCAATTTTTCTACCAGATCTAGAGTTTAGTCTTGGCAGAATGAGAAACATGAAAGAGTCAATCACCAAAAAACGAAACAAAAACCTGAAAGAATATGGATGATCTTCAGCTTGTTTGACTCTTCCTGACAAAGTCTCCCAACCTGAGAGAAAACAAGGTCACGTGATCTCAGTGTCCTGTCAGGTTCACTTTGATGGCAGTCATTGATTCTTCTAAAGATATCAAGGGCCAGATATCTATGGCAAGGCAAAATGCTCAACATCTCAGAGTAACAACTGCTGCATTGGAAAAAGGGGCTGGAGAAGTAGAAGACCTCTTGAGGTCCCTTCCAGTCCTATGATTCTATGAAGTACACAATGGAATGAATATAAACACACACAAATGAGCCAATGGGACACAATGCAAACAGGCTTAGGATGTTTAGAGTCTACCCTAAAATAATGTTGGCCAAATTCTTCCCTCACAGCCAGTAGAATTACTCCAGGGATGAATTTGTCCCACTATCCATAAATTTAAACTCTCAGAAGGGAAATAAGATAGTGATCAAATTTAATTTATTGAACAAATTACTAGATATTTGTCCTGTTCTTTTCTCCAAATAACTTTGAGATAGAATATACTCCTCATTGCCACTTGCACATCACAATAAACAACATTCTTTTTGTCTTCAAAATCATTAGATATCTTCAAGACTTATAAGCTATTACAACTTCCCCACCATTAAAATTAAATGGTAAAAAAATCATTATTTGTAAAATGACTAGGACAGATTCTGCATCTGATGTATGTGAGACACTCTCTTAAACGCTGATGAGAATTGGGCCCATGGAGAAGAAATGTGTCCATTGTTCTTGAAATATTAGCATCCCTTGTATCCTAGAAAAGTATGGGAGTAAAATATGGCCTCCTTCAGGCAGCATGCTTCAAAGTATCGAACAACGTGTTCAGTACCCTTGTTGTCCTTAATATGGCAGAAAAATTTCATCACTGTCAATTCACCTGCTAGAATAAAGACTTCATGAGGTCAGTCAGTAGCCACAGAGTTTCTGAGTAACATCAACTTTTGCCAATGAACAAACAGTTGACACCTGAGCTGTATTAGCAATGAAGGGGTAGGCAACGCCCAACAGATCTAAATACTTCTTTGCTTTTACAGTATGTTAGAGAAACAAGAGAAACTCTTTATTATGAAAAAACAGTGGGCCTAATTCTCTGACTTGCACCAGTTACACTGAACTAGGCCCTTTATTGTCTCCTCCTAAGTGACTTCAGCTGGCTTAATCCTGGTTTACACGAGTAAGAGAGGTGATTCAGGTCCAAAACTGAGGCACAGTTTGGCCAAATGGTTGCCACCATATGGATATAGCAAACCCAATACAGAAGTGCAAATAAATGTTTCTTTCAGAATAATTGATTCTCTCAACTTTTCAGAGACCGCGGTTTAGTATAAGGGTCCTCAAAGTAAATATTTTATCTCCCTGAGAGTTGCACAATAAGGACCAAATTCTGCCAACCCTCTTCCTGTCGAGTAGTACTTTACTCCATGAGCAGTCTCCCCAAGGTCAATGGGAATATTCACACGGTAAGTTACTACTCACCAGGAGGAAGAGTGGGTGGCAAACTGGCCCAGAGCAAACAAATTTAATCCTCAGTGTTGGCTTGTTGTGGATGATGAAGACAATATGCAGCTCTGATAAAATGTTCTGACTCAACAGCCAATTCCAGCCACTTTTGGAGCAACAGTATTTAACACATGCACCTGGGAAGGGGGGATCATTTTTGGCGAGATCCAATGCCCTATGAAGTCTGTAGGAGGTGTTCTACTGATTTCAGTGGGTGTTAGAGCTGGCCTGCTAGTCAAGAGGACTGGATTTTTTTTTACATGCTTGAAATAGCCATCATAGCACAAAAACCCAGAGTGGCACTTTGATAGATTAACTTCTATTAGCTACAGCCTAAATTATGGAGAAGACTTCCAGGAACATTAATACTTTTTGTTGTTTGGAAGCATCTGAGTTTGTAGTGGAAACATCTGATTGATGAACTATTGTAATATTATTAAGGAAATCCTGTTGGATTGCTTGTATACTTCAATCAGCTTACTAAATTGACAGTACAATTTGCAACACATATGATAAATGAACAAAATTAACAATTGCCAAGCACTGCCAGATCGTATTTAAAATAAAGTGAAAATTTAAAGTTCAGGCTGTTTACTACATTTCTTTAAGAGAATGTTACATTAAATGTACCGGTTCAGTATATGAGAGATTGATAGGCAACTGAATTACAAGGCTATAATGGCACCTTTGAGTCCTGCTGACAACATAAACCTATATGAACAAAGGCCCTCTTTCCATTACTACACTGGTTGTACTCTTCTAGCAATCATTCCCTTCTTCTCTGACCACATAGAGCAAATCATGACCCTTCTTCTATGGGTGCAGAAATCTTCTCTGGCAGAAACAATTGGGTTTCCCTGATTAACGAGGGCAGGATTCAGAGTCAGGATCTCAGTTACAATAACAATTAGGGGAGGGGGGGAGATGCTGTGTCAGCATATAGAATGTTAGATGTGATTGTATTATATTATCTCCTGAAAAACCTGGAGGTGGCAAAACATAAGACATAAATAGAGCATATTAAAAGTCTGGCAGGGAAGAACCAAGGTCTAGGGGGACAACTGCCCCCCTTCCTCATAGCAGATGATGGATTCAGAGAATTGGTAGGGGTGTCATGGGCTTCCTGCCCATGGCTGAGAAGTGGGGATTTGGAGGCAGGCTACAGTGGAGGGAAGAGATGGTAAATCCATAGCAGCACAGATTCACCATTTGTTTCCTTCCTCACCACCCCAGATGACAGTGAGGAGGGTGTCTCCCGGGCTCTGATGGCCTAGAAGCTGGAGCGGCAGTTGTGGAACTGGGCCACAGCTTGGAAGAAAATCTCTTCGCCTATCTCCACCGACCTCTCTTGCTGAGTTCTGGGGTAGAGGATAGCTCCTGATAGTTACACCATTGTTGTGGTTTTAATTGGTCTTTTTGCACATGTAACTAGGAGCCTGTGTGATGAAAGTCATTATCAAACAAAGCTTCAAGCCCAGGATCATGGAATTCCAGGCTGAGGTTGCAGGGCCAACTAACCAGCCTGGTAAGTTAAAAATATTTTTAAACAAGGTTCGGGTTTCGTGTAAAGGTTTGGGGAGAAGTGGGAGTTGACTGTTTTCATCTCAATTACATAGGTACCGTGGAGAATTTTACCATATCCCTAATTACTAAATCCTTAGTATGAAACCCAGGGGCCATCAATCTACTGAATGAACACGCATTCACAAACATTGCCACAAAATACACTATATTTTATAATATAGCAAATATATAGGAGCAGAGCCATAACTCAAAAGAGCTACTTCAATTTCTCTATTCTTTGAAAGATCATGGGGGGTTATTGCTAATGCCCAGGAAATGCCCACTACAAGGTTTCCAGCCTGCCATGAAATTTTCTTAGTAAAGAAAATCTGGAATATGACTGTCAAGATGAATTCTGATTTATAGTCCAAACCCTGGTAATGGGCAGCCTGACATACAGTTCATGTTATAGCTGATCCTGATGTCACTCCTCTCTATTCAAATCAACTAAGTTCTGACTTTTACATGAGTGCTTAAAATCAGAATTGGGCCTGGTATCTTTGGGCCATACAGCCAGGACATATTTCACATATACATGGATTACTTTAAGCAGCATGTCATTTTGGACCAGTGATCATCCTCATTTAAAGCGTTACTAGCTGATGGATGCAGCAATGACAGCTTCCATTATAGAATACGGCATCTCCTTTCCATAAAGGGCGTCATTAGAAAGTGAAATAATGCTGGTTCTAGAGGAACCGATCCTAGACCAAACCAGCCAACTCCATCTCATTAGGTTGCTCATCACTTCTGGACTGGTTGGGAAGTTAGCTACTTGGGCATGAGGAAGAAGACTGATAAATAGCAAAATCATGGATGCTTTCCTTGCCTTACTCTATCATGACTGAACCCATATTTAGCATTGTTGAAGCAGGCTCCGTGTGTACAGGTTATCCCTATGTAATACAGAAACTACAAATAAAATGAAACAATCCAAATACCAAATGATAATCATGGTGTTTATACATTAATGTAAATTTCTTAATCACTTTGTAGTCTGCAGCTGGAAAAATACAAGTATGTAAAGTGTTTTTAAATTATTACTGTTCAGGGATCGTAAGACAAAGATTAGTTGTCTAAATCTGTCTCATAAACAAATTAACACAGTGCCTGCTTTCTATACAAAATATGATTCTTGTCAGAAGGATTAAACATGTTAAATCCAGCTAGAATATGCTGTGATCATGTTTTTTTTTAGCAAAGCTGCAATAATCAGACATTTACAACTAATAAATCGGTACTCTAATTCCTCTGCAATAAGGCTTTGAAATATAATCTGTCATTTCAGACTTATAGAACATGACTTTTCATAATTATAATTCTCAGACACACATTACTAGTTATAATTAAATTCACTTTATAAAAATCTGAAGCATTTTTGTGGATTATCTGTTCATATTATGTTCTAATGGTAAAATTAATGTATAATCTGTTGAATAAATTTGCTTAGTTCTTGGATAAAAAAAAATTCTCCACTATTGATCAAAACCTGGAAACTTAGATAGGAAGAACAAAAACGTATGCTGTATATCGTAAGAGGGCTCTAACAAAGCTAGATCAAACTCAGTCATAGGCGAGAAGGAGAATTTTCCAGCATAAAAGTGGAAAAAATGAAAAGATTTGAACTAGTTTAAAGACAATTTTTTAAAAAAAAATTAAAAATTTCTGCTAAATTAGAAAGATGTTAAATGTTGAACCTGATAAGGACACAACAATAAATTAATGTATAGACTCATTCCACTGAAAAATGGATCCCTGAATTCCTAGAAACAGTTATATTTACTTACGGATATTGGTTCAATGAACGATAGAGTATATCCCTTATTTAGCTTAAATGCCACTCATGAATAAGATATCTGAAAACCTGTTATTCTTGATGTATTACCCACTATCATCACAACTGTAGCATCATCCCTCTAAGCAGGGATTTGGCATGGAAACAGCAGGTTTAAAGACTAAGTATTGCTTCATTATTTCCCAATTAGATGTGCCTCTTGATGATAGCCCTGTACACGTGTCATGCTCCTTTGATGGGCCAAATCTCCATTAATCAGCCAGGGGAGATGGAATGTTGAGGATTGTTCACAGATGTTAGTCTCCTACAATAGCTCGATGTTCTGCTGGTACTGCATATTGAGGATAGCTCTAGTGTGACAAAAATAATGCTTCAGACTCATGCATACCCTTCAACATTAGGGTTTCCAAACCTTTGAACCACTGAACCCTGGTGGGAGGTATGTAAGAAGGACAGGTTCAAACAAATTGTCCTAAGTCCCACATTGGATCACTGGCAGACTTTGGAATAGAATCCAGGAGCCCTGACTCTTAAATTCTTTCTCTAACCTCCAGCTGACATGTCCTCACAAGATCATGCATGTTTGGTTGGGTATAGTCCTCCTGCCTCATGCCCTAAAAACGTTATGAAGAGCCATAGGCCTTGGCATCCACTTTGCTGAAGACTTACTGCATGGAACAACAAAAATATATATATTAATCAGGCCCCAATGCATATATGGTTGCATTGCTAAAGTTTAATGACCAGATCATATCTTCCCATGGGAAAGCCTGGTGGGCTGGCCAAAGCTAGTTGGAAAACACATGACTCTGAGGCAGGGAGTCAATCAGTAGTAGTGTGGATTGGTTTCTTGAGGCCTCAAACATACAGGGAGGGAAGAGCTGTGTAGGGTGAGATGCCATGTAGGCTTAACTACCTACCTTTCAATGGACCTTAAGCCACATTAGCAACTCTTCTTTAGCTTTCAATCCCTCTAGAGAAACGTTTGGTGGGGATGATCTGGCAAAATACGTTATTTTTAGATAAAAAAATATTATATCCTCTGTTCCCCTTCAGTCTCACAGAGTGAACAATAGACGAAGTACAACTGATGCAAGTTGCACTCAGAGTCTCATTCTTGGTTTAAAATATGTACCTAATGAAATGGGCCCTGCTTAAAGTTTATAATGGAAATAGATACAGTTTTGTATGGGGAAACAGAGGTGAAGTAATTTATTCAAGGTCTTATAACAGAGTAGCAGCAGGCCTGGGACTAAAACCCTGGTCTCCCACCTCCCAACCCAGTGCCCAGTGCACTCAGATGATGTCACCTCTCCGTATAGTTCTCGCTCCTTCTTCATATGTGAAGTAGAGTGGACAGCAGTCAGAGAAGTGCGGTTACTAAATAATTCCGTGGTTATCTGTAATGATTCATACAGCATCCCAAATTAGCAAGTGTATGCTGATTAAATTTGTGCGAAGCAAAGTAGTTTATGGATAGCTTGTGAGTGTGATCTGCATGCATCTGTAACTCCTTATGTTGTAGCCTGAAGACATGTATTTCCTCTTTAGAAAAACTTCCATCAGAATTTGACTCAACAGCAAGCTGAGTTGGACAGGTGAGTCAATAAGCTGGTACAAATTGGTAATGGAACAAACATTATAAAAGGAGAGTAGCACATAGTCCACTGACTTCAATGAGACAGACTGTTTGTATGGATGTATCAGAGAGCAGCTGGTCCGTCGGAGGGATTGGGATTCCTCCCTACCTCTGACAGACTTCACAAGAGAGAAGGAGGCATCTCAGATTCACCTGGGAGTAGTTAACTCATGGAGTAACTGGGAGGCAGCTAATTAGACATGGACGCACCTGGAAGTGATAAAGTTAATAACTTCATTTAGAGAGAGAAAGTCCTGGGAAGAAAAGTAGCTGCTAGAAAGACAGAGGGTTTGTAGAGACAGAGGATTTCCTCAAGTAGACTGGTGAGAAGAGACTACACAAAACCAGCACTCCAAAGAGGGAGAAGTGGAACAGGAGGCTAGGGAAGGCTACTGAAATGGGCAATGACTCAGGGAACAGTAAGGAGAACTGGTTCTGACTGTTCCAAACAATGGCCTTGAGCTGGAACCCAGTGGGCTCCTAACTCAGGAGACCTAGGGCTGATTAGTCCTTAGCAAACCCTCAGACACCCACACTCCGACACAAGGGAAATGATGGTCGCCCTTCTATAGGGTGCCGGAAATATGTCCTACATGTCTATATTTTAGTTGCATAAAAAGAAAGCATCCAATCAGATTAATAGATTATAAAGTCCAAAGACATTATTGGGAACATCTACTCTGATTTAGGTCATAGGAATTACCTAAATTACTTCCCATTTGAACTGTACCAGATCTTCTAGGGAAAAAAAAAATCTAATCTTAATTTAAAAATTGCTGGTGAAGGAGAATCCACCACAACGCTTGGCAATAATTACCCTTATTGTATAGGAATTATGAATCTTCAGGCCTTGGTTTATTTCTATTACTAACATAACTTGGAATAGTTTCCTTAATTTGGTGTTGTCTTTAGAGATTTTAGATGTTGACGTATACACTTCCAACTATCTGGGCAACACGTTGAAAGCTAATTTGGAGGAGCTATGCTACCACAACACTTTGCCATGCAAGTAATTCAGAATTACTTGACCACAGCCACTAACTCCCAGTCCCACCGAAAGAGGAGAGAGAATTATTACGTGTCTCTCTGCTGTACTCTCTCATTCTACCTACTTAATCCCATTCCCTATCCACTTTCTGTTAAGCAACAAGCAGTTGGCATGTTTTACAGATGTAGCAACAACAGCAGAAATATGATATAGCTGTACAGGTTTGTCTTACCAGAGTTTCACCTGTATTTTGCTAGCTAACAGCCAAATTTGGGGGGTTATGACTTGCAGTTTGAGAGAAAGAGATTGAGTGGGAGGAAAGTGGACCTGCTAATACATTTTATATGCTGGTCTATTTCTATACTTTGTTTAGGACTTACTCATTGTAGTCTGATTCCTGTCACGGACCAGGTTATGGGCAGGCAGGCCTAGTGGCTGGAGCCACAGCCATCAGAAACCAAACAGGGGAGCAGTACAAGAAGAACGCAAGCACAGGAGCAATTTCAGGTGTAAGCATTGAGCAATCACTGGCCAAGTGCTACTGCTGGGTTTAAGGGCAGACATGGCAATGCCCCTCAGTTAATCAGGTGATCTGACCAATTAGGGGTTTCAGCTGCAGTTGCCTAGCTGATCCCAGACCCAGCTGCAGGCCCTCATTCCTAGTAGTTCCCAATATATTTGGAGCCTCATTTTTAAACTGACAAATGATTGAAGTCAAATCCTTAGTGAATAGAACTTGATTTGAAGTTTTTCCTCTTAACGTATTTTGCACGCTGATCCCACTGACTTCAGTAGGCTTTGGATCAGGCCCTTTCAGGATACAAAGTGCAGTGTAAGCAATCTGATTTTTAGCAACTTTAAATAACAGAGCAAGGGGATAATATGCAACACTATCTGTTCAAATGTACTGAAGCAGTAGGCATCAGAGCCGGGGCAACAAAGATATGGGGTCCAATCCTGCAACATACTACGTACTTCCTATGGAGTGCTGAACACCCTCAACTCCTAATGGATTCAGTGGGAGCTGAAGGTGTATAGTGAAATATATATATTGAAAGTGTTTCATTTGTATGTAAAAATGAGGACATGCATTTAAAACAATCTTTGTCACAGTATCTGGTACACTTCAAAATACCAGGGCAGCTGTCCGATTTTGTAAATGGGAGTCTATTGAAATAAACAATTCAATTTAAATTCCATTGTTTTATATATTTTTAAGGAGATTGTAAATATTATTGAATTTGCCATATACTCCATTCCTCATCAAATGCACTGGGGCGGGGGTGGGGGGGGGAAGGGTAGTTCTATAATTCATTTTATAAAACATTGACACGTACAAGGAGAAATGATTTTTATGTTGAGAAGAAACACTCCTTCAGCGGATACAGACATCTCCTGCATCCTCATGCATTGCTAATGTGGTGCAATTGCTCAACTCTTAGGGTGTGTTTGGGTTATTTGTTCTCTGCTTCCTGAAAGATACGGTTCTCCAATATTTTTTAAGCCAGATTAAGCAGTACAAAGAACATTATTAATGCTGTATTTTGAACACATTTCTAGTGCGAGATAAAGATCCTCTACATGTCTTTATAGGAAGCAAAAGCAGATTTTTAGAAGTTGAAAAAATTGGCTTTATAATGAATTTAGTAGCCTGGTGTTATGCATTGTGTGTGTGTTGACAGGGGAAAAAAAGGAAACAGAAGAATGAGGTGAAAAAAGGGAGTAAAGGGATATTGCATTATCACAGGCAAGACAAAAATAAGTATGAGTTTGATCCCATCTCTATAGTTTTCATATGGTACTGATTAATCCAAAGGTCATCGTGTATTTGTAAGGCAAAAGCCAGATGTTGATTTCCCTATCAATCATCCAATGTTTGCACAGACTCAAGCAACCAAGCAAAAATAAAATATATTCCTGTAGCCTTCACTAGCCTCTATTGAATAGAGTTTTATATATACCAGCTCCTAATTAGCCAGACCTGATGCAGTCTTATAAAGTCTGATTCTGCCCCCCTTACTCACACTAAATAATAACTTATTCCAAAAAAAGTCCCACTGATTCCAGTAGGGCTGACCATTCATGGATTAAGATACTGCTCAGCTTGAGCGAAGGTGGCAGATAATAGGCCTGTAATGAGGACTGTACACATCAGAGCTGCTCCTGTGACTCTTACTCATGTGAGTAAGCCTTACCCATGTGAGTAGTCCCGTGAAGGTCATTAGAGAATAGTAACCATTGTCATGCAACTACTCCCAATGAGTAAAAGTTTACAGAGTGGGGTGATAAGATTCCAAGTTATTCAGCACCATTCACTCTTTGCCTTAAAACCTTACTTATATTTCAAAAAAAAAAAAAAAAAAAAGAATATTTCCAAGGTACTGTTCCAGTTCCTAAAATGTAACACAGCTCATGAACCAATATCCATTTTTTCCATTTTCCCCTCTTTTTCTCCTGGTAACTTGACAGTCTACAGGATACACTGAAATACTGATGTCGCTATTAAGGACCTGACCTTCCACTTCCTTGTGCCATTTACAGCTAAGGCAAAGTGTAATACTCTCCCACACTGACTTGGTACAGTTTCCACTCACTTTGTCAAGGTGCAAGGGAGTGCAGAATCAGGTTAGAAGTCTTAATCTTTGATTTCCACTGAATGCTAAAACTGACTTGTTTAATGGCATTTTTATTGATGACAACAGTCATTATTCTGAAGACACTTTTTTGGTTTCCTAATTAAGCAAGCCAGTTAATGACAGATAAGCATATACTCCTTGATAGAGCCAATTAAGGAAATAACATCCATGACTGGCCTGGTACAGCATTTCAAGTGACAATTCTGACACTTCCTGCTTCCAGGCAGGCTGAGAGATTGGCCTTTCTCTTAGCATTTGGCACTTCCATTGAGGCCAGAACCAGACTGCAGAGATGCACAAAAATGGAAAATCAATTTGACTTTTCGAAGTTGGTCTGATTTGTAATATTGGAAAAAATTCAAACTGGGTTTTGACTGGATTTTTCCAGCTTCACAACTAAGGTACTTATGAAATTTCTTATTAGTATTTTATTATATACTACTGTAATACCTGCGGCCACCCAAGATTAAGGCCCATTACGCTAGGAGCTGTACAAATGCATATTAAGAGATGTTCCCTTCCCTGAAGAGCTTACAATTTAAATAGGGAAGCTGGAGAAAGGAAATATTATTAAAGTTAGTTAAAAATTTCTAGGTGAAACTTCTTTTTTAAATGAAAAACTTCAGGGGAAAATTATCTTTTTGTTTTTTTTTTTAAAAAAGCCATGATTTTTTTTGTTTTGTTTTATTTAGAGCTAGAGAAAATGCTTTCTCTCTCTTCAATAATTTTTCACTGCAAAAGGAGGTGAGGGAGGGAAGAAATGGGTAAAAGTAATGGGAAGGAGGAAGAAGTGCATTTTCAAAAGTGTGGGGGGGAGTGTTTCTCCCATCTAAAAGACTTTTTTTCAACTTTCTTTTAAAAAATAACTTTTTTGTTAAAAGAATTTTCATGTAATTTTTTCAAAAATATACTAATTTGACCAGCCATTTAATGGCTTTCCAGCTAAGACACAGAGACATGCCATACATGGGAAGAAGTCTCTGGCAGGAATTGTAACGAGACCTCCTGATTCCCAATCCAATGCCTTGAACACAAATTAAATCCCTTCCTCTCAAATATCACTACAAAAACGACAGCTTGCAAGACGCAAAGGTACCAAAATACAAAAGAGCTAGAGCTCTTGCCCATTTCTTTCAATTAATAAAATGAAATTAGTAAAAGAAATTAAAATCCCCAGAGCTTCATTGTATAGCATCAGATAATTTAGAATCCAATTCTCTGCTTCTCACTCAGACTACCCAATGACTGCTATGGGGAGTTCAACTTGAGTAACAGTTACAGGATCTAGGCTTATATTTTTATGTTTCAGGTAGGTTCCTCTACAGTTATGTTGGCTAGTAATTAAAAAAGACTTTACATACACTTACTTCTAATTGTTCCAAAGCTGGGAAATAATGACTCTGTTAAGAAATTGCTCTCTGAAAGAGTTAACCAAAAATCAGAAGGTCCCCTATGCACTTTTGCATTTTATTGACATTTTAATTAAGACTGTAGTACTCTTCAGGGATCTCTGCACTTAAATAGAAATCATCTTAATATGCTACACTGGCAAAGAGTAATAGATGAATGCAGACCCATATTCCCATATGTTTTATGGTACTTAGTGATTCTTTTGTACAATGTATTATGATGTTAAGACATTTTATGAGTTTCTGTTGGCTAAGTTGAGCCATATCAAATTATAATTTGCTCAGTGGATTTTACTGTAAGAAGATTAAATAAGGCACATTCTGTATTTATTGTATAGTTAGATCTGCCTGTTTTTGTTTTGTCCTATTATATTCTTTTCCTTCTTCTTTTAAAGTGACTAATGAGCATTCTATGACGGATACACGTGGCTCTGTTTTAGAATAGGCTGGTTCATTTTTTATTTTTTTAAAGAAATTGTTGGATCTGAAAAGATGCTGTTTCCCTGGTGACGTGCTGAATGAACTTTTATCCACTTAACTGCACCATTGAGGTAGATATGGAAGTTTTTTCTTTTTAAGTAGCCAACTTGGCACGTAAGATTGATGCCCGGGGATTCTGAGCCACCAAGTGAGAGGCGATTAGAGGGCCCATCTTGCACGAGGGAACAGGAGAGTATGTCAAAGGGCTGACAAATGTAGTTCAACATTTAGCGTCTGAGTGATTTGGGATTAAAAAGCAGCCTTGGATCAAGAGAAGAAAGTCACCAAACTGGCCTCAACTTCTCATCCTGCAAAGAGGTTCAATGTTGGCCCAAGCTGAACAAAGGCAATCCAGGGCTCCAGCTACACCACAGTGTGGGGGCCAGCATAGTCTGTCCCACCCTCTGCTTGGAGTGGTGATGGCTGCGGCCTTCTCCGCCTTCCTAATGAGACAGGGACAACAGCAAAGTGCTTCTTTCCAGCAGTGAAAGCAGGGACTGAGCAGGGTAGCAGGGATAATAGCCAGTCCTCTCTAGTGAGGCAGTGCTTACCCAGCAGTGAGGTCTATTTGCTTGGGTGGGCGGGCTTGGCCTGCTGCATTCTCTACCTGCCCCTCATAGATCCCTGTACCGTGGCAATGTTGGCGGGCAGGGCCGGCTCCAGGCACCAGGCTGGCAAGCAGGTGCTTGGGTCGGCCGCTCCAGAGAGGGGCGGCATGCCCAGGTATTCGGCGGCAATTCGGCAGACGGTCCCTTACTCCCGCTGGGAGCAAAGGACCTCCCGCCGAATTGTTGCCGCAGATCGCGATCGCGGCTTTTTTTTTTTTTTTTTTGGCTGCTTGGGGCGGCCAAAACCCTGGAGCCGGCCCTGTTGGCAGGGAATCCCCAGAACAATGTATCTTGTAGTTTAACACCTTATTGATGTAAATGGGGCAGTTCAAAACCTTCTGGGGCAGTTCAACCTATTGCCCCAAGCTGTCTGCAAATAGTCCAGCAGACGTCACTGAATCTGTTGCATTCCAGTCATCTTCTCACGCTTTTCTACGCAACCATGAGGCCTGAAGTAAAACTTGCTTGGGTTTTAAAATAAAAGTTGAGTCTCTGAAGTAATCGCTTGACTCCAAAAGCGGGGAATTCTTTTCAGGCTTTTAGAGCCTATGTCTTAATCCAGCCCTGCATTAGACATAAATTCACTGTAATTTCTACCACTATAGGTCACTGCAAAAATGCACCATTATGGTGCTGTCGCATCAGTAAGTTTGCTGTTTCTGTGCAGTGTGTGGTAATTAAGAATGGACAAGTTCAGATAAAATGAAAACCATCCCCAACCTTCAAGCAAAGCTTAAACACAAGTGCCAAAAAAAAAAAAAAAAAACCATGAGAAAAGCCTTTTATTGGCTATTGTGGCACCTTTTGTTCTGATTCATGCCAGAAACCAGAAGAGAGGGAAAAATTAATTTTAATATGTCACGTTTCCTCTTTGCTGCTTGGTTAGAAAAATGGCGGAAGGCTTCTGGAGGAATGCTATTTTATACAAACTGGTTTGCTCTCAGAAGTTGGCTTCAGGGGACCAAAAGTGAGACCAACACAGAAAGGAAGTATGATGTCTGTCTAGTCTTGAATAAGAAAGAGCCAAAAAAAGAGAGTTATCGATGTTACTGCTGTGCATGGAGCATTTCATCAATAGCTTTATTCATTCGCTTACACTGCATAAACAGCATGTTTACTCTGAGCAATCAGAAGGGAAGGTGCCGCATTATAAGATTTTTGTAAGAAGTCTATAGAAAGCACTTGAAAATAGGTAATTGTTTAAAGAAGGCTATTCTTAAACATATCCTAGGGTTGACTGCTACAGTGATGTGTTTGTGAAAACACTAGGGACCCTGACAGAAAAGAGATTTCTTTCTCTCTTTGACTACTGTGTCAGGCTAGGCTGTATGATCGTTGTAATACTTTCTTTGAGTACAACTTCGTGCAATAAGGGAAAGGTTTGGGTTAGACCATCTTTAAAGTGAGGTGGAGACTGTTCAAAATCAAGTGCATGTCTGTTTGAGACAAGGAAGCATGTGGTACTAACCCTGCTGCATGAATAACAACATTTCTATGCATTTTGTATTGCAGTGCTACCTTTGGATCAAGAATTTCTGCAGTAACTTTATGGTTCCCATGCACTTTCTAATCTCCCTAAGGCACCTGAGTCAGATTTGGAAATCAATATCCTCCAGTCTTTTTAATGTTTGGTATTTAGGAAAATATGCCCAAAAAAATCTCATCAGAGATTAAATTTGCAAGTAGCAAGTGAAAAAAACACTACACACTAATTGTTGTGGCAAATACACTTCTTCTAAGAAGTATTGATTGTATGGAATGATATTTATTATGAAGATTCATGCGGAATGATCTTGACACCAGGAGTCCAGCTGAGTTGGTGCTTATTTCAACCCTAGATGCTTGTGTTCTTACAGTTGCTTTAGTTGGTGGCGGTGCAGAATAGCTCATTGGGCCCTGATGAAGTGCTTACCTCATGCTGCAGTGCCATCCTGAATCTTTTCCCTGTCTGCCTGCTGTTCAAACATCCTATTGAGGTTGGATTTCACATGCCTCTACCATTCCAGGGTTTGGGTTGGCTTGCAAGAGCCAGTTCTCATGCCATTTCCAGCCACAGTTTGTTTGCTTGAGGCCTTAAAAACAAAACAAAGAAGAAAACCACTCTTAAGTGTTAAATCTGATCAAAACTCCAAGCCATTTGAGACTTCCCCATCACTGACAGTGATCTCACCAATTGGTACTGTATTAAACAGTAAAATTTGTGACTTTCACTTTGCATCCCCCTGACATTTCAAGATTCAGGAAACAAAACAAATCCATCCCAATGAAGAGGTGGATGAAGCAGATGAAGCAAAAGAAGAACAAAATCTTCAGTCCTGTTTGTCTAAATTTCAGTGGTTTAGTGAAATGGTTCCTTTATATTTGAAGCTCTTGAAGTGTTTCAGGATACTTCCATCTGAAAAGATGCTATACACATCAAAGGTAGAATGCTTTATTGACAAGCGGCTAGAGAAAGCTTAGCTATCTTCAGGATCTGAGTCAATCAACTAGTACAATTTATGTTCATAGTTTGGCTTTCAAATCCATTTCAGCTGAGGAAGAGGTTTCTGATGTGGCAGGTCACAACATCTGTCAGAGTCTGTGTCCCTGTTTAACTAAACTGCTCATGGAAACCTCCTGCACAAGACAAATGGGAACGACCTCTGATACATACCAAATACTTAATGCTACACTCGGAACTTTTCAACCCACACATGGTGATGTAGTTCCATGTAATCCAATTAGGAAAATTCCAATAGGCTGAAGGAAGGGTTTGTATGACTGTAATATTCCTGACAGAATGCTGCTTGCACACAATGATTATAGTGCAGCTTGGGGAGTTGGATGGAAAAACTTTATGTAAGTAACTCAAGCATTTGTTAAAGTTGATGTTAGTTGAATGCTCTGGACTCTGTGTGTACAAATACCAATCTCCACTCTCTTTAAAATAAATGCCTAAGAAACTAAGCTCTATCTCAACGTGTAGATTGCTTTTAGCCCTGGTCCACTATGTTTATACTTAACTTTAAGCATGAGTATTCCCATAGAAGTCAATGGGATTATGCACGCACTCAAAGTTAAGTGTGTGCATAAGTGCTTTGCTGGATCAGGGCCTATGATTGTATGAGCAGTTGGATACAGCAGACTTCTTCTTTTAGCCTTTTGACATTTTCCTTTTTTCTTGGACTTTATCCCCCTCTTTCCTTGCAACTTCCTGCCACCCGGTGCTGCTTCTTTTCTCCAGAGAAGCTGATAAGCATATGCTTTTGGAGTGACACTAACGCCATCCCTTCGGGAGAGTGGGGTGCAGTGAAGAGGGGATGCTAATGCATGATAAGGTCCCTCATGGAGAGCAGAACATGTCACCTGCATGATCAGCACAGTCTCCACTAGCCTAAGGCCTGGCATGCCGAGTTTATCTCCAAATTCAGATCTCCCAGTTCACAGCCTAGTGCCAGACATGTGCTTTTTTTTTTTTTTTACGTGTATATATATGCCTAAGGAATTCCTTGGTATTAAACTTAGAAAGAGAATGCAGCCAGAATACATTGCTTTGTCTGTTTTAGCATGTGCTAACAATAACTCCTTATGTAGTCTCGGAGGGGAGAAATACTGCCATGGTAACTTTTAACACAAGCATGAAATCAGTGAGCTCCTCTCTATCTCATGTAATTAAATAGCTAATAATGTAAAAAATTGTAATTTATACTAATGCTTTTGATATTTCATCTTTTATCTTGGAGCCTTTACTTCTTGGCAGGGCGGCGTATCAGTGTGGACATGATGCTGAGGGTTGGGTTAGACAAGAAAGGAAACGGGGAGATACCTCATTATAAATGTGAGGCTGGTGCATGAACCGTGTCTGCAGCAATCAAAGAGCTAATTGTTACGATTTCTCTGATACTGTCTTAGCTGGAATATCCTGCACTGTCAGCTTTCCAGCCCTTAATGTAATGCATTTGCATATCGAACCATCACAGTGACTATCCTATCAGCTGTACTTGAGTATTTGAATAAAAAATGCATTGTTCCCTGTGCCCTTCAGCATATCGGATCAAAAAGCAAGGCTAAGAGAATTTTTATTTCAATTTTTTTTTTTTTTTACGCAGAGAAGTAATCACATAGTCAGTTTCCTTAAAGATAAACTCCTGCTCGTGAGTATGTTAAAATTCAGCTTGCAACGCACCTAGTATGGCTGAAACCTAGATAAAAGAATTGAATTTTTGGAAAGAAGAAGAAAAAAAAAAAAGGAGCCAATGTTTAAAGTGTCCTGTGGAAAAAAGAAGGGATTTGGCCTTAGGCATATGCATTCACAAGAGACCGCTTCAACTCTTTTATAAAGTGGTGAGTTTTGTGTGAGCACAGATGCATTTTGTTTTCCTATGAGGGAAAAATGATTAAATTATCAGAAACAAAGATAAAAAAGGGGCTTCCTGAATATTCTTCCTTTACCTCCCTTGTGTCTCACTTATTCCTACTGCTTATCAAAGGTGCTGACTTTATCTCTCTAAGATTTAGTTTAAATGTCCAACACAGATTATTAATGAAAGTAATAGGCTTTTGTTTATTACATGTAATAATGGAGAATATGACTATTTAATATAAATCTGACATTTAAATTCCACTTAGTTCTGAGATATGGATGATATAAACGAATAACTCTTTACCCTAGAGTAAAAACTCCCTCAGTCTGCATTTTAAAGCATTGAAGTTTTCAAAGTAATCAGTTTTTTTCAGAGGAACCAAATTGTGAAGACATCTGTTATGTTATTAATTTCACATAAATCTTAAGCTCCTCAAGGCCTGAAATGAGGCTTCATTCAAGCTGAATTAATGAAACATGATTGTAAGTCCCTTGCATGGAAATGCTGTCATACAGTATTGAGTTGCTTATAATCACTGAGTAATCTTGCAGGCTGCCAGGGGAGAGCTACTTTAAATCCCTCCATAAAACAATATCTGAAAATATCAGAACACTAACTATATCCTGAAAGATTAATAGCAGATGAAAATTTCTATGAAATGAATCATACTTTCTCAGTAAAGGATACACACATTCCCAGTAACTGCAGATAGGTTAATATAAGGGCAAAATCTACAATCCAGATGCAAGATGCATTTAAACTCTGAGTTTCATTCTATATACCAAGTTGCTTAAGCATGCAAGAATTCTATATAATTGAGAAAATGTTTAGAATTATATAGGTTTTTAATTCAATATAGTCCAAATCCTACTGGACTCATTCAGTCAAAACTCCCACTGACCTTTTTGTTGGCTGCTTAAAGAATTATAGGATTAGGTCTTTTAGAAATAAAATACAATATATATTGGTCAAGCAAATGACAATTGACAAGAATGAAGAAAAAGCTGGATGATTTTTTATTTCAAAATCACAGCACAATATTTGATTTTGTCCTTTTGAGCTGGCAAGTGAAACTTGCTATTCTTTTATTAATTTATTTTAAATAGTGTGTGCATACAATGACTTATTTTTAAATTTGAAAGAGTGATTTTGGAGGGACTAAACTTCCTTAATCAAGCATGAAAATACTCTCTTGCTTTCCAGCTGAATTGGGAAATAAAAATCTGCATATGATATTTACTTCTCAAATCTTCTGAGTCCCGTTAGCTTTGATAGGGTTTTTTTTCTTTTCTTTTTAAAGAATTTAAATCAAAAAGATAATTAAATACAAAAGCAATCCTTTTAATGTTGTGGCATATTATGCAAAATTAATTATAAGGACAGTAGATAGCTGGTGTATGTAATACTTGACAGTACTGCATCAATTAGAAATTTTGATGGTAGGTAATATTTTTAGACACTGTAATTCCAGGTATAGTACTCTAAAATATATTATTTCTAAACATCTATAATTTATTTCTAGATTTTCACCTTGAGAAGACTTCACAGAATAGAACGCTTCAAAAGTGTAATTGTTTTAAGATTCATTTTTTGTCTTAAGTACTAGTTAAGCATCAATGATGTGCATCAATAATAATAAAACTATTATAATAATTATGTTTCTGGTCAGCAGCTGTTGCTATCTGAAAAAAAAACTTTGATGTTGCACACAGGGGAAATGAGAGCAGCTGAGGAACTAACTCCATAAGATACGTTTCAGCAAAGTGAATAAGATTTGTATTGATGTGGCTTGTTTACACTACATTATTAATGTTATATGTTCTGCATCATTATACGTATGTATTTATATAATATATATGACTATTTTAATGTACTGTGATTTGGATAAATGCTTTTATATCATTGCTCTGTAGGCTCCCATGAGAGGCAGCTAGACGAAAGTAAGACAAACCATCAGAGTCATCTTGGTGGCAATTTTTAGAAAAGAAACATTTATCGTATGTAGTTCACAGGCTAAAGATGCACTAATCTCTAGCTGCCCTAGTTGAAATTTTGACAACCTCAGCATGTTAAAATGTGAGGTCTACACTTTACCCGTTAGTCAGATTCAATATAACTTCAAAGAAATTCTAAATCTGCATTTGAGTACCATATGTTGACACTGGATGGTGGTCACTGGAGATTACTTGAAGTACCACAGCCATAACTCGTACTCTTGTTGTAATCCTCAGTTCTCTGTAGCATTATTGAATTTAGATAGCAGCAAACAGCTTTTTTTTTTTTTTTTTTGGCCAAGTGTCCATTTTGGGGCTTCATTCTTGCTCACCTCTGCAAATCCATGTCAAAATAAAGGGAGACTCTTTTTTAGTGAGTGCCACACTTTGAAGTGCACAGATGCAAATCCAAACACTGCATCACGTTGTCAGATACAGAAATTAGCAGCATCCTGCATTGCCTTTGAAGTTTTTGACTGTTCTTCTATGGAGTGTATTTTCATATATAAATCAGATGGAAGCTATTCAGACTCAGATAGCAATAATGATTTACTTGCTGTAATTTTTTTTTTTGGCCACACTTAGGGTATGATCTACTAAATAGTTCTTGGTCAGATGTTATTTATTAAGATGTTACTTTTTTTTCCTGCCTTAAACTATTTTTTAATTAAAGGCTAGAGATCTAATATGCTTATTTGGTCTACACATATGTAAAAAATCAAATAACGATTATGTACCAGATTATTTGCTGCTTGCATCTTTTTAAAACACTGTCATTTACAAACATTGAGAGAAGATAGAACTACTTGACTCCAGCATCTGCTTAATCATGGGGGCCAGGGAGGGGGAAACGTACAGTGACAACCTCAGTGGAGGTGGTCTGGTCTGAACAACGAACACAAAATTAGGTCTGAGGTAACAGCAGCATGTTGGCAATAGGGGAAACGATCTTGCCCACTCAATTCTATTGTTCATATACTAGCAAAAACTGCAACATTCCTTTTTAAGTGAAAGCTGATTAGAAAATGCATAGGTACATGGAGTATATTCTCAAAAAGAACAGGAGTACTTGTGGCACCTTAGAGACTAACAAATTTGTTAGTCTCTAAGGTGCCACAAGTACTCCTGTTCTTTTTGCGGATACAGACTAACACGGCTGCTACTCTGAAACCGGAGTATATTCTGTGTGTATGAACTGGTATTCAGGAGATCTGGATTCTGTTCTTTATTCTGCCACTGACCACCTGTGGCCTCCATCACCTGGCCTTCCTTATGCACACACCCTTTGTCTCTCAATGAGCTTTGGATCAGGCCCCCAGGACCAGATTTTCAAAGAAGCTCAGGGCCATATTTTCATGTGCTGGGTGCCCAATGATTGTGGCCAGGATTTTCGTTTAGCACCCAACAGCTCCCATTGTGATACTCCTCATCTAAGAGATCAGCTTTCAACCTGCTGAATTCTTTCAAACATCTAGCCATTATTTTGGTGCCTAAGTAGGAGCTTTGTTCTTTTAAAAAGTTTGACCAAGTGTGTGTTGTAGAGGGTGGGTTTAATGGGTATAAGTACCCTCAAAATCGGGGATACTAGGAATCTAGATTGCAGTCCACATGTGGTGGACTGATTTCCCCACTCTGCCCCCTTACAAATGTGAGTGGTTAATGTTAAGAGTCTAGAAGGAACACCAACTGGATGTGGAATTGAAGAAGGGGGTATGAAAGGGTCTCCTGGCCCATCACTCCAACAAGCAAGATGAGATAAGAAACTGGGAGCTGGGGGAAGAGCCAGCTCACCAATCCATTCTCTTCTCTATTTGGGGATAGAGAGAAGTTAGAAAGCTAATGGCAATCCTCCCCAGGTACATTTTGAGAGGAACATATAGGCCAGGTAAAGTTGGTATTCATGTTTGCATATCCAAATAGGGGCCAGATCCTACTCCCATTACATTTCTCTATCTGTCCAGGTTCTTTATATGGGTCCCCATCACAAGATGAAAACCTCACAACAATTCATGTATTTATCTTTACAAATACTCCTCGAGGGAAGGAAAATACTACTATCCTCACTTCATAGATGGGGAAAACTGGGGCCTAAAAAATGGCGTGATTAAGGTCAAACAAGCTGTCTGTGGAAAGGCTAAGAAACGAACCTAGGTCTCCTGAAAACACAGAATGGTGCCTTACCAACATGATTATCCTTCCTTCTTCTTGGTCCTGACTCAGGGAAGAACCAAAGCACATGCTTAAATCCATCTCTATTTAGAACATTGCTTAAACACCTGCTTAACTTTAAGTGGGTGCTTTTAATTGACTTAATCTGTACTGAATAGGGTTGCTGAGGCCATAAAGAGTGTTCAAATCAGGGTATGAACACCGTTTCCTGCTTCCTCCCCTTATAGATTGCAAAGCTTCTAGAAGTGAGGAAAGCCCTGTTGCCAGTGAGAATTTTGCCATTGTCTCACTCTTGGGCTCATAATTTGACTCCTATTTATGGGGTATAATTAGAATCTGAACAATAGCCTCTTTGCTCATCTCTAGTGGACACAACCACTAGAGTGGTGATAACCCTAAGTAAAGAGATGAAGAAAGACTTAGTAGAATGACTAAATATATACACCCACATGTTTACATACGCCAATTAGGAGATGAAACAGGAAACCAGAAATACATTTTCTTGGGAAAGAGAGAACAAAACACAAACTGGACTTTGTATTTTATTTTCCCATTACAGGAAATATAAACAGGATGAAAAGCCAAGAGTATTCTGAAATCTTTCATATGGTTCTTGTTGCTAGGCCAGACTGCCTTCTTGGTATCCATACATTCAGCACATCTGGCTCCCTTGTGGTTGCTTTTCTCAGAGTGGGGAAAAAAATACACAGTGAGATTAGGGGAAAATAAGGGTGGGGGCAAGAAAAAAGAGAAAAACAATAAAATGTACGTAGATATTTTATTGTCTAACTGCTGGTTTGCTTGGTTTTTATTAAGCATATGTGTGTTGACTTAGACTCATAGAAAAATATCCAGCCTTCAGGCTGCTCTAATTTACACTGAGGGTTAATAACAGGATGCGTCAATCCTTTAAAGGAGGCTACAGACCCAGGACTCCTGGCTACAAGGTCTCAAATTTGCTCACACCTTAAAGTGACCTCGTTCCCACCACCTCCTTGTCCTATGTACTCCTCAGCTGAGAGGGAGCATGTGGACCAGTAAGCCCCATTCTGCTCTCATTTCTGCTGGTGTAAATTCAGAGTAATTTTATTGACTTCATTGGATTGCTCTGGATTTCTACTGGTGCAAATTAACTCTATTTACTCTGCTGGGGACCTAGGCAACTGATCAGCCTTGCTGCCCATTGGACAAATTTAGGGTCTTGGTCTGTGCTTGCCAAAGTAAGATGGTTAACTATTAGCATGCCCATTTTATAGAGGTGCAAACAAAGGCATACAGAGGTGCAGAGACTTGCCCAAGCTCACAGGTTAATGGAATAGACCCCCCCATGTGCTATAAGACATATTATGCTCCATTTTCAGGAGGATGGCCTCCTTCTGCAGGAATGAGTTATGCCTCCAATTGAATTGCAGGTCCATCTTGCCTTGTCAGAGGTGCGGCTATTCCGATTTGCACCAGCAATTCATTTTGTATGGCTCAAACATGGGAGCACACATTCTTGTGGGTATAAATTGTTCCTGCACAGAAGGAGTTTGGGTCTGAAGCCAGCCACAGAGCTATTCCATTAAAATACACAGCAAGTCCAAGGAACTCAGTTCTCAAAACATTCTTTACCTATCAACCTCTTGTGTGTACCATAGGAACAAAGAAAGAGCAGGGAGATTGTGAACTACAGTTCTACTGAAAAAGCTCTAAGTTGACAGTCCCGTTTACAGCCCACCCTGAATCTGGGGGCAGTGTAATGGTACTCTGCCAGTTGAGCAGTCAAATATTATTACTGAGTCATTCTCTCTCCCCTGCCCTGAGTATACACCAGATGCTACATATGACACCTAGTGTACCTGCTTACTATATTAACAGGTGTGGCGTGAAGGGAGATGGAGCCAATGTGTCCACTTCCTGCCCACCACTATGAGTGAGATGCAGCAACTCTGTAGAACCTACTACCTGAGAGCTGCTTCCTTTTCCTCCTTTACTCCCTTGTGCTGATACAAAAAACAGACCATGATCTGGCTTTGCTTGGCCACCTTCATTTCTGCCCCCCCCCACACACACCTTATAATGTGCACAGCCTGCACTGTCCTCTGCCCAGACACATGGAACTTGTTTCCACATGCCTAAGGTTTCTCTTGAAAAATGTGGGCTTTAATTTTAAGACCGGTTCTGCTCTGTTATTCTATTATAAATCAATGGTGTTTGTACAGGTATGAGTGAAAGCCAGAAGCAGGCCCCTGTCTACGCATTCTGCTAACTGGAGTCTAAAGAATGAAAAGCAACTGATATTCATCTCTACAATTGTTTTTCTTTTGTGACCAGCACTTCTGCCAGCTCTCATTCCCTTCACGGTTTTTTGGCTTCTCCATCCATGTCCACTTGCCATTGCCTAACGGCAATACAACTCCCTGGGAGAAGTTACCTTTATCCAGGCCCCTTAGCCGACACTGGGAAAGGCGGGGGGCGGTAGGTTCCAGAAACTCTTTGCCCATCAGCACCTCTCTTCAGAGCTTTCAGGGTTCTTTTTATCCCTTGGGGATGTCTGGGTGAAATTACCCATATGACCGTAATCTCAACCAGAAACAAGGTTTATTAAAAACAGAGAGCAAAACAAAACAAAAAAAAAACTGTTCACTTCCCAGATTGAGATTTACACTTTTAATGAGGTAAAGCAGATAAGTCATTTTCAGCTTCTTCACAGATAGGGATTTTATAGCTGTAAAACACAAGTCCCTGTTTTGATATCCTCTTGGTCAGACAGACCCTATTGATGGGTGTCCAGAGAGGGATGAATGTCTCTCTAACCTAGGGCTGCTATTCCTGCCCTCCAAAATAGTCTTCTCCAGTTACCTATATACACAGGAGAGTTTGGACTTGCTGCCTTCTCCAGGAGGTGAGGCACCAAGGACAAAAACAAAAAAACAAACCCTTAAAGATAACCAGTAGCCATTTTTAAAGGGTCATTGACCCAGCCTAATTACTGCATCCCTCAACCCAATATGTTCCTCTCACCCAACCTGTTGCTGTATTGCCCTTTCAAATAGGCAGTCTGGCATTTTTCTCAATACAACACACCTACATTCAGTTTTTGTTATGAATTAGGGATCGCGGTCCACAGCCTCTACCACAGCTTTCTTGGTTGGAAACTTTTCTGTTTTTCAGTATTGGGTGGATTGTTCATAATAAAGAACACCTCACCTTTGTAAGTAGTGGTTGCTTGTTGATTTCACACATCGGTGCATATTAGATGCAGTCTTTCGCAGCTTTTGTCAACAGCTGAAGTATTTTCCTGTGAACCAGAAAGTAACAGGAACTGTGGTTGATGCTGCAAGACAATGGAGGATTGATTGACTTAGAAGCAGATGCTGCTGCTGAAGTTCTTACTGCACCATTTGTTCTTCTCGCCTGTGAGCATGTCAGAACTTTTGGGGTGCATCTGATGATCCATGTGGAACAGTGAGACCTTGATTTAGATGTCCACACGTTTTACAAAAAATTTAAAGTCTAGAATTCATCATCCTGTATATAATTTTCAGCACTCTACTAATCAAAATGGATTTTTATAAGATCCAGTTGATGCTCAAAGAGAACAGAAGCTTTGAGTTTTACCTGATTCAAGGTGGCTAATACAGAGGACATCTCTGGTTTGAGTCTCAGATGGACCAAGACAAGGTGGTTGAGGTAATATCTCTTATTGCATCAACTTATGTTAGTGAAAGAGACAAGCTTTCGATCTACACAGAGCTGTTTCTTCAGGTCTGGGAAGAGCTCTGGGTAGCTTTGAAAGCGTGTCTCTTTCACCAACAGAAGCTGGTCGAATAAAAGATAATACCTCATCCAGCTTTTGTCTCTCTAATATCCTGGGACCAACACGGCTACAACAACACTGCAAACGAGTGTTTGCATGCTACCTCTATAGATCCACAGAAGTGAGGTTAGTATTGTTTTCTACAAAGTGTTCTGTGCTAGGCCTCTTTCTGTTCACTATGGCTCTGTATCGTATTTTGGAAAGAATTCCTCCTTACAGCAACATTCTGGATCAGATTCCTTTGGGGGAAACTTTTTTTCTCCTGCAACTCAAGTGAACTATTCATGGCCCTGTGAAAGAAATTGAAATGGCTAACGTTTTTGGCAGCGTAAACCATATCTTTTATCTACTGTTATGCTTCCAGCAATCCATGCACTACAAGACTGACACAATGTACCAAATAGGTCACATGTGTAAACTAAATCTTTCTAAGATGTTAGCACCATTGTCACACTCTCCATAACCTGTTCTCAGCTTCTCTGAAGAAAACCACTATTTTATGTTGTTTTAAAGATTTTTTCCAGAAGCTGAATGATATATGAGCTTTCCTGAACACTTTTAGACATAGGAACACTGTTTTCATTGATGTCTTGCAAATGCTTACAGTGGATAAAGACAAGGAAATCCAATGAGCTATGACAGCCATATAACCCACTGTCGGATAGCTGATCCATGCTGTATGTCTGTGGTTAGATGTACAACTCCCCCAATGCTTCCCTGAGGGCTGTCTTGCCTGGTACTCCTAATGCAGGCTTACACGTTTTGAATACTTTCCTGCACGATGAATAATACCTAGCAAGAATACTGTGTCTTGGTTCTGAACACTTAAATATTCTGTGACCTTGCTTTTTTTCTATTACTAAATGTATCTTTGCATTGTGTCTCTTTTTGTTACATGACTTGTTTTTAATGTGTCATTAACAATTTTGCCTTTCATGAATTTGTTACCTCATCTGTTATTTCAATATGAATCATTTTTATGGGTGCCCAAGTGTTATCTGCTGTTGAAGAAAATACACTTAAAATGTGAGTCATGGTTTGAGATGAAAGTAGAACTGGCATTTCTCTCACACGTCAGAGCCCCTGCTTGAGCTGAATGGGTTTGTCTTTGTGGTGGTTATGGAGTCACTAATACTAATTCTGTGAACTTCAGTACCTGTGTAGATGACTATTCCTGTCAATCATCTCAGTCACCCTGACTAGCATGTGTCTGTCCCACGTGGCCTATGACTCAACTCGTGGGGCTATTACTCTTTTTTTTGGTTTATTTTAATTAGGACGGGAGGCTTTAAAAGGTTAGAGATGATGTCCTTTTTACAGACTAACCTTTATCTCTGCCATATGTTTTGCTTGTCCAGCATCAGAGCTGATGTTCACCTAATTACTAGGTTTCTCATAGCTCTGAAGAAGAGTACTCTCTAGCTGACAGACTACCAGTGCTCTTGTGGGACCATCTCATCTGTTGTCCTTGATCATCACTACAGTGTCTCCTAATTTCCCTCTTCCTTGACCTAATCTTTACTGGTCCTAGTGGTATTCATATGACCTGTGATTGATGAAGCAGGAAGTAAGGGTGCTAGAACACCAGAGGTGGACATCTCATTCCAAATTGGGCCATGAGGCTTTGGCATAGAGTTTTTGACATCCTGTACCATAGCTCTGAAGGAGGCAAAGAACAGGGTTGGTTTTTTTTGTCTCCAGCACAGCACCTATAGGACTATCTTTCTTTGCTAATTTCCTGGTTCACATAGGTTGGTTTGTATGGGTTGACCCTTTTTGTGAAAGGGTCAGATATGTATTGCTATAAAGATTTTCAAACTACCTTGTAAATAAGTAAACTTGGATCCAGACCAAACAATCTGTCTGTATCATAGGAGAGCACTGTCTCAGCGGTCTCCTTTAGCATTTCGGTGGAACCTCACTGAATCTCTGGAATTTAGTGATTGATATGACACGAGTACTAGATCTATGTTGCACTTGGTCGGTGAAAGCCTTAAGGAAGGCCTCTGTGGTATTAGATTAATCTAATAAAGCAATGTATGATGCTCAAAAGAACTATCTTTCAATCCCAGTTCTCCAGTTATTGCCCTGTTTTGAATCCTTTTAGGGAAGCTTGTGGGGAGGCAACTCCAGCAATATTTTGCATTTTGATCTCTTACCACTGGTTTGGGCATATCAAGGGAACTGTGCAGATAGCATTGGTTGATAGGGATTAGGTTTTCATGAAGGCAATTTATAGATCTAGAAAAATCATCACTACCTATGGCCATCAGGTGGCGCTGATCTTTCTGCAGCTCCAAGCAAGCGTAGAAAAGGTGGAGATTATTGGCTTGGTCCTGCAAGGTGCTGAGCACACTGGCCCTGCTTTAGCAAATCACTTAAGTGCTTTAGTTCTGGCACATGAGAAGTGCTAACTGGGGACTCAAAGGAAACCATGCGATTTGCTGGTTTAGGGCTAGAGTGCTCAGTGTCTTTCAGCATTGGGCCCTATAACAGCATCCCTCCTGAGGGGATATGTCTGCCATTTTGTTATTAAGGTTTGCAACACAAGCTGCTAGCTGCTTTTGGATATCTAGGCTAGAGAAGTTTCCAATCGAGTTTTCCATCCTCACTTGGTAAGAAGGCTGTGGACTCTGTTTCAGACGTGGTCTTCACCATAATTATTCCTCATTTCAAAATCAAGTTTGGATTATTGCAATGGGGAGTATTGGGGCTGTACATTAAAATCACCAGAAAGCTGCAGTTATTGCAGAAGGTGGCTGCCTGAACAATATTTCCTTTAGGGGGTCTTTTTAAATCAATGCTCTGTGATCTGCCCTGGCTACATGTTCCATTACAGAAATCACCTCTCTCATCCTGTGATACCATGTCAGTTGCAACTAGCTGGAGCTAACAGGTCCCATTTCTTGCTTAGGCTGACAGTCTGTGGAGGGTCATAGAATACTCTTGCTTCTGGTTACCCAGGTAGCCACAGTTGCCAAGAAAGTTTTCTATCATTTTCAGGTAGCAACGCATGCTTGGTGGGATGTCTTCGTGTTTGGAAATTGCTTCCCAGTTTGATCTGTTTGCAAGGCACTCCTTACTTCCCAGGCTTTTCTGGGAGGTGGGTACCCTGAGGTTATGTGTTGGACTTGGGGAGGGAGTTTGTTTAGAAGTTGGCCTCATTCCCCTTTTATTTTTAGGGGTGACTGCCATGATGAGGAGGTTAGTGGAATTGTTAATGGTGATGGAGACATTGTGGGTGGAATGTTTAGGAGGAAAGATGATCATTATAACTTTTTCCATGTTTTGTTTAAGGAAGAGATAGGGTTTATATGGGAAAAGATCAAACAGAAAGAAATAGGAATTTGTCCAGATACAGGAGAAGATTTGAGAATTTCATCACTGTTGCTACATGCTAAACTGGCATATGTATTTAATGTCTGTATTATACTGATGGATAAGTGGGTTTGTTGAATAATAGTTGGAGATCTTTAGATCAAAGAGATGCTATACATTCAAATTATTATTATTTTATGGTATTTTTTCAACCATCTAACCCATCAATCAATTTGATAATGAGAATGTTGCTAAATACAGGTGTCAAACCAATAGGATGAGTTTGTGCTGCACAGGAGCGTATTTGATATTGTCCTAAACAAAGAAAGAGCAAGCTATTTAACCCTTAAGGAATGAAGGAAACATAAGACAACCTAAGAGGGTGGCCATATTCGTACAAAGGATGCATATGTTGTTGCATTGAGACAGGAAGAGAAACTTTTATAATTCCTAAGTAGTGAAAGCCTTTCCTTACTTCTAGGGAAAAAATATCTCATTCCAACCCGTTAGGTATACTTTATATGTAACATTTACATCTTGCTGAGTGATTAGTTTAAACAGCTATTTTTATCCTGCATTTCAGCCCACAACTCTCTAATGTTAATTAGTATTAGGAAGGAAGTATGTTTTCTTCACATGCCATAGCAAATGTGCTTTATATAATGATTACAGAACTTGTTTGATCTTTTGTTTTTACTGAACATAGTCTACAGCACTGACGGCAAACTGTTTGGTTTTAGTTTTCTTCTGCCCTGGGCTGTTTTCCACTGTGAAATTGCTTAACGTTTTTTTTTTTTTAGGTGTCTCTCCACAATCACTAAAACTGTTGGCGTAAGATAGAATTTCACTCCAAAGTTCCTTAAAATCACTGCCTTTTAGCAAGCCGTTCAAATAACCCACCCTCCCCCTTTTTTCCTCTGAGTCCTAGGAAGGCTCAGTTAGAGCTGATGTTATCAGTAGTTTGGCTAGAAGGGTTCAAAGGTTACTCACAAGCTGTTCAGGTATTTCACAGAGAATGCAATATATATATAAAATTAGGCTTTCATATATTTCAGCTGGGATTTTGGATCCCAGCTAGTTAGACACTTAACCACTTATCTGCATCCAGAAATCTGTTGTTTCCAAGTCCAGTTGCTACTATTTATGTTCTCGGTTCATTGCGGGTGTAAATCATACAAGGACAGTACCTTACAGGAACAAAATTGTGCCTACAGAGGTGGAGGAAATTTTGCAACAGCAACAAAAAATTAGCCCCTCAAAGTATTATAGATGGGCCTGAGCCAAAATCCTAGATCCCCCCCCCACAAACTTGTGGGGGTGCAGACTGAATCTGGATCCAAATTTTATATAGTTCCCCCTACACCCCTCACACACACGACATTAAAACCTGAGATCCAAACTCTTAAGTCTGAATGGCCCCAATAATTGTAGAAGGATTCTTGATCAAAGATGGGAATCAGTTTAAAAAATATCTTGACCCCAAATCTCCTAGGTCTAAATAAAAGGCACCATGTTTACAGGAAACCACGCTCCAGACTAGATCATACCTCACAGTCAGTGAGGAGATTTGCCACTGAGTTCAGGTAGAACAGGATCAGAACAAAAATTAAAATATAATCATATCATGTTTTATTTGTTGACCTGCTCCTGTTCCAAAACAACTCTGGCAACTGTCCCATCTTCTATGTATCTTTAGACCTAGGAAGATTGGGGTAAAAATAAATAAATAAAATACTATTTGATGCCCTTCTTTGATGCTATTTAGACTGGGGGAGTTTGTGGGATCAGGCCCATCTGTAATACTTTGAGGGACTGATTGAGTCATGTTGCAACCCAACCCCCACTTTTGTAGGTTCCATTTTATCCCTGTAAAAATGGACTCTGGCTTCCTGACACCCACAATGAATTAAGGGTGTGAATACCTCTTTAGGTATTGAGATAGCTACCTGTTTAGGTGGCTGGCTACCTAAATTACTAGACTTGTAGGTGCAGTTAGCTTTTTGGGTGCCAAATAGGTAGATAGTTAATTATCTCACTTAATTCTTTAAAGGAATCCTCCCCTTTTATCAGTGCGATTTTAATTTGTCTTTGATAAGTTGTCAAAATTTCCAGAAGAAAAGTTTAAACCTTCAAAATGAATAGTTAGGAAGTGGAGAATAGAAACAAGAAGTAAAAGGTGGTGAGGGCTAGAAGTTAAAGACAAGGCTACCAGGGAGTAGAAGAAAGAACCAAAATGTTGCCAGAAAGTGGAGGTTTATCACTGACTAATAATAGCCTCTTATCACAACTCCTGTTTTGAATATCGTTTCAGGTTATGTGTTCACTCCTGACTATATTTCTAACTATTTCTATCTCTGATGTGTTCTCCCAAAATATTCTCTAGAGAGGGGGTTGTCCCACAGCATAATGGGTGACTTCGGAGGAGATGACTGGCAGACAGCAGGAAGCAGTGAATTAAAGGCTACTGTCACTGCTGAGCACCGAGTCATCAATAATTTAGAATGAATTCTTGCTTCCTTCAGAACTGAGAAAATAATACCCGGATGACATTGAATAAACATTAAGGGACACAGCACCCCTGAGAATGAAGGTCTTGAAATTCTGAAGGGGGCGCTTTTGGGAATAGAGTTTCTGTTCTCTAGCTGATTTCTTCTCCGACCCTCCAGAAAACCGAAAAGTCAATTGGTCTTTATTGTTTAGGTCTAAAATTACTCTTCCCCTGCCCCCCAATTAAATTTTTATTGAATTTGAGAGAGGTAGATTTACAACCACCACCACAAAGGAGGAGAGAGTAAAATATATATAAAATATTCAGGCAGCATGGTCTGGTGGATTGAGGACTGGGCTGTGAGCCAGGAACTCCTGGGTTCTAATTTCAGCTCTGCTACTGATGGGGTGGGCTTGGGGAAAGTTCTCACTCCCAAGCTCAGGGTCTAACCAATCTCCATATGTGTAGTTGGGAAGGTATTTTCCCCCATGTCAGATTGGCAATGACCTTGGGGATGGGGGATTGTCTTCCTCTGCAGTGTGTGGATGCAGGTCACCAACATTATCTGGGTATATCTTACTTACTCATTTTTCTGCTGTTGTGTGGGCCTTGGGCACCTTTACACCTCAATCCCTCCTATTCTCTGCCTGTGGTGCAATATAGTCTCGGCTCCTTTGGACGGTAATACTTTGGTCTAATTTCAGTTGTTGGGTTTAGTGTGCGGGTGCTGGCTGGTGTTGGCGGCCTGTGATATACAGGAAGTCAGACTAGATGATCTGGTGGTCCTGTCTGACCTTAAACTCTATGAATCTATGACATCCTCTGGGCCTCACTTCTGTCATCTTTAAAATTAGAATATTAATACTTTTCTATCTCAGAGGGACTTTCTGTGCATTAATTTAATGTTTGTAGAGAGATTTGAAAATATCAAGAACTATAGAACTGCTGAATATTTCTGGTTCACTTTAATATTCGATATGCCTTAATACCTTTATACCATGAATATTTCTGGCCCATTTTAAAAATCAGTGTACACAACTGCATGCCCAAATGACCAGTTAGTTGCTTAAGTAGTCACATCTGCTGTAATTGAGAACTACAAACACACACTATACGTGCACATTTAGTTTTATAATCTGGGTGTGTATCTACTTGTATGTAGCTCAACTCCTGGATTGTAAATTATCCAGTTAATATAGTCCATTTCTTTTCTCTTCATGAATCATTAACAGGCTCAAGTCTGCCGCTGCACAATGACCTTTTTAAATCACCAGCTGCACGTTTGCTGTAACGTCACCCATTATGGTGTCATCTGCCATGCCAGGATGTTAGGGTGGAAACACTCTGGCAAGAGGAATGGATCTGTTATAATCCCCAACCAGTCCCTCGTCGCCGTCTCCACAATTTGCCCGCCTGGTTTTGACCTGCCACATCATCAACGGTCCCTGTTGAACAGGTTCTGGACTGGGCAAGGTCTCTGTGCAGCCAGCCAGTATCACTGGGGCCTTCATAACAGCCCTTTGTGCAGCTGCAGCGTGACACAGTTGATGGCGCATATTGTCGAGGAATGCCTGCTGACTAGGTTAAGCGGTGGCCTAGAAGAACTGCATCATGCCACTGAAGATGCCATCTTGTCTAGATGACTATGCACACACTAAATAAATAAATGAACAGACTATTTTTATTGTTTGTAATTCAACAAATGGTTTATGGTAATATGTGTGTGCAGTGTTGTAGCTGTGTTGGTCCCAGGATATTAGCGAGACAAGTTGAATGAGGTCATATCTATTATTGAACCAACTTTTGTTGGTAAGAAAGAGAAGCTTTCAAGCTACACAGAGCTCTTCTTCAGGCAACACATTTTGAGCTTGGGGTTGTTCTGGCTGTTTTCTATTTATGGTGTGGACCTAGTGGTATAAATTGCATGTTATTTCTGTCCCCTGATTGGGTGACAATCTGGACAATTTTAAACTGGAGACTACCAATAATAAATGCTCCCTTTGACAAACATACCCTTTGTTTGCATGTGGCTAATTGTACTCATAGGAAGAGCAATCATTGCCCAAGCACTCATGAAAACAAGCCTATTCATGCAAATGGTCATGAATAGTAAATGACATGGTGAAACTGAACAGCAATTAGGAATTCAAACAAATGTTTATGAACTTTTTTTACAGTACTTGACCAGCTATAATGCATGTGCCTGCATATTATACAAATTGTTACTTCTGTCACATAAAACTCTATTGTATTAATCATCAAAAGAATGTTCAGGTCACCTTGCACTGAAAATGGTTGAACTTGAGTAATCTCTATCTCCACTGACTCTGATAATCTTAATCCTAAATATTATGAGTTTTCACCATCTGAAACATGTAATTTATTTCTATAGAGGAAATGTAGCTACACTGTTTTTTAAAAAGTGGCCATAACACTTCTATTTTCGATAGCTCCTCCCCCATTCTATTGTGTATAGTACATTGTCAAAAATTCTTTGTTCAGTAGCTTTTCTTTTCAGATATAATGCTAACCCATTTGCCCTTATTTTAGAGGTTTTGATTTAAAAGTTTTATTAAGATGATGTTAAAAAAAAAAGGTGAACAGAGTTTGAGCATAGACGTTTCTGGTTATCAGGGAATAACGTACAGATTATCGAGGGTGCAAAGTTGGGTTTAAGATCCAGTGGCATAAGGAATACATAATCTGCAATATCCCCGATTGGGGGTAAAAGGTTGATGGATCAAAGTACAGGCATTGGGCTATGAGGGTGTGAAGTTCATAGAGTGGCTATGTTTGGGTGTGGAGTATAATGAGTGGATATTATTACTATTCTACTGTCGTTTTACTTTTTCTAAATGGCTGCCATCAGGGCCCAGAACTTTTGTCTCACAAAGGCCAGGATAGCATAGTCTGAACAGCCCAGCATTTTTAAGCTGATCGTTTGCTTTGAATGTCTTTGCATGCATGAAACTCAGGTGTCCACTTTAACAGACTGGAAATTTTCCGCATTTAAAATGGTCAGAGTGAGGAAGCCGAGGTTTGTGCTAATCCTGATCTCCTCAGGGAGTGAACAGCAGTTTTGTGGGTCAGTTACTGAGAAATATCACCAAAAAATGGACCCGGCCTATTTTTACTCATATGTCGGTTTTTCTCCCCCTAAGGAGAGGAGAGGGTGCAAAGGCACCATGGGCTACTTTGGCCCTCCCAGGTTCTATATCCACTGTATGCTGGACTGGTATCCCCAGACAACAGATAGAGCAGCTTTAATTTACGCTAACTACCAGTGGTTCCAAGGCACCACTACAGAAGTCAGGGATTGCCAAGGCATAAGGAAGCCCTATCTTTCTCCAGTCATTATGTCCCCAGTTAGCAGTAGAAGGCAAGGCATCAGAGCCAATACCCTGGATCTTACTCACTAAAGGACTGCCCTATACTGAGATGATCCTCCTGTGACCATGTGAGCTGGCTCTAGTCTACAGGCAGATTCCACTGGGAGTTTTTGCATAAAGTAGCTGTGCCACACTGGATAGTCTGTGAAAATATAGTGATTACTTACTATATATAGTAGAAAAGTAAAAACAATATTCTTCTATATTAAAATACAATCTGATTGTCCTTGCTTATACTCAGAAGGCTAATGGAAAACACTCCCTGGTTGCTTTCTACTCTCTTCTCCTAAATCAATACAAAATTTCCATGAACCTACTGACATCCAAGATTGAGAATTTGGTTTCCAGTCACTGGTTGAAGATATTTAACATTCATTTCCCAGCATTTACATTTTCACCCATTCCATTTGCAAATCTCAGGAATTTCTGACACCACCCTAGCTACTCCTGACCCTTCCTCCGCCTCCAGACAGCAGAGAAGCAGCCCTTCATCTAGGGAATTAACTCTTCTCTGGTCAACCTGCATGTGGTTTTAGAGAACAAAGAAAGAAGTGTCATTGTTTGCACTGATTAACCTGCTGCCTTGCATCGTCTGTAGTTATTGACCCCTATGCAAATGGAGTGCCAAATCACAATAGCAGCATTTGATACCCACTTTTCATAGGTGTAAATGACAATACAATGTTTAAGGCACCAGCTACTTAGTTTCAATGAATCTTAAAAGAGCCAGGGTGAATACTGCAATTCTTTACTTAGGATCGTGTGTTTCTAGTATAATACCCTGTGGACCTACCTTGCAGAGGCTGGATCACCGCATAATGTAATAACTTTTTTCACAAGCTGGTTTCCCTATAAGTAGAGTTTCACTACGTGTGGGCTGTCAGGAGATACCTATTCTTCAATACATGGGTTAGAGAGAGCTCTAGCACACTGGCTCCTCTGCACTATCCCGTCAAGGAAGGAGCAGTCATTTTCCCTCTCTTTTTCTCCCTGCAGAGGTGGTGTTTCTCTTCTCCCTCATCTGTGACCGCAAGGGGACGCCGCATCCAGTGGCAGGTAATAGCTGCTCAGCAGTAGGGGAATAGTATGTACATAGCTATGTAGCTGAAAGGAGATCATATCAGTCTGTTTTCCATATGCTGCACCTTTGCACACAAAGGAGTATTCCCTGCTACCAGCTTGTATTTCAGTTCAGATATAGAATGTTAAGCATCACTGTGTTCTTCCAGCGACTTTATATTTGTTCTTCCTTGGTTTCTTTCCTGAAATAAAATAATCCAGATGGAGAGATGCGCGTCTTGCTCTTTGTGTACTGTGAAACATAGCAGGGTGAATTATAAATTGTCCATATACTGAGCGAGCCTTTAGAATGAATGGAAATCACTGAACCAGATTGGGCCTTTTTATTTACTTTGTTAAAGGGAATTGCATCATACCCACATTCCCAATAAGTAGATTTAACACGGTGTGAAATCTTATATACGAGAAGCTAAGAAATTCTGCCTGTCAGCTGAACCCCTCTGTGCCAACTGCTTCTTTGTAATATAACTGTGAAAATTCTGTGATATGTTGCTATCTATAAATAAGATAAAAAATATCATCTGTTTAGCCTTTTCCCCATTTGACCATGAAAGTGTTAAAGTTATAGTCTCTCTCTGTTTAAACAAAAAATAAAATTATAATGAAAGGAAAATAAACTTATTCTGGCCTTTTGTCTATTTTTACCCATTCATCTCTTTACCAGGTCCAACACAGAGAGAACATTTCTGTTAAATGTTATACAAGTCATATTGTGAATATATTTGTTTCTGTTTAAAAATGAATTAAAAAAAAATAAGGAACTAAAATAAAACTTTTTTTTTTTGAGCATGACAGAGAAGCTCTAGGTAGATAAATGAAAAGGTCAACTAGTCTTGCATCTGAAGAAGTGAGGTTCTTACCCACGAAAGCTTATGCTCCCAATACTTCTGTTAGTCTTAAAGGTGCCACAGGACCCTCTGTTGCTTTTTAGGCTTTCAAAGCTTTACAATGATAGATTTCTTTTTTGTAACAAGCAGGGTGATTTAAAACTCATGCAAACATGAAGGGTGTGTGTGAAAGCAGCAATCACTGTAGCAATAGTTTATGTAGAATAGCAGTCAGATGTCAGCTGTTAAATTAAGAAATTTTGAAGCCTGATTCTGGATGTATACCAGTTTTACGTCATAAACCAGTCATATACCGTCATAAAACTGGAGTGACACACTGAAGAATCGGGCTCCTCGTGGATAATTGTCTCACTCTTCTAACTGACAGTACAGTGGGTGTTTTTCTGACTTTTCTACTGATGCACTTTTGTTGATAAAGGACTAGATCCTGTAATCAGTGGGACCAATCTCCTAAATTAGGATACTGAAATAACCTTCCTCCATTCCCATAAGGAAGCCATCTTTTAGTGCTGATGTGGCTGTCTCTATGCTCTGCTCAGGTCTGAAACTTAATTGCAAAGTGGGATTATCCCTCCAGCTACAGAACCTGTACATTACTGTGGTGACATACAGGGGCTGAGGAGGAATTCACCCCAATGCAGGTGCATTGCGTTGCCCTACACAGAACCCCTTGCAAGTTCTTGCACTGGGGGGTGTGCCTGGGTGAAGAGGAGAGTCCATGACCCATATGCGGCTATGGGCTGCAGAGTCCCCATTAGGCACCATAAAGCAGAACAACTCCTAGCTGCTTTATTTTACCAAGGCTGCACTGACCTGGCTTAAAGACACCATTGCCTCACCCTTCTCTAGATTGTGCCTTTCTCCTTTGCAGAATCCCAGCCCCAGAACTTTAGCAAATGATTTTACAGTTAAGGTGCTGGACTGAGTCTCAGGAGATCTAGTTTCTATTCCTGCCTCTGCCACAGGCTTCCTATGCAGTGTTCTGTGCCTCAGTTTCCCTTCTGTGAAATGGGGATAGTAATATTTCCCTAGCTCATGGGGTGTCGTCAGGATAAGCTAATTGACACTTGTGATGCCATGATGAGAGCCATATAAGCACTTACATGAGGAAACAGCTGAGGCTCTCTATTTGCCAGCCTCTCAGCTGAGTATGCCCTTGGCCAAAATACTTAGCTCTGTGCCCCTACTTACCCCCCTGCAGAACAGAAATACACATCACCTGCTTCACATAGTGTTATTGTAGCTTGTTAGTCTGTAAAACATTTTGAGAGTCTCCTATGGAAAGGCTACATATACATACACTGTTATTTATTTTATTTATTCATTGGTTGAAATCCTGAAGGCTGTGTAGTCGGTGTTGACACCATTCCTTATGTTCAGGCAAGCTCAATGAATCTGTCTGATGAAGGGACAGAGTGAAAACCAAGTAAAGATCTCAGCATTTGGCTTTAATCTTCTGCACCTCCTTCTAGTGTGACTTGGAGCCACATTGTGCCATCTTCACTCAGCAGGGACTAGGGCAGGGGCTGTCTCTGGGTTTGTCTGTATGTACAACAGGGCCATAATCCCTGTTTGGGGTCTCGAGGCACAATCATAACAGAAATAATAAGCCCTTAGGCAAAACTCCAACTGAAGTCAATAGGAATCCTAAGAGTGAAGACTGACTATAACGGAACTTCAGCCTTACCATTGACTAGCCTCGCTTCTGTTGGATTTAGGTGACACCCTTAACATATTTCAACTTCATCCCTTTTTACAGGTGAATATTTGTGTCTGTTTGGCGTATAGTAAGTTCACATCTCCTTGCAGCATATGCTCAAAATGTACAGTTAATGTCTAGCAGATATGTGGGAAGGCAAATGAGCTACCTTTCATCTGTTTGTAACACAGAAAACCTTCAATATTGAGAACAGATAGACTGGAAGGTAGGTTCACATCTCTCAGCAAGAGAGCTGTAACTTAAATCTAATACACCTGATCAAGGCTTTCTCTCTGCCTTGTAGGTATTTTAATACAAATGTGTCTTTCATTTGACTGATTGAAGGTCTCCAACCTGCAATAAGTGAAACATCTGATCCCCTTGAATCCAAATCACTTTTTCTTTGATTTTCTTTTACTTCTATTTCTTCTTTCTTTGTTCTACAGCTAGAGTCAAATTTCCCTTTAGAAATCGAAAGAATGTGTGTGGGTTTCTCTGCTTTTCTTACGGTGATCCCGTGCAAAGGTCTAATGGCTAGTTGACTAGCATATTGAGACAGAATTCATTTCACAGACAGTCTGTAGTGATGTGCTTTACATATCATTATCACACTGAATTGAGGGAAACTGATTATACAAATTAGTTACTGTCCATTATTCATCAAAGCCTTTTATTTGCATAACCAATAGATATTATGCAAAGAAGTCCTGTAAATGATACATGTTAATGTATAGTTAAAAGTAAGCGGTTAGGTAGGAAAATAAGTAGGCATTATTCACATTTGAAGTTTAAATTATTGTGTGCATCATAATAATATTGAATGCATCAATTAGCTTATTCCAGATACACTCTTTTTTTTTATATAAATTTCCTGCCAAAATCATTTTGCCTGAAACTTTGAATCTTGTGAGCTGCAGATCCCAATGTTCTCTATGATTATACCTTTGTGTGAATCAATCAGTTTAAATATAGAATGACAGTCTGTTAAAGCCGTGACCTCTGTGGTGTTTATTTTTTACTTGGGTAGTTGTGCCTATTTCCAGATGTCAGTGACATAATTTGTATGCTCAGCATGTCTTGTATTTTTTGGGGGGGGAGGGAGGGGAGCTTGCAAGAGGGGCTGGGAGTTTGAAATATTAAGCTGCACTGTCATTGGCGGTGTTGCTTTTAACTATAACTATAACCATGTTTGCTGCGTACAGTATTAATGCCCCTATAGGCAGGCACACTTATTTTTTGCATGTAGATTTGCACTGTGCATTAAAACATATGTCAAGCTTAAGAACAAAGGAACACATGACATGGACTGAATTCACAGTTACAATAAAAGCAGCAATGAAAGTTCAAGCAGGAGACGGGAACTTGAGGGTGTCTTTGTACTTTTTATCGAGAATAACTGTTTGCCATTAAGGGCCTGAGTCTGTTCCCATTAAAGTCAGTAGTAAAATCTGTATTGGCTTCCATGGGAGCGGGAGCAGGAGCAGGCATTAAGAGCTCAATCTTGGAAGATGCTGAGTTAGTCCTGAATGTGCTCAACTCATTGAAATCAGCAGGAGTTTGCAGGCTCTCAGCACCTGGCAGAATTGGGTTCTATGAGGAAAGAACAAAAGAGTATTCCAGTCATGTAAAGGTCACTTAATCCTTATAAACCTTTTTAGAGATTGGGAATGTGCAGTAACATCCAACTGGCAGGGGAAATGAAACACTGGGGTATGCTAAGTTTGAAAACTAGAGTTTATGGTTATTAGGCCTCAAATGCAAAAGTTCTAAAAATAAATGTGTAAAAACGATGTTGCAACCATCTTTCACCATTTCATTTCCCTTACACTTCCATGTTTGCAGTTAACATGCCTTTGATGCTAAAGAGGGAAAAACGGAAAGTGTTTTATGTGCTGTTTTTTTTTTTTTTTTAAACAGAGGCGTTCACCTTACTTTAACTTCAATGGAATAGGATTGTGTTAAAAGCACTGATACCTTTCTCTGACAAGATGTTTGTACATGGGTCTGACGCACTTCAGAAGTGTTTGATTTTGAATGAAATGGTATGCTGCTTTTTATTAAGAAAAATCACTCCCGGTTTTCAAGAGGAATTACATAGAAAAATACGCAGTCTGTGTCCTAGGAGATAGTTTTTTAAATTTAAAAAGTTGTAAAAATAATTGGATTCAGATGTAGTCTGTTTAATTTAATTGTTTATGCATCTAGAAACTTTATTCGCCTGGACACTGATATTATTTTGAATGCCTGTTAGATTTTCAGTCTATAGTTAATTTTAGGGAGGAGTAACTTACTAAATAACAGTGCAACTTTCTCTTGTATTTTTCTCTTTGGATTTGTTTCAAGTTGGATTGAAAGCCAACCATTGTGAGTTAGCATAGAGCTAACATTTTCACATATACCCTACATATTATTTACAGTAAGATTAGCATGAGAAGGACTCACGTAGAACAGTTGTCTTCCCATATGTGCGCCCCACCTAGCTCATATCTCTTGTGTGTCATTTCTGATTCCCTTGTTCCAAGCATATGAAATCAGCTTTAGCATTGTGTGCACGTCACAAAACTTGCCAGATTCAGTATATGTAGGGGGATGGTGTGGTGGTAGAGGAGAAAGTAGAAAACAGGAGGTACTGGCACAGAAGCAAAGGGGAATTCATTTTCTTTAAAGCCTGAACCCTGCAGTGAGCTCTGTACAGGAGGATTATGTAGCCAACAGGACTTTGAGCAGGGGTAGGATGCTGCCTACATGAAACTCGGGGCCTAAATGATTTGGGGGAAAATGTGTGTGGATTATAGCGGTCTTCAGTCACACATGTGTGGACTCATTGACTCAATGTCAATGAGAGCCATAGATATCATAAGGCACAGTTTGGTTCTTAGCGATCATCTTGTGTGAATATTAGCTTAGGGCCCACCACGCAAACACATAATGACCTGTCACCCTTGAGAATAATCTCATTGATTTCTATGGGATTCCTCATATGAGTTACAATAATAGGACCTAGCTCTTATATAAGGATTTATAGGAGCTTGTGCTTAGAGTTAACATTTTCAAATGTCTCCCTGACTTTCATAGCATTAAAAGGTTAAATTTTCATCATGGATGGGGAATTAGTTTGGAGTAAAATAAACTCTGTAGAACTGCAGCTCAGAATGGAACTGAGTCAAACCTCTTTTAAGTTCAAAGAGTTCAGATACATAACTCTAAACTCCCTCTCCTTGATTCACAGTAGGCTGCCTATCTTTGTTAAAATTCCTGTCAGGGCTTCAGAGCAGGTCTGGCAGGTCTTCTGACTTAGCTGCTGTCTTTAAATCTCATGATTTTGGGACCTACCTGGAGTCAGAAGAGGATAATGCACAAAGCAGCTAGTCAGAGCGTAATAGAACGAAAAATGGAGGGTGCAAAGATTAACATTCAAAAAGAAACTCCATTGAACTGATGAGTTTTACATGATTTCCACGTAAACATAAATCAGCACAGGCTTGATTAAAGTTGGATCTAGATGCTCCTGAATGAGTTTTGTCTGGTTTTGGGTTTCCTTATGAAAGTTTTGCACAGCTCTAATTAATAGTGATAAGTTATCAGAAAACGGAGATCATGAAAGCTTTAGAGAGGACATTTTTTAAAAAGCTTCCCTGCAATTTGATAGTGCTGAAGGCAGCCTTCTGTATGAAATATAGATGCAAAAATATTTCAATAATCAAGTGTATTTTTCAGAAGTTTGCTTTAAACATTGTTAATATTCTCTTAGCTCTTGATTTATAATGCTACTATCGTTTTAAAAAAAGGATAAGCTTGGGCATTTGTTAAAGATATGTATGTTCTGAGTGTTGTTTCAGACAGGCAGATGCAACCAGATCTTCAGCTGAAGTAAACTGGCATAGTTTACACCACTTGAGGGTCTGGGCCATTGGTTTTAGGATAAGAGTTTTCACACCATTTGTGTTGCAGAAACTTTGAAACAAAAAAATCGTAGGGACACGCTAGAGGGAGCACAGTCTCCAATGGAAGAAGTCATTTTTGACAAACTCTTTAGCACCTGAGTCTTTTAAGTTAACGAATAATATTTGCTTCTCAGGAGAATGATCATCCTTTAAAGAAACATCTTAGTGAGAGAGACTTCTGAAACAAATGCCATCCAATGAGAACACATTGGATTCATTTCATGGCTCTTTGAGATCTGACTCGCATAAATATACACAGTCTCCAAACACTCTGCTAAAAAGCAATGGAGTAATGAGAAGATCTCTCTTTAGTCAGAACATAAAGAGAAGAGATGGCTGCTTGACACAGACCCAAAATGACAGTGTAAGTGGATCACCTGCCTGAAAGTCTCTCAACCAGTACAGCTGTCCAACCCACATGTCATCCTCCGCTGACCCCTCAAGAATTTCTTTGATCTCCCATGAAGACATCAACAAGCCTGACTGTCATCACCCCACAGATGTCAACCCCCCATAGGAGGTGTTTGCTGTCCATTGCACCTGCCCAAGTACAGGTGTTGCCTGCTGTTTCTGTCCCCAGGGTGCTCAGTAGGCCGCTTTCTTTCTGCTTTGCACACTTGAAACATTCTGTAGAACAGCTGCAACTGCTCGAGTGACAGTTTTAATATTTTAATGTTTAGTTGTTGTTTTTTAAAGTTTTAGCTACATCATTCTCGCACACTATCTCTTTCCTCCTGTTGTAATGCTGCCCCTCAAATTAACACCTGGCAGCAATCTTTCTTATTTTGAGCATTGCAATTTCACCAGGAAATGGACTGCTTTCCCACTTGCTTCAGATACTAATTTCTTCCTACTGAAAGTTAAAGGCTCCTGCCATGACCTTAAATCATTCGGTAAATGATTAATGTGTCTCAAAAACATGTCCAAAGAATTTGGAAGCCTTGGTTAGATACAACAGTATAAAATAGTCTGTTCTTTTCATTGTACTCCCTACTGGTCTGACCCTGTAAGCATTTAATACTAGAGGGCAGTAACCATTGCTAGGAGTAGTCTCGTTGGCTTAAATAAGACTATTCATGGTAATATGAATGGGATTTTCACAGGAGACTAAGACTGTCTACTCTACAGCCGGAATCGCCGCTCTGATATCGATCCACCGGCAGTCGATTTAGCAAGTCTAGTGAAGACCCACAAAAACGACAGCAGATCACTCTCCAGTCGACCCCTGTACTCTACCCCCGATGAGAAGAGTAAAGTAAATTGATGGGAGAGTTTCTCCCGTCGACCCCCCGTGGTTTAGACCCCGCGGTAACTCAATCTAAGATACGTCGACTCCAGCTACGTTACACTGCTCTACAGCCAAAATGCTTCTGAAATAAATGTAGTCAAACTTTACTAATTCTGGGTCACTGAGAACGAAAATGATGCTTAAAATTGTTGATTGGCTCTAGTTTTCAAGATATGCTATTGGGTCAGTATATACGACCCTTGACTTGGGAATGGCGGAGGATAAGTGAGTTATAAAGGGAAGGGATCTCAATTTAAACCAGAAATGACTAAAATACATCTTTGACTGGATCTATGAATAAATCTGTGACTGGGTTTGGACAGTACTTGCTTTTTAGGCAAAACAATGAATGATGCAATCTGAAGCTGGTATTGCATCATACATGATATGAATTGCATCATGTTATTCCTAGAAGTCATCACTCTGCTGAACAAATTGCCCTATATCAGCTCTAGAAATCATACAGTGTCGTGCTCTCTTATTTGTCAGTGTTTGACTTTGCAAAGGGACACATTTCTGTTTAGCCAAAGTGAGCAGAGATGCCTCGTACCTGTGTGAACAGTGCAGATAACTTCTGCTATGTTTGTGGTGAAGTGAATTTTGCATCACAAAAGCGCAGTATAACCACTATGGTTAAGAAAGCCTATCACCTTTATTTTGGCTGCAAAATTGGAGATCAGGACAAGAGGTGGGCCCCACACATATGCTGCAACACTTGTGCAACAAATCTTCGCCAGTGGTTGAACAGGAAAAGAAAATCTATGCCTTTTGCATTGCCAATGATTTAGAGAGAGCCAACAGATCATACCAGCAATTGTTACTTCTGCATGGTGCCTCCAGTTGGGAAAGGTGTGTCAAAGAAGAAAAAGTGGACTGTGCATTATCCAAACATTCCATCAGCTATACGCCCACTACCCCACGGAGAAGGACTGCCGGTTCCTGATGCACGAGAATCATTCTCACTTGAGTCAGACGAGGATGAGGAAGAGGATGAAACTTCTGGTCCTGAACCATCAATGTCACAGGACCCACATTTTCTCCCATCCTCCTCCTCTGAACCACACCTCATAACACAAGGTGAACTGAATGACCTTGTCAGGGATTTGGAACACCCAAGAGTAAGGCAGAGCTGTTGGGCTCCAGACTACAGGAGTGGAATCTCCTGGCAGGTGATGTTAGAGTTTCCATGTTCCGTGACCGTCAAAAGGATCTTGTCCCATTCTTCTTCATGGAAGGTGATCTTGTAGCCTGTAACAACATCGATGGTGTAATGGCAGCCCTCAACATCGTTCACGATCCAGATGAGTGGAGACTGTTCATTGATTCATCGAAGACGAGTCTTAAAGCTGTTTTACTGCATAATGGCAATGTTTTGCCATCAATTCCAGTTGGTCATGCAGTCCATATGAAGGAAACCTATGACAACATGAAACAACTTTTGAGGTGCATAAACTATGACCAACATCAGAGGCAGCTTTGTGGCGATTTGAAGGTTGTTGCTCTCTTGCTTGGTCTGCAGACTGGATACACAAAGTACTGCTGTTTTCTCTGCAAATGGGATAGTCTTGCAAGAGATTCCCACTACATCAAGAAAGATTGGCCACTCCAACAGTCATTGGAGCCTGGGAGGAAAAGTGTTCAGCATCCACCACTTGTTGAATCAAGGAAGATTTTGTTACCACCCTTACACATCAAGCTGGGTCTGATGAAGAACTTTGTCAAGGCCATTGACAAAACACAAGCAGCTTTCAAGTACCTCCGTGAAAAATTTCCAAGGTTAAGTGAAGCTAAGATAAAGGAAGGTGTCTTTGTTGGTCCTCAGATTCGTGAACTTCTTCGAGATGATGCATTTGACCATGCGCTGTGTGGCAAGGAAAAGACGTCATGGAAAGCCTTCCAGTTAGTGGCAATAAATTTTCCTTGAAAAAACAAGGCAGACAACTATAGGTTGTTGGTGGAAAACCTCCTCAAGGCATACAAAAGCCTTGGTTGCAACATGTCACTAAAGATACATTTTTTGCACTCTCATCTAGATTTTTTTCCAGCGAACTGCGGAGCAGTGAGCGACGAGCACAGCAAGCGATTTCACCAGGACATTGCAACAATGGAGAAACGCTATCAGGGCAAATGGAGCCCATCAATGCTTGCAGACTATTGTTGGACAGTGACAAGAGATGCTCCATTTAATGACTACAAGAGACAAGCCAAGAAGCGCCGAGTAGACACTGAATAGGACTAAACTATGTACATAATAGTTTTTTGCCTTTTGTTTCATAATAAATTTTATTCATATAACCCTTTTGCTGATTTTTAAAGTGTTACATAAACAGGACAGGTGAAATATTATCATGTAAAGCAACCATAAACACATGAAAAGACCTAGGTTTACAATTTATGATTAAAACTCTACTATCTACACAATATACATAGACATAAAATGTAAAAACTTAAATATCTTAGAAACAGTAGCCAGTCAGTTGTTTTAATTGTCATATTTGAATTCAGCACATCAAAATACATAATAAATAGCACATTTTATCTCTGAAGCAGACGACTTCTCAAAAATTGTAGACCAGTGTTATTCACGTAGCTGGAGTTGCGTAGCATAAGTCGACTTATCACAGTTCAACTTGCAGATGCCACAGAGTTTCAATTGGACTTGGGTACCTAACTCCTCTAGGTCCCTTGGAAGATCCCAGTCTATGCCCAGCAGTGTTAAAGGATTGGGTTTCATAATGGTGAAATAAAAGTCCTGCTAGATGTAGCAGGAATCTATATGTTGTGCCCTTCTGCTGGTATCAATAAAGACATGTTAGAAAAAAATGAACATAAACAATTTCAATGATGTAATCATTTCCAGCTAGATTGTGCCAATGGCACACAACCGAGAGCCCCTGCAGTGGGGTAGTATATCCCTTCTGGGAATGCAGCATACTCCCTCTTGTAAGCCAGTCCCACACTTCAGTCAGGTGCATAGGAGAATGAGACCAGGGCCCTGTCTGTTCCCAGCCCCTTTGGAGTGAATCTGCTTCTGGATAAGCAAGAAGGGACTGCAGTTGTGGCTGGTCTTCCCACAGGAGGGGAAAAGCCTCTTTGCAGGCCTCCCTTTGCACACACATTTGAGAACCAACCATGATCCAGCAGGTTTGTTTTTTTTTTATTTTGGACTAACATGCCGTGTACTAGCTGGTACAGTGAAATATACTAGATCAGTTTAGAGCACTTATTTTTATGAAAATAAGAATACAAAAGCAATATTTCTCTCAACTGAAATACAGTATGTTGATGAAACTGTCAGACCAGAGAGAAACCATTCCGAATTCTTTGGTTATTCAAGAACAATAGTCAGGATTTTAAGTGAGACATAGATGACAGGTGTTCTGAAAAGTACATCGTTTCAGTAAGAAATCAAGGCCCAAATTCACAAAGGTATTAAGGTGCCTAACTCTCATTGACTTCAATGGGAATTAGATACCTAAGTCCCTTTCCTGAATCTGGGCTCACATGCCTTTACTAGTAATCGAGGGATTTCTTATGCCTTCAGAGAATGGGATCGTTGGGGCCTGATTGTGCATCCCTTACACTTGGGAATAATCCCATGGATTTGAGATGGACTATTCACAAGGGGTGAAGCTCACCCCTGTGCTCAGGGCTAGCACAAGGCCAGTCCACCAATAGACCAATGTAAGCCCTTGAAACAGGGTTTTGGTGGTACATAATCCTTTATACAGGAGTGAATTTCACCCTCATGGGAACAGTCTATTTCAGATCAACGGGATTATTCACAATTATATTGGCTGCAGGATTGGACCCCAGATGTGGATCCCGTGCTTTCAAAAATCTATAACTATATTGATCTACAAACCCTAAAACTATTAGCCAATATATTAAAGCTCTGAACCATATGATAGCTGCATTTCTCTGCTTTTCTTCTGTGAATCTTTTGTGTGTTATAGATTTCAAATAAATCAGGGGAAAGCCCACTTCCTTGAATATTTGAAATCTTCTTAGAACCAGGCCTTAAACACTACCCAGAAGTCTGCAAAAATCTGCAGCAGTCTACTTTGGTTAATGCAGTAATTACATTTCAGCACTGATTCAGACTGAAACATTTTTTATACTTGTGTTCAATAGTACAATTTATTTGAAAAATGCATAAAATATAAATACCCTCACTTCAAAGATGCAGAAGTTGAGGTAAATTGCCAAACGTTCTGTGATTCTCTCAATAGCTTCATGATAGCATAAAGCCAACATTTCATCAAAGTGTTTTTTCTTCAATAAGGATTGCACCAGCCAGGTATAAATTATAAATCATATTCTGTTTTACATGTGAAATGGGAGCTCTGAAGTGTATCACACTTGAACAGATGGAATCTAGGTGTTTTCATGTTTCCCCGTGTCTATGTTTTGTTTATGATGTCATTTAATAAAGATTCAATCATTAAATTCATTCTCACACAGGTGAGAAATATTCTCCTAGTAAATATTATTATTGGCAAGTGTTGCTAGCAGCAGGGGAAAATGACAAAATCATCAGGAACGCATACAAAAGCCAGAGTGATATTTGTAACACATATAGCAGTAAGTTAACAGAGCAGATGTTCCAGGTTTCATGCCACCAGAATTTTTATTTAATACAATTATAAATGCCAGTAGAAGAATATTTAATATGGGTGTGTGACCAATAGGTATTCATTACAAAATACCTAAAACATTATTGTCTATAAATCAAAACCAGCAGTAGATTTATTCAGTACAAGGGGACAGGAGGGCTAAAGTAAAATTTAAGAGAAAAAAAATATTTAGAGACAATTGAGAGATTATTATTGCTAATAATGATTATGGATTATTATTTTGTTTGCAAATTGTAAATTGATTAGAGGCTTCTCGTTCTTTTGCTTTATATGAGCATTGACCAAACAAGTTGGATAGTATCTTTACTAATATGCCACCTGAATGGAATTCATATGTATAAGACTGTTCTGGAACTCTCTATTGCAAACTGCTTTTAAAGAGAGATACTGAGACAGAGTGAAGCGAATTGGATAGTTTTGAAGCAGTGTGACAGGAAACCCACCTTCCATCTATGTTACAGAGGCAGAGATTAAAACAGAGGAATTGGCCAGCATTCTTTAGCCAAGAAAACAACCCACAAGAGCTAATCATACTTATACTAAACCAGCTGTAAATCATGACTTTTCTTCATTGCTATTGACCAGACTTTGAAAAGGTTTACAGACTGCTTGTGTTAATAGCTTGTTAAAGATTGATGCAGAGGTCTTGTACGTCTTCAAAATGAAAGGAAGTAGTAAGTGCATGACTTCTGAGGTGACTGTTGCAGCAGCACTCTTTCAATTCTTAAACTGCATTTTAAAACATTGATGTCTGCCAAGGTTAGATAGGTTACACAACAACTTGTGGAGGAATAAAATCATCCTGACTAGGGTACTCCTCCTTTGTCCTTACTGTCAAGCATGAAAAATACAGCAACTGTAAAAAGGATAAATTAAAGTTTAGAAATTCTTGTAGGTCTAGCCATTAGGTGTAAAAGGAGAGTCGAGGTTATAGATGACCTTGTTATGTGAAGCAAATAAATCACTTACAGTGCTCTGGCTACAGAGAGCCACATAGAAATAAGCCCAACTATTTCAATGATCTATCATTTGTTCATGCACAAGGGCCCTGATTAAGTGAAGTATTTCAGTGTATGCTTAAGTCCCATGTAAGTCAATAAGATTTATGCACATGCTTAATTTTAAGCACCTGCATAAGTGCTTTGCTAGATAGGGATAGACTTAAGCGTGTGCTTAAAGTTAAGCACGTGCCTAAGTGCTTGCTGAAGCTAGGGTCAAGGTACTGCTATTGCTCACATATACAAATGCTCCCAACCTGAACTGGTTATTAAAAGAAAAACAGTATTTAAATGGTATATAATCCCCCCCCAACCTTTTGTCTCTCTCTCACACACACTTACTTTTAAAGATCCACTTCTGCCTATGGAGAGTCTAACTGACTTGTACAAAAATGTCCTACAGTGTTCTCTTCCCCTAACCTCTATCTACCTGCCTGTCCTTTGATAACTCTTTGGGGCAGGGATTATCTCTTCATGAAAGAATGGAAGGAACCTAGCACATCATGGAGGCTAAAATAAATAAATAAATAAATAAATAAAAATAAAATGTTGCAGATATTTTCAAGTGGCTAGCCAGAGATCAATTCTGTGTCTGTTAAAAATTCTCCATCCTGGGAATCTTTACATCGGGTTGGATGTCTTTCTATAAAAGATGCTTCATTTTAGCTGCAAGTGGTTGGGCTAGATGCAGGAGTCACTGGGTGAAGTTCTGTTGTCTGTTATGCATAAAGACAGCCTGGGAGATCTCTTCTGGCCTTAAAAATCCATTGCTGGCCTTATTTAGGATTTGTTTTAACTACTCTGGTATTCGCTGTGCCCCATTCTGACCCTGAGATGAAATTCACGCCTGTGCAGAGGGCACACCTATGTCCTATACACCATTTAATTCCCACTGACGTCTCAAAACTGTGTATACCTGTGTTTGGTTCAGCTTGACTCGATGCCAGGGAGGTGGTGTTGCTACATCGGTTGCATCATTTTGAAAAGTAGGAAATTGCCCCTTTTAAGTGTAGGTCTAACAGAATGTGCCCATCCCAGGTTGAAGTTAAGATGGGATTAGTGTTGGTGTATATATCTCCCCATAGCACCAGAAAGTCCCTGCTTGAGATGACCAAATTCATGGCTCATTTTATTTACATGAGAGCATATTACTTTATTATTGTTTTGCCCACTGTTTATGTTCAGTCAAATACCACCATCAGATACTGATGCGGATAAAACAAGAAGAAGATATTTTGTACTTCCCTAACCAAAACACAACCAGCTTGCCTTTGGTCTTTTCAATAGCTAATACGAGCTGCAAAGCTATCCAAGCATATGTATTTTTATTTTCATGCAGCTATACTAGATTTAACATAAGAACAGACCAAAGGTCCATCTACCCCAGTATCCTGTCTTTCGACAGTGGCCAATGCCAGGTACCCCCAGAGGGAATGAACAGAACAGGTAATCACCAATTGATCCATTCTCTGATGCCCATTCCCAGTTTCTAGCAAACAGAGGTCAGGGACACCGTCCTTGCCCATCGTGGCTAATAGCCATTGATGGACCTATCCTCCATGAATTTTGCATGCTCTCACTTGGTAGGCCATCTTGTTTGAGGAGACCCAAAAAACAGAAAAAAATTCTATTAAGGAAAAAAGCATAAACTAATATCAAATAGATTGTTAACAACTAGCACACATATTAGACCAGGGGTCGGCAACGTTTGGCACGCGGCTCGCCAGGGTAAGCGGCGTGGGCGAGCGATGTGCTGGCCGCGGCTTCTCGCCGCCCCCATTGGCCTGGGACGGCGAACCGCGGCCAGTGGGGGCCGCAATCGGCCGAACCTGCCGGGTCAGCAGGTAAATTGGCCTGGCCCGCTAGGGTGCTTAACCTGGCGAGCCGCGTGCCAAACGTTGCCAACCCCTGTATTAGACGTTCTGTAAAAGTCTAGAAAAAGTGTGTCTCAGAATAAACTAGCCAAGTAGCAGTCATAAACTTTCTCCACATTTTTGTCAGACTTTATTAGCAGCTGAAGGGGAAGAGTGGTCTTGTGTTTGTCATTGAGTTGATACTCAGGAGATCTGGGTTCAGTTGATTCAATCACAGACTCCCTATGCACCCTCAGGCAAATCACTCAGTCTCTCTCTCTCTCTGTTCCAAAATTCCTCATTTGTAAAATCTGGATGGTATTTCCTTTCTCTCGTACTTTTTCTCTGTCATATAAGCTCTTTGGACTATTTTTTATTATGTATGTGTACAGCACCTTACACAAATGTAGCTTTTACCTTGTTGGGAGCTTCCAGATGCTACCATAATTCAAATAGTTATATCTTACAAATTGTGAGATGCAAGTATAGGAAATGAAATCTCTTGCTGTTAGCTGGTTGAGAACAAAATAGTTCTTATCAGCCTCCCCATTAGCTTAGTGAGTCTTTATTGAGTATAGACGTTTTCCTGTGATTCACTTATTTACTGATCATGTAACCATTTTCCCAGAGGGAAACAATTAAACATAAAACTAGATGGACTGTCTACTTTGCGCATCTTTGATAAGCCACAGGAAACTTGTAGATAATGTCCCTGAAATTTAATATCCATTTATGTTTCTTTGTTCACACACTATATTTCCTTTTCACCATCAGTGTTTGCCTGTAGTAATTCCAGTTAATGAGCTTTCTTTATTGCAATAAACCACTGTTCAGGAAGGAAATTTAATGTTGTGTACAAAATCGTCGTTCTGTAACACTGTTGTAATTGTCCATCTATTCATCACCTGACAGAGCAGTTAAAAATATCGGAAAATTAATTTCCAGTGCTACAATTACTACAGTATTCATTTTTTCCTTAGCCAAATATAAGCTACTGAACCCTACTTCAGCTTATAAGAGTCAGCATGCTAAAGTATTTATGTTGGTCAGTTCGATATATGGTAGCACTCTGGGTTCCAGATATTATGGAACTGAAATGACTTCAGAGACTACTGTATGTCTTTTAATGTACTACGGACTTGGAAAGAAACGGTACTGGGTTTTAGCTGCCTTCCTAGGCTTGGGTTGTCTTTTAGTGACATTGTGGTAATGAGTGATTCTAGGAATTCTGAACCTTGCTGGATATGTAAATGACACTTGTGAATTGTCTTTGGCTGCTGTGTCCCTTCTTTTCATTATTTATTCATATTTTTCTCAGAAATAACAAATTAAATCTTTTGAGACTTGAAGGTTCAAAGGGTTGGCCATTAGTCTTTACGAAGTCCAGTTAGGTGGAGATTGAAGCTGAAAACACCATTACATTTACAGTTAACTCTTTCATTATTCCTATAGAACATTTCATTGAGTTCATTCACTTAGCGCCGTAAAGTTCTAGAAACCACTCACAAGAGATTGTTGGATGCAAAGGAACAGCCTTTCTAAACAGCTGTTTGTCAGAAAAAGTTCATGCTGCTTTTGGAGATCTCACCCGCTCCAGCACCATTCCCTATATCTAAAATAGGGTTTAAAACAGGATAAATGGATCCAATTGCGATAACTGAGATTTTCTCATGGCTATTCCATGAGAGGAGAAAGAGACTACAGCCTGCAAATAAATGGTTAATTATACATTATGTTTTCCTCTCTAATAGAGTCACGATGAGGAAATTTTGCTTCTGTTAAAGTAGTTTCTTATTAAGTTTAAGTAGTTTTTTCCAACTCTGAATGAATTCATGGGAGTCTGTCTTTCCATTGTCTTTAGTGGAATCAAGCCAAAAATAAAAGGGCTTCAAAAAAAAAAAAAAAAAAAGATGGATGGCTTCTGAGATTGTGTAATGTAAATAAAAAAGCTTTGATTAAATCCTGATTTGATGAAATCAAAACATTTGGTGGGAATATATTGATTTCATTGAAATGTTTGGGAAATTATCAAAATGTTTCATTCCAAGAATGTCAAAATATTATATCTGAACATAATATAAAAGTCAAAAATGAAACAGTTCAGTATTTATCAAATCAAAATGTTTGGATAAGGTTGAACTAAAATATTTCTGAATGTTTTGTTTCATGAAAAATACTGAGATTTCTACTTTTTGTCCCAAATCAGAACCTTTTTTGGATCAGCTCTAACTTTGATCATGTCCAGAAAGAAAAAATAAATTGATTCTGAAAGAGATATACAGTAAGAGGAAGATAACATGATTCACTCTCTCCTGGAGCTTCCAGTAGTAAGGATACCCAGCAGCAGTGGCCTCCTTCATAGGACTGCTCAGGGAAATGATTCCTACTTGTTTCCATGATTATGAACAGATTTTCTCTTTTCATCTAACCATGCAAATACTGCCCAGTTAAGCTCCACACAGAGCAGTGGTGAAGGAATTATTTGAGTTCCATTCACAGTTTCAAAACTGTTTTGCATTAATAGACAAGCTGCACTGGATTAGGGTTAGGTTTCAATCTGACCTGTAATTCCCTCCCCACCTCCTATAATAATAATAATTAATTACAAAAGCATGTGCTAGGTCTAGTGTCCCCACCTCCTGTTCACAACTGAGCAAACCAAATATTATTACATACATTACTGGAGGGGTGAGTAAAGTTAGAGGTCATGAACCAAGCTGTATGAGTAGCCAGAGGTCAGATCAATTATAGTCTTATATTTTATGAGCCAGATTCTTTGATGGCATAAATTGGTGATGTAGCTATGCAGATTTGCACCAGCTGAGGATCTAGGTCCATTAAACTACAAAGCAGCCTTAAATGGCAAACAAATATTCAAATTATAAAAAGGACTGGGTAATTAACAATATTTTTATGCTTTCCCTGCCTATTGACTTGTGGGGATGGGCTGGAAGAAGAAAGACTGGAGAGGAATAAGATTCATTGGGCATGTTTTATTTTTGGGTGTTCAACTTGAGATACCACAGAAGGGCTTGGCTTTCAAAGGGCAGATGCTCAGCACTTTCTGAAAATCACTTCCTTTAAGGTGTGACGAATTGGGCACCCCAACACTGAAGCATGCAGATTCACTAGTCATTCTGAACCCAGACAGGCAGGTGGCAAGGCCAACGTTTGTATTCGGCTTTTAACTACAGAGTTAGATCTAGCTCAAAATCCTGTTGGACAGTGAATACAGAATATTTTAATAGACTAGAAAGGGAAAAGGAGGTGTTTGGAGCAAACAAAGCCACTTTTGTTTTGCATCTGACCCCTTTGAAACAGCAGCGAGTTTGTAGTTGCTTTGTGTTTTGCATCACTACCTTTTTATATTCAAAGATTAAAACAATAGCTCCTGGTTATTATCCCACATATTATTGATTAAAATCTTTGCCCAAAGACCTTCCATCTCACATTTCAACTTAGTGTGATTTACTTTTCTTTTTACTCCCTGTAACATATGATTAATGCTGATTTAGAGAGTCCCAGTGAGATGAAGCGGAGTGTCAGGTAAAATTTGTCAGCTTGGAAGTATAGATTATTTTATGTTTCTCGAACTTTGTGGGCCCAGGGAACACAGATCTTGATTGTTAAATCCATCCACGCTTTCCCTAGGGCTATAAAATGCCAGAAACATTAAATAGCCCACTTAATACATAACCTCATTCTGTATGCTTGACTATTTTGTTTTTAATTTTTCTTCCCTTTCCAGGCTGCTCAAATGAAATGGGATCAAAGAAAAAAAATTATCCTCACTGGATTTTGTTAAAATATTAATAGGTTAGGGTTGACTGGCTAAATTGAATATCTATGCTGATCTCCCTTGCATGTTTAACTTGTGCTTAGGAAAATATGTTTCCTAGGTGATAACCTTTTATGTACCAGCCTGACTTCATTGAAATGCATAGAGATAAAAATATGTCACACTCCGTGGCCATGCTATTCTTGTGTGGCAGTGTGATTATTCAGATGATAATTGACCCCCACCTGTAGACAGTTCAAATTCTGTAGTCAATCATTCCATTTGATGTTAAAATATGTGAGAGTACAATTACATAATTTACATTACAAATCATTCTGAATGCCAGGCATATCAGAACCACTGACAAACGAGAGGGGAAAAAACAGTCAATAAATGAAGTGAATTACACTAGGCAAAGTATTCAACTTTTCTTATTTGCTCCCGCACAACATCTTTTATGCGGATGTCATTTACAGAGCTCCTACAGATATTGCTCAGTACTCAATTCATCTTCCTATTAGCTCATTACTAACTTTGGTGATTCCTTCTGGTTAAGGATGCCTTCTTCACTGTAGGAATGAGAATCCTCAGATGGAAGAGAAAGGTAAAAACAAATACATGCCAGCACAGATGTATACATGATAGCTCAGAAGGACACTGAGTTATGCTGTTGTACTGCACTTAAAATACACCAATATAGAAACCAGTGGTTCCATAATCTTTAGATATATATTTTATAGCGAGTACCCCATGTGTGTTTATATATTCATATTAACCAGCACACATTTACATAGTCCCTGATTGTCAAAGGTGGTGTTTTGCATGGACCTGATTTGAATCCATGCAACCCCTGTTGTAGTGGGTAAAATTGCATCTCAAAGAGTGGGCTATTTATGTGTCTCTCTCACAGAAAGATGTGCCGAACCGAAGTCTTTATATCAACCCACTCTGCCCACGGAATGTTCAAAATCTGAACTTCTATTTGGAATTTTACATCAGGTCCCTCTTGCTGCAATGGAATGAACTCACCCCTGCTACCAGCATATTCCTGTTTATAAAATTTAAGTCATCCAGTCAGGGACCTGAAACAACACTATGTGACTTAAATAACTAACCGGACAAGCGATTAGTGAATAATGACCATTGAATACTCCTAACATCCAGTCAATGAACAATCTAGTCTAATTGTGTTTTTTCGCTCCTTATGAGTAATTACAAATAATGAACAAATGCATAAAAATCATGCCCTGTTCACAGCCAATTGTCAAAAAGAAAAATAAGTTAAATTTATCAGCTAAATTTGCAATGAATAGTTCAAACAGCGCTAAATAAAAACCAATAAATCTGGCCTATATTCTGTACGTAACCAAACAGGGCTCTTTTTTCTGTACCAACAATAAAAAAATTTTAAAAGACCTAAAATTTCCTACTCTTGTCATATGTTTTGCCATAAAATGTTTTCCATGCAAAATTGAATACTCTAATGATTTTTTATAAAGATTGTGACATCCAATCACAGAACAGAAGCCAAACAATGCGAGTTGGGTAAAAAATAAATATCAGATTCCCAAAGTGAATCTTTTAAGGAGTATTCACTACTAATAGATTGCAAAAACCTACACAGCCAAATAGTTCATTTTAGAAAACAAAACAAAAATGACCAAACTGTTACCAATAACCAACCAGATCTTAGCAGTCTGGTATGTGGACAGTTCATGAACAAGAAAAAGGCCTATTCTGACAAATACATTATTCACGAGAAATAATTGAACAGCTTCTACAATCTTCCGTACATTGTCACCTTGTAACTCTGTTTCCAGACTGAAGGGCAGGATTCCTTTCAATACATTTCTTGCCAATAACTTTAGGTCTTCTCTTTTTATACCCTGTAGCAGCCCAGACAACAGATTCATCCAGTAACTCACACTGAAGTCAGAGGGAGTTTGAACGAGGTCAACTGCTCAGCATATTGCAGTTTATACCCCAGATGAAGTAACTCCTGGCCCTTTCTCACACACCAGATAAGGCGTCACAAACACAAATTTTTGCCTTTTGGGGGCTATTTTTCCAGACACATTTTCAAAGTGCAGTGAGACCTTGGGCCAAATGCAGACCTGGGGTAAGTTACTCCAACTTCATTGATTACAATGGTGTTTCTCTGCCATTTCTCCAGGTCTGAATTTGGCCCATTGTGTTTAATTAAAGCTCCATTCTGCCCTCAGTAAGTTTCACACCCTGAACAATCATCAAATTATGTTCTTCAATTAGTTGTATCTTTTCTTCTATCCTTTTAATTTCAGGCCCATCAAAGCACTGGTTTACTAAATCAATTTCAGCAGGAATTTATACAATCTGACTCATAATGGGATGCAAAATTGAGTTGGCTAATGAATAGTTAGTGGCTTTGGGGTTAATAGTTTTGGTTTTGTCTCAGGTACTTTATATTAAAATTTAATTTTAATATTGCTCTAATGAACACAATATCTTACTTTTGCTTTTTTTTTCCACCAAGACCCATATGGTGTTTGGGAACAGAATTTTGCAAAATTTAGGTTTGGATAATCAGGGTTCTGCTGTGTCTCATAGCTCAGAGACACGTACCATACTATCTTAGTATTGTCTTCTAACAGCAGTATCGGAGAATGGTCTACTGACATTGAGTCAGTCCTTCTACAAACAGATGGCAGTCTGTTTGTGATGATGCTCAAATGTATTTGTGCTCACCAAATTGATTTTAATGCGCCTGATCCAACACCCACCAAAGTAAATGGAAAGATTCCCACTGTTTCAATGGGTAGTGGCTCAGGACCTGTATGCCACTGTGCTGTATGAGAGATGGCATGGATTTTGGAAACCAGCACATATTGTTCATTAGATGCAGAAATGAGTTTTGCTAGATAATAACAAATCCCTCCTAAGGTCTTTGTGTTACATCTATAATGAATGAACTAAACTGAATCTCCTACGTCAGTGCATTGAGTCACATGCTGCTAGAGCCTCAGCTCATATAAATCAGCATGGTCCCATCTGAAGATCTGACCCGTTGTATCCTAGAAGGGTGAGTATTAGCAATTAGAATTCAAGGGGAAAAAATGTAATATGCGATCTTGAGTTAAAATAACTGTAGAAAAGAAAGCTGTCATATTTCCAGAATGAATGCATCTTCTAGTGTATATGAACTTCAGCATAGCTTAATAGCAAATAGAATATATGCATAAAGTAACAATGTCCATTTATTCATCGAAATGTGCCTTTATTGATTTGCCTCCTGCTCATTTTTTGATACATTGTAGAGCACATTAGGATAAACCATGAGTAGTATGCTTAAGTGTAGCTGAAATTAGACTTCAGGTATAAAAAACAATTAATGTGCTTTAACTTCTCAAAATAATTACACAAGAGTCCTCCAGAAGAATTCTACAGAATAATATTCAGTCACTGGAATGAAAATGTCACAGTTTTGTGCTTTGGTAAATAAGCAGTTCATAGAGATGTCTTACTTATCACTGTGGTATGCTTATTCATTAAAGGCTAATTGCAGAGGTCTCTAAATGAAACACCGCAAACCACATTCCACTCCAGTGCCAGTTTGTTTAAAGTCTGCAAAGCTTTATTATTAGCACGATTTAATTATGAAAATGGCAGCCATGGAGAATTCTGAACACACTCATTCCCTTGATCATTAGTTACAGGGCAAAAATGAAACACTTTCAACAATGAAGGGTTCATATTTCAAGCTTATACAGTAGCTGCTAAAAGGCTATACTCAGAAAATCAATTTTATTAAAGTCCTTCAAGCACTAAAGGGACTTCCATGCAACTAAGCAATTTTAAAAACATGTCCACAAGCAGTGACTTTTTGATTCATGTTTTTAGCAGGGTTATATGTTGACTGTTTTCAATATTGTCCCCCAAAGCAGGGTCAGAATGAGTTTTGGGGTGCAGGAGGGGTGAGCAAAGCATGTTCTAACTCAGTTTTGACTTTCATTTTCTACCTTCAGTCACACAAAAGAGGATTGTGCACTGGATCTGAGAAGATTGACATGCTATTAACTAAAACAGATCAACAGTCAGTGTTGTTTTCACCTTTTTCATTTTTCTTTTGTGGTTCAGGAAATTAAGTTCTCGTAACTGCTCAGAACCTTGGATAATTTTTAAAATATATATTTGAATTCCAATTTGAGCTAGGGCATAACAGGCACCTATTTACAGATCAATAAAAGCGAACTCTACCTACAGAGTAAGGGGGGAAGAGCTCATGTGCTGCTATTTTTTTTCAAATGACAAAGAATTTGGGCTAGATTAAATCAATGAGAGCTGTGTGTGAGTGTATATATATATATATATATATATACATATATATATCAGTGACTAATTTGACCTGTTGGGCCAGTTTTTTTTCCCCTGGTGCAACGTCACTGAAGTTGAGATGAATTTGGGCCATTTGTGTTTTGAAGTCACTGATGGCCTGATCAAAAGCCCATTCAAGTGGATGAGTGTCTTTCCAAAGACTTCAATGGACTTTGGGTTCACACCCTGAAAACTCTAGGGCAAATGTAAGGGTAAGTATATAGGTGTGTCTGGCAGTCTGAGGTATCACGGAAGTGGGAAACCTCCATGCTGTATGTTTTTAATACATATTCTTGTTAAGAGTTTTTTTTTTTTTTTAATTAAAAAAATGTGCATAACCTTAAATAAATCCTTTCATTACAAGGAAAAAAATATGTACAACCCAAAAAAGCTCTTGTATTGAGTAAAATATTAATAAGAGTTTACTACACAATGATTGACCATGAAAGAAAAGAGAAGACCAAGAAGAGTTGAGTATGGGTAGAGATAGGAGCGTGTAAATAAAGGACCAGATCTTCCCCTGCTATAAAGCAGCATAACTCCATTGAAATCAACAGTGCAACTCAACAACTGTAAAATGAGTAGCTAGCTCAAAAAATTACTATGTGATAATTATTATGTAGCATCACTTCAAAAAGTGACAGTCAGGTGTCTAAATAACTTAGTAGCACGTATCAGGCTTAGTCTTACTTTATTTTCATTAATGCCATCTTATTTATTACACCATGAACAAATATAATCTAAACAAGAAACTGGAAGCATTAAAGAAAGACTTTTATACACAGAAAGTGCTCATCTTACCTTGTCTATGTCAGTCTACCTTGAGCGTTTTAATTATTTACAAATAGGCATATACATTGGGCTGTGGCCTGTCGGTTTCTGATGTCACCTCTCTGCACCAACCCTTGGGGCTGAAATACTGGCAGGGCTTTGGGAGTCAGGTTCCCTCCTTAGAGCTCTACTAACCCTTCTCCAGTTACGTCCCCTCTCCAGGCCAGCCTAGCCAGACATTCTGTCTCCCTATTCCCTATGATACCCAGTCACCATTCCCAGATCTTCCTCTCTCCAGATCTACTGTCGCCTTGACCAACCACCCGCCTCCAGAGGCTCCAGCCCCTCTGGTGATGTCACCAGCCTCAGCAGTTTCTTCAGAGCAGGCCAAACTAGCAAGAGCAAAGTAGAGTTTTTAGGGGTGATTTGAAGGAGCATAAGGAGTTAATTTTGCTGACATTTAAGGGGAGCCTCTCCCATATATGAAGAGCAGCATGTCACGTGCGTTCTATGAGTTCCAGTACTAGAGTATAAGCCCTGGGATATAAGAAATGAGGATGGTACAGATGAGGGCTGCAGGGTAAACGCTATTAGCCAAGCACAGGAAAAAGCTTCTGCTAAGATTTCCTTGTTATCTGTATTAACAAATTGCAATACAGCTACTACCCAGGAAAGGGGTTTGGAATATAGCCAGTGTGTGTTTATTCTGTTTGGAATGGGGTGAGAACTCCACTTGCTTCCAGGATGACTGACTTGGTTCTACCAACCTAGGTAGTGCTGATAGATAACCCTTAGAAAACAGGCTTGTTTGTAAATATTTTCAAAAATTAGTTCTGTCCAATCTGTAATGTATGGGTGGGGTTTTCAAAAGCACTCAGAGTTGGCCTAAAACTCACCTTGACTGCCAGGAGACCATAAATAGGCCAGTTGGGAATGTGTTAGAAAAATTATGAGCAAATGCATGCTTGCATACACATCCAGTATTCAAAAATTTCCACTTTGCAACCCCACAGGCTAGTATAACATTTTATCAATTTTAATTTTTGAATTAATCCAAATTCCCCTCATACTCCCATTTTAGCTGTAACAGTTCTTAATGAATAACATCAAATTCTTTATTTTTAAATGATAAAGACTAACACTCGTAAGTCCCTGGGAAAAGCAATAAAGATCCACCATTGTAAATGAGGGATTGTGACAGGTTATTCTATTTCTGTCTATGAAAGATCATTTCCTTCTGGTATCTGTATCCAATATAACAGTTGGAGAAAAATGCTTTCTGGTGATCTTTAAGTATATAATTCAAATACCCTGAACCAAGTGGTGGTTGTGATCAATTTTTATTCCACAAAATTAGATGAATATGTTGTCTATTTATGCAAAATGTAAATCTGGGACCCATATAGAGAGAGCTTTCCCTCTGTACCCAGCATGACATTCACAGTAGCAACTGCCCTCCTCATCCACACTATCCTCCAAAAAAAGCCACCTTACCTGAATGGAGCTTTCTGTAACCCCAAAAGGGAGAAGAGCCACCGACTCCATTAATTCCACTGTGACCTTTCACTATGGTCAACCATATCAGTACGGAAAGCACTCAGATACCACAATAATGGGAAGCAGTACAAAGCTCTGATAGCTTCAGCACATTCCAGACAACATACCTGCACAGGAAATTGATCCCTCTGTGATCCCCTGAGCAGGGTACCTGCATTGCAGGTTACAACAGGGGAGCAGCGAAGCAGAAGCAACCTCTAATGGACTGCCATTCCTCTTCCTGGGCAGGGGGGCGGGGATGTAAGGTTTGGCCCTTGGTTCTGCCCCTTCACCATGCCAGCCCATATGAAAAGAGACGCTATGTGCACCCTGTAAAGGGCTGATTTAGTTCCCTTCCTTCATGGAGAAAGGGGAAAGCAGCAAGTGAACTGTGGCTCAGTATTGCCTCTTTTTCAGGGCAGATAGCGAGGAGCCAATTTAGTCATAGGGGAGAAGATATCTAATTTAATTGTGATGAGGGCATCATTTTGACTACACTGATCTCTTCCCCATAAACTAGGGTTGAGTGTGGACTTTTTTAATCCATCTAATTAACCCTTTTCATCCTCCTTAGAGCGTAATTAGTCACTATGCAGCTTGTACAGTCTCACATTGATGGGGCTTGCCTTATTTCCACGACAAACCCAAATTTCCATGGGTTTATAGGACAGCAGTAAAAGCTCACCTTGCTCTGTTACTTTGGTCTATAAGTGCTCAGTTAATCAGCATTTTTTTCACTCCCCTATTTAAAGAGAAAATGTGGCTTTAAAAGTAAAATCCGATGCTAGTTACAAGGCAAGGCTTAAAGAGGGACTTTCACAGTATTAACTCAAACACTGAAGAAAACATATTTATATATAAAGGCTGGAGGCAAAATTCTTCCCTAACTCCTCAGATCTACATGAGGAGGGAGCAGCAGCAGCTGATTGGAGTGGTCCTGAGCCAGTCTACAGCCATCAGCAGGACAGCTCAGAGAAGGCTCAGGCAAGGTGTTCAGCAGCATTCATGGCTCCTCTTTCAAAAAGGAACAGTTTGTGCTCTGGTTAGCACCTGCTGTTAAATAGTGGCCTCCAGGCAGGAGGGCTGGGATGTCTCTCCCCTTTGCCTCTGGCTCACAATGCCCCCTTGGAGCAACAGGGGACTTGTTAGCTGGACCCCTGCCTAATGTGTCATGACACATTAGTTCCCTAACCTTGCCAGTATTTGTGCAGTAAAAAAGAAACACCTTCTCTTCTTTTCCCTCTAATGCATCTGCAGTGGAGAAGGCAGGATTTACCATCTTCCCTTTCTGTCATTGCTGTTACTGACTCTTTTGTACAATGCCAGCCAACAAATGAACAATATCAATAACTATTTACTGTGTACTTTAATTAATGCCTCTCCACTGGTGACCCAGATACCATCATTATAGCGTGTTTGGTATCCTTTGGTGAGATGGGACTGATTATGTCCTACATTCAAACAGTTTCTTCAGTCAAGGCTAAGGAACATAAGAACTCCTCTTATAGCAGAAATACCGCAAAGAGCTCTTCAGCTGATGTAAATTGTCATAGCTCCATTGACTTCATTAGAGAGATGACACCAACTAAGTATCTGACCCCAATAATTTAACCAGTCAGATAAAATTGTCTCCAACAGCTGCCAAAGCTTGCAAAGGGAAGGTGTAAAAGTCCTCCATAAACACATCTAACTGCAATATTATTGCAGCTTTACTGAAGTAAGGTATAAAAGAAGAGTGGGGAGAAAATGAATCTTTGTTTTAACCTCTGCCTCCCCCAAATTGTTAACTATCAAATCTTGTATGAGGATTATGAAAATAAGTAACTAGGACTCTGTGACATACCAGCAGTACACACACCACAATTGTGGTTACTTGGACTCTGATAACTCTTCCTTCTCCTCCTATGGGAACTTTTTTCCCCAGCATGCTTTTCTTTAAATTTGGCAGACACACACAGCTGTGGCCCTAATGCAGCCATTTTGCTATCATCAGCGCTGTAGCTCCCTTCCTTCCAGCTGGTAAGAATTCTTAATTCTTGTTATATTTCCCCCTCATTTTCTCTTTTCATATTCCTGAGGGGAAAAAGTATCTTATTGTACCTTTGGTTCCCTTGGACAGATACTGTGGGAATCCAGAGAATCCTGGTTCTGTAGGCAGGGAGGTGGAAGGAGTCTCCAGACTGGTATCATTCAGCTACTTCCCTTAACCTTGAGGGAGCCTAGAGGCTCAGGGCCCTTCTGTGAGGCTGCAGACTGAAGGTGTCCTAGATAGATGGCTTCAGTGGAGGCATTACCCCTAGTGCCACAAAACTCTTGCTGGTAAATTAATGTTTTCCCCTTTCTGCTGTGGAACTCCCACTGAGGGAGGTTGCTGAGGAAAACAGGAGGTGGGACTGTGTCTGTCAGCATGGCTTTTATCAGAGGGGTGAGGAATGTGTGAAGAGGCAAAGAACTTCCACAGAATCACGGAAGAGAGAGGGCAGAAGGAGCAGATGTCTGTTGCGATGTGTTCCATCTGCCTCATGCCATGGTAGCCCTTTCACTGCAGCTTTGTATAATTAGGGCTCTGTGATGACTGTGCTCTGTGAGAGGCAGAGATGCGTTCCTTGCACCCCCTTTATTCGCTCCCTGCACAATCCTAAAGTCTGCAGAGAAAGGTCCTAGAGCTGAATGCTGATTGGAGCAGTGTTATTTCCTCCACCACTGCATTAACCCCCCACAAAGAGGGTTGTAATGTGCAGCTACCGCAGGAGGGTGATTGGCAGCATGGCAGGTGAGATGGCGGGGATGCAGGCTATGGCAAAACATCCTGAGAGTCAACAACTGTTTGCTGGGTAGATGGTCTGGGTTTAAATATCTGTAGATAGGTAGACACGCTCTATTCAAGGAGCAAAGCAAAAGAGGTCAAAACCTGTTTGCATTACTCCCAAGAGTAATATCATTGATTCCAAGCTCTGCTACATTTTTCACCTTGATTTTTTTCACTGAATATTTTCTACTACTTTTTCACTGTCTCTTCTAAATGGAAAATTAATCCAATAATGTTTGATTTTTTTTTTAAGCTGAACTTTCAATCCCACAACGTTCAAATGGATAAGAAATTAAACAAAATGAGTTCACCTAGGGGTTGTCCGCAGGCATTCTACACAAATGAAAGACCTGGCCCTGCAAATTCTTGCTCATGTGAGTAGCTCTTGCTCTCATAAGTAGCACGTAGGACTAACCACATCAGTAAGAATTTGCATGATTTGGCTGTAATGGTTCATTTGAAATCTAAGACATTTATGGCCTGATATTGCAGAATAAGGCTGTTCAATTTTTTTTTTACATATACCAATTATAAATATATATTGCTTTCATGAAACTTAATAGAAACCTAACTTAGGAGGTTAATTTTAACTCTGTGGAAGTATTTTTGAGTCCAGGTGTCATATTACCATGATGGGATGCGGCAAGTAGAGGGCGCTGCAGAATAAAGCAGTTGCTATGCTTTACCCAAAGCTTAATACATCAGCTCCATTACCCCCTTCAGTTTCTGCTTGGGGGTCTGGACCCGGCCTTAGCTCAACGCCGTCTATTAAAAGATGGAATTAGAGAGCCTGATAACAAACTCCATACTACAGAGCTGTATGTAATTCCAGAGGTTGCAGGGGCCTATTGCACTTGAAATAACACTTGTAGGGGACATCGAGGTTTGGACTACACAATGCGGAAGAGGGAAACCATTAAGAAAAATGTCTTTTTCAAGTGCTACCTACATAATACTAGACTAATGAGTTGATGGAGAACTAATTGTCTGCCTACCCCGTGGGCCTCCTTGAGATGTGTGAGGCTCAATTGCCATCTGCAATTTAGCTTTCCAATACTGCTATGAACCAAAACCATATAGGAGCCTATTCCTTCGCTTCTCTCTGTTTGAATATAAAACCACATGAAGGATTGCCAGTGAGGATGATTTAAATGTCCTATATGCTGCAGAGTTAATGTGTGTAGTTCACAGACATGGGGATGTGGGGCCTCATTTTCCAGAGGTCAGTGCCCGCGGTTGGGGCCAGCTTTTCAACAGAATTGTGCTCCTGTCATAGAAAGGCCAGATTGTCCAAATTGCTCAGCACCCAGCAGCTGCCATTATGGGGCCCGTGGCCAGATTTTTCAAAGGAACCCCATATAGTGAACTCTTGAAAAGTTGGCCAGTGCTAGTGCCTAAATGACAGCTGAGCTCTTGTGAAAAATCTGGCTCATAAGGCTCGAATCATTGTAGAAATCACACAAGATTCATAAACAATGCAGTTGCTATAACCTGTGCCCCTCTGGGCCCTAATGTTGCAGCTCATGACTCTGATTAGGCAAGCAAGGACTGGAACTCTGCATAGGCACAAGGGCACTTATGACTTTGCAAGGTCAGGCTCTAACATTGTATTTACTGGAGCATCTGGGGCCACCACTCTAGAATGTTGTAGTATTTTTTTTTTTTTAAAACAAGTATGACTGTAAAGGAGGTTAGGGGAAAGTTGTAACAGGCACAGCCAGGATCCAACAAACCAACCTGCATTGGCCTGCTAAACCCAGCGTTGTGAGTTCAATCCTTGAAGGGGCCACTTAGGATCTGGGGCAAAATCACTACTTGGTCCTGCTAGTGAAGGCAGGGGCTGGACTTGATGACCTTTCAAGGTCCCTTCCAGTTCTAGGAGATGGGATATCTCCATTAAACAAACAAACAAACCTTTTTACTAAAAAACAAATATTCAAGAAATGATTCCCCTCCGATTTACACCAGTGTCATTCATGGACTTCAGCGGAGTTCCTCTGGTGTAAGAGAAATCCAGAATAAGCTCCAGTTCGTCCAATAGTAAAACAAATGGTGCAAACATATCGTGTGTCCCCTTTGTGTTTTTATAAAATATCCTGAGTTTGAGTTTTGCAAACAAATTGGTGTAGAATTTGCCCAGTGAAGAGGCTTAGTTAGGTGTGAGATATGGTGTTATCCAGTTCAAAGAAATAGTGATATACTGTAAACATGACAGTGGAAAGACCATTTCTCCCTCTTATTATGTGGTTATAAATCCATGTTGATTGCCACTGGAGTAGCTATTGGAGCTGAGGAACTAATTCATAGTGAATAATGCATTTGCTAAATATACCTCCTTAAACTGATCACTAGTTGTCAAGAAGTAGTTTAAGGGTTTCTCAAATATACCCGTATTCATGATTCATAATTGTTCTACCAACTATTTTTTGCTCTGTAGATTGTTAGTTGTGAATATTTGCTATTAGATATTCAAAATATTAGTTTTGATTAGATACATAGGCTTAACACCATATTGTTCTCTATTCCCCAACTGGATTAGTGTAATATTTTCTTAGAAACAGGTTATCTTGTTAATATTCACATTCAGTGGTTCAACACTCACTTTTCATGAATATTCTCCAATGTTCATTTAAGATTTGCTGTTTCTGTGAACGTCCCTGCTAACAGTTGGCTGAATATTTGTAGAAAGGACAAAAACACCAACAAAGTGAATTACATTTTTTGTTTAAGAAAATATCATAGACAATTTCTCCCACCTCTAACAGCCATACACAAATCAGTAATAGTGTCCCAAGACTGTACCAATTTTGGGGACGCATCTTACATCAAATGAATATTAAATTGTATTTAATGAAACTCAGCCATTCAGACAGTATTTCCAGTTGTCTCCAACTCATCTAAGATGCCAGTTGGAATGTCCAGATTTTGTATCATTTCTTTTTAAGGAGAGAATGAAGTCTGCATTAATCTGCAGTAGCAAATCAACTCATTTCTAACTTATTGTTTAAAAAAAGGTGTGGGGACTACAACAACACTTTTATAAGTGCTCTATTCACAATAGCCCCTTTGGTTATGGACATTTCTGTGATATATGTGACCTTGCCTTCCATTATGGACCCTGACCTTCAGCTCAGGGCCCATAACTCTCACTAGTGTCAATTATCTTGTTGTGAAAGGCCCACAACGGTGAGGACTATTGCTTAAATAGTACATCTCTCATCAGTACACTCCCTAGTTTGAATGATCACTGATGAATTCTTATCAGCCTACTCTCTGTGCAGGGCCTTCCAGGCCTCTACTGAAAGCCAAACCTGGATCTTTGCCTGTATGAGACAAAACGTTTTTTCTATGGATAGATTTACCCTTTAGAATGGGGTTCCTGTTTTTAGTGGCTATATTGACTTTTTTATAAGATGATGTTTCCAAATAATTCAGCAGATCATTTCAAAGAAACCTTTTCCCCCTGGGCTGTAAGCATGAGGAGACGGTGCTGTTATCACTGAAGATCGAGGCATCGGCTTAGGTTGCAATTGAGCTTGAGCTGCGACTCTACTGGAGTTGATTCTGATTTACACAGGTGTAACTGAGATTGACCTAGATCCACTAGCAGGGCCAGGGAAGGTCTCCCTCAGGTCAAGTGCTTGCCCTATCACCCGCTTCCTATGGCATTATTCCACTGGGGGAAAGCCATTTTAGTTTGTGTCTAAGTTCCATATCTGTAACAGGTCCACTCCTGGTGAAGTCTGTCTAGGACACCTATCGAGGAGCAGAGATTGTAGCCATCTTGCTTCTCTCTCCATACATAAACAACAGGAGGGCCCCATAACCCCAGTGTTATGCAAGCAGAAATGGGGAGGCACGCAGCCCTGAACTCCTCGAACCTGAAGCAAAACCCCATGGTAGAACTTTGGACTTGATCATGCCATCTTGAGTCAGGCAAATTCCCACTGAAGTCAGTGGAAGCTTTTTCTGGGAAAAGATTGAAGGAGTGGGCCCATTACTTGGAAACCTATGCTAGATAAACAGAGACTCTGATTCTCTTCTCTTACCTTAGTTTTGTGTCACCGTAACTCCCTTGAATTTAAATGGGTGTGGATGAGGTTGCAATGGGGAGAAATCAGTAGGTAGAAATCAGTGAATGTTTCTGAGTTTCTCAATTGTCAAGTGTGTTCTTCAGTTTCAATCTTTGATGGCAGCAGAGCAGATATTCATGTGACTCTCTGGCAGTAGTGACTAGCCCAGGAGCAAAATTTCTTATTTTTCACTAATGCCTTAATTGAATTGAGGGGATTGGTTATGTTTTGCAAAGGCATAAATACCACATCAATGGTGTTCATTCAAAAAGATTATTACTGAGTGGATCAGATAAATATGGCCTGCAAATGTGCTGATTTACTCCAGCTTGTAAAACAAAACAATTTACGTATACAATTTAAACATTCTTTCTCCTTCCCCCCCTAACCACATCCCTTGTGTGTATAATTGAGATTTCCTTGCCACCCAGAAGATAGCAAGAGTATTTTGGGGGCTTCATATCTCTTTCTAACTGGGTACAGCTGGAGCGGCAGGCTGTTGTCTTCAGACACACGATCTGGGTGTCGGGTTTGCATTAGCTCCTGTCAGATGCTGCACACTGCTAGCAACGCTAGGGAGCAGGCTGACACAACTATTATGGACGCAGTTCAAGCATGCAGCTGTCTGAAGGGACCCAATCTGCTGTGAATGTAATAATTGTTCTGCTTTATTCTTTAATAAACACACTCTACATCTACAAAAACAGGGGAGGGGGAGAGAGGGAGGGAGAGGGAAAATTGCCCTCTTCCACAAAGGACTGCTCAGTTTTCCACCAGCAGCTTAGCAGCTTTTTTACAGCTGAAGGGCCCTGTTGTTTCAATTCCACGTCCTCCATCTTCCCGGCCCTCTTCCTTTTAGTCAAATTAACTTATCGATTAGAGCCTATTCATATGTAATTGATTGTTAATTTGAGTCAGCTTGCAAATCATGATTATCTATATCAATACAAAAATATTATTTAAGTCCTGTCACATTTATGACTCACACTGACGAAGGGCCGGCACATTCGGGACTGAGACCGGGGCTCTGTCTTGCGCTCTCACAAATGGGTGAAAATGCAAATTCTTTTGAAATACAATTACCATGGGTTGTAGTGGGGGGTGGGGTGGGGACCAAAAACCAAACACACCTTTGGAGAAGAGGGAGAGGAATGAGGAAGACAAGGAAGGGGAAATCTGCTTGTCTACCAGATAGAAATGCAAACAAGGGGATAAATTGAAGTCTCTGATAGGCAACACGTGTTTTGTATCGGGGGGGGGGGTGCTCTGAGCTGTAAGGCTGCTCAGGACCCCCCCGCCGTACATGCATATATCTGAGCTATAATCTAAGAGCCTTTCCATGAAGTGCTTTGTATGTGCATTGCATTAGCCAGTTTGCAAACTTCAGTGCTTGTGTGACATGCTCAAAACGAGAGTTCATAGCATGGGTTGCTGCCCATCAGATTAATTTTAATACCAAAGTAACTTCTGAGTGATGTGACCAAAAGTCCTGGGACACTCTTCAAGGTTTTCACCCATGGCATATAGTTAATGGCTGATTTATTAACCCTCAAATAACTATTGTATTGCTTTACATGGTCAGCATGCTGTATCGATATTATCTAGCCACCCTCTTTGAGGCAGGTCTGGTTAATGTTATCCCCATTTTCCAGAAAGAAGAACTGGGATAGAAAGTTGAAGTGAGTTGCATAAGGACACACATGCAAATTAGTGACAGAGCAGGGATTAGAACTCTGTGCTCATTTTCCTAAACCACAGTGGCTTTTACAGATACTTTGCCCTTATCATGGATCATATCTAAAGAAAATGCAGATAGGAGGTATGGTCTAGCAGCTATGCAAAGAAGCTTTAAATTCCTTTTATTGTCGATAGCTTTGTTGTTTTTTCCAAATGTATTTCAACAGCAGATACAATCCACATGTTTCTCCTCCTAGGAAATATGACTCTTATATAACAACTAAAAAGTAAAGGTCAAAATCATTTGCAGAACCATATAGCACATTAACCCTTAATCTATATTGGAAGTACCTGCAGTACAGTATATGCTGTGTGTGTGTGTACATGGGCAGATTAGTTTCTAGAAGTCTGTATAGCTGAAATCTCTTGCCAACAGATTCCTTTACAGTTAAAAGTGAAGAGAAATTACCAGGGATGTGATGGGCCAAGCAAAGTTTAAAAACCTGTGTTCTCAATTCAACCCTGTAAAACTTCCATAACCAAATCTGAAAAGCAGCAAAACTTTTGGGTTTTGTTCTAAACTCAAAGCTATGTGTGCTGATGCTGGGGAACATTTGTAAAATTGAGCCATGATCTGCGGGAAAACCATGCGCACACTGATGAGATCTGCATAGCTTAGGCCCAGACTCAGGCATTCTGAGGAGACTCTGCTACGATCTGATCCTTCCATTGCAAAACTGGTTCTACATGTGATAAGATTGTGGGATTCCACCCTCAGATTTACCCAATGTTGATATACGTTCCTTACCCTTCATACCCAAACTATGAAGTTGGGCTCTGGCTCTGGATTTCTCCACATTGCAAAGTCCTTAAGGCAGGGACTGTATCTTGTGTCTGTAGAGCACCAGTAACTTCTTGGGTCATCTTGGCACTACCATATTACTACCACTAATGATCATTGACCTTCACAAAATTCAGAAGGTAGGAGGGGTTCAGATCTGGAGTTCTGTCCCATGTCTGTCTATATCATTTAATATGCTACATTCAGGGCCAAACTGTGACCTCCTGCACCATGTGAAAATTAAAAACTTAGCTCTGCTACCTTCAGTTAGGGCCTTGATCCAGTGAAGTGCTTAAGGATGGGCTTAACCTTAAATAAGTGGGTAGACCCATTGAATCCACAGAGGGCAATGGCCCATTGATTTCAGTGGGGCTACTCAAGTGCCTAAAAGCATCTGCCTCAGTGCTTCACTGGACTGAAGCCTTTATTCTCTGAGTTGGTGCAGTTGCGTTATGAGTTAACAATACCGTGGGCTCACCCTGGTACGGCTGCAAAATTTGGGAAGATTACATCAACTATCCCCAAAAATTGAGATGGATACAACAAATATCAGTTGTAGATGTATTAAATGGGGGCGAAATGGGGGAGGTTGACAGGAATGTCCCTTAGTAAACACTGATGCAGGACCTCAGAATTTTGACCCATCATTTGTAGCATTTAGGTAAATAAGCAATGTCTGATGTGTGAGTGAGGAAATTGTATTCCACGAGCTTCCTCAATTTCTCCAGAGAGATTCGCCATATTTTCATGACATCTATAACCAGCAAAAAGGAAAAGGCTGAACTTTTCCTTCCCATTTGCTCGTATCATAATTTTTTTTCCAAAATATAAACAGATAAATAGGCAATGCCAGAAAGTGAAACCTTGTTTTCAAGTTAAGCAAGCTAAAAGAAGTGCAAAAATATTTATGCTGTATTTTAGTCTATTTGATTTCCTTTTTGGTTTTGTTTGTTTTGTGGCATTAGTGGGAGAGGGCCTACTAGTTTTGCTGGAGTGTATTGTTAATCCAGGAAAGGTTTTTGGCAGATGTAAAATTAGAAACAAATTTCATATGTTCTCCAGTGCCATAAAGGACAGGAACAGAATATGTGGCTTTGTCATCGAGGCTCCAGGAAACCACAAAAAAATGGAGTTTAGAAACCAAATTGGGGAAATAAATAAATATAAAAGGAAATTAAAAATATGTAGCAGATGCGTCAAGGCTTGGAATGCAAGAGGCAGTACAAAAAGACCACCAAGTCATGCTAATTGGACTGAACAATGGAATCTTTAGTTTGCTGGGAAACAGTCACATTTTATTTGGAATCATTTTAAAATAAGTGCTTCCAGGATTTAAAGGCACTGTGATGCGCCTCAATTTACCTGTCTATTTTCAAGCATGTGTGAAAAAATAAACTGGAGCTTCCCCAACCCCTACAGGTTCGGAACAATACACAGTGAGTCCATCAAATTAAATACAGACAGTTTTTCATTTCCAAGATTCCATGTTTATAGATGATGGATGTTGAGTTATATGTATTTATAATGAAGTTTTCATTACAAATATTTTTAAACACACAACACAGCTATTATTTTCCAAACAAGAAGTGTCATTCTTTTACTCCTAGCTCTTGGGTTGAATACATATGTGCAAGGCTTTGAGCTAAAGCAGTGATTGAATAACCACTGAATATCCTTGATTTATTGTAAAGTTATGTTTGCTTCTCTGTTACTGTGTGGCTTTCAAAAGAGTGAACTACAGAGTAAGCATCCCAAAAGACTGAAATAGTTAAAGTCTTATCTTTAGAAAAATTTAGGTACACTTTGGATACTAGTAGGTAGCACGATTTAGTGCTGAGTGCATACTGACACATTTTTCATTGCAAATAAATATTCATTTGAAGTTGTCAGTGAATTTGCTTCAGTCCCGCTTGCACCTTGTTGTTTTTCCGTGAACACTCAAGTGATCAAGTCTTACTTGCACAAATTTTCACAAGTGAATTTCCAGTTCCAAATATCCAAATATGTATGGAAACCCAATTTGACAGTAACACACTCCCGAATTCTTGCAAGAAATTCTTGTGTTTATTCCGTCTCTGAACAAAAAACAATGCCATGTGATTTCATCCACACAAGCATAATTAAGCAAAACGGCTCAGATTTTAAATATTCTTCTCAATCCATAGAGTAAAATGTTTGAAAAAACTACATGTCAAATACACAAATACATCTGAAGAAATCAGTCTGCTTGTGGGTATTGTGTGAGCAGGAAAAGAGGCTAAATTAATACTTGAATTAGTTACAAATTATTTTCCCACTTACAGCAAGAATTAACTTTTATTGTAGTATATGCATAAGTTAATGTTTATATAAAAACATTTATAAAGTTCTGTCTATTTTAAACCTTGGGCCTGATACAATGCCTATTTGAAGTGAATGAAAACATCCCCACTGACTTTAGTGTGCTACAAAGCAAACTGTTTAAACCAAAACTCATTACCAGGAAATCTTGAGGCCCTGTATGCAAAATTAGTCATGTATAAACATAAATCAATCTTTCTCATATACAGATATGCAGATAAGACAAGATGCTACAAAAATATCTACTGCTTCACTGTCCTATGGATTAAAATATGGACTACTGGCCAAAAAATTGTAACTGAGCAGGAGAATAATCCAGTGTACATAGAAATGGGTGATGTGCGGTGCGTTGAGGAGGGTAGCAATAAATGCATTAAACAGCATGTGCTAATACTACGTGAAATTTCCAAACATTTTTCATTTCACATTTCCCCCATTTTCCATCCCATCTCCTTCACGAGATTGTTCTGAATTATGCAAAATGTCCCAAAACCCTGGATTTGGTTTTGGAAATGTGCAACATGTAACCACTGAAATATTTTGAGGGTTTTTTCCCCCTCAGAACTGACCCATTGTTACTGAAAATGTTTCCCTTACAGTGTAAAAATGTTTTGAAATGCTCCAGTTTTGAATGTGCACTGAAATGTGATAAAGTTCCATAGCATTCTGAATTTCCCTGTAAACACTTTGCACAGTCCTAACACTACTTCTGTAGCTGGTAAAACAAGGGCATAAGTTTACAAAAGGGAGGTGCTTTAGGGAAAACCCAACTGCCTTGTCTTCCTCTGTGCCACTTACCCCTCCCTCTCCCCACCTCCGTCCAAATAAAAAATGCATTGTGTGCTGGCACTTAGGAGAGTATAAATTAAAACCAGCCCAGACAGTTTTAATTTTATGCAGTTGTGTTGAACCCATCTGGTGGAGAGCTGTGCTTTCACTGGCTGTATGTGCTATGTTAAGTATGTGTAGACTTGTATAATACTAACTCACAGCCCATCAGCCTGAACCTGCAAAGGTTCTTTTTCTCTTGCTCTTCTTGATGCATTGTGCCAGTCACTAACAGAGTCCCTGTGTTTTCCATTGTAAAGCTTGCCAGTGCAGTTTTCCATTTTGTTCAGCAGTGGGTGCAGTGGTGCATACCATACCATGCCTTGTCTTAATAAACTCCTTCCATGCTGCTTCCTACCTAGAGTAATGGGAACAGGACCTTTTACAGCAAGTCTAACAACAAGTCTTTCGTCTTCTTATGGAGCCCTAATAGATGCCCAGTCTTTGCTATGCACTAGGCAGACAACATGCTGCTTAAGAAGACAATCACATGCAGCAATGTGACCCTCAATTTGAGTGCATTCTCTGGCAAAACTTCCTCGACTGTGTGTCATTTTACTCTAGGAGGATGATCAGGCTCTTAGATTGTAATCTTAAAGGCATTTGGTTTTGATTTTCGTTTAAAGCTGATTAAATATGGTCTGTCTCAGGAAACAATATACGGTACCATGGGAGCAACATTCAATCAAACTAAGTTTCTTTTACTGATGATATAGAATTAGTGCTAAGCTATGGTCCTGTATGAGTAGTGCAGAAGCTGGCTTTAATTTGACTGTCAGTCCAAAACGATAGTAGCCATTAACTTGCAAAAGCTAGATAGGTTGTGACATAATAAGACAAAGAAATATCGCTGACATTTTGCCTTTACTTTGTCTCCATGTGTCTAGGTATTTCAACGAATGTGGTAAAGCCGCTGGTCTACGTACAAATTGTACGGCTTTGCCTATATTGGTATAGTTAAATGGTACAGCCCCGGTAGTGTGGATTCAGTTATACTCCTATAAAGGAGCTTGTCTACACTACAGGGGTTGCAGAGCCCCTGAGTGGAGATGCAGAAGGAATTCTTCTGCTGTCATAGCTTAACCATCTCCCCGAACGACATTAGCTATGCTGACAGAAGCACTTTTCTTTTGAGATAGTTGTCTACCACCAGGGTTTTCCTGGCTTACCCCCTACCTGACCTAGCTATGATATTTTCCCCATGCTCTTAGCCAACATCACTACTGCAGCAAAACTTCATAGTGTAGACCAAGTCTCTCTCATGGGAAGGTGAATAAGTTATACCAGTATAAGAGCTTATCTACACTATTGGGGGTGTTACAACCATGTAGCTACTGTGTACAGCTATGCCACTGTAACTCCATAGTGTTAGAAGCACACTACAATGACAGAAATAGCATGTCCCTATCCTGGCCCTCCTGCTAGGTCAACGGGAGAATGCTTCTGTCCCCAGGTCTACACCAAAGCTTTAGGTCAGCATAGCTGCAGCGCTCAGCGGTGTGGATTTTTCACATGCCTGAGCACCGTATCCATGTCAGCCTAAGTTTTAAGTGTAGACCAGGGCTTAGACACTTTTATACTGGTATCACTCTGTCCATACTCGGGATTGTACTCGTATAATTATTTTGGTTAAAAAAAAATCACATCTCTTAATGAAATAGTTGTACAGAAACTGGGCAGACCAGGTGTAAGGTTGATCTCACATGCCCTGATTTACTGAGCCACTGGGGTGAGCAGCTAAGGACAGAATCTTAGCCTGAAGTTGCTTTCTCACACGGTATTTATCTATTTACTGAATTGTAGTTTCTTATGGGTATTGCTGTTAATTTCCTGTGGCTGAGTGGTACCTCTTCAAAAAGTAAATAAGGTCTCGTTGGAAGATCTGAATGCTCACAAGATAGGTAATCCATCATGGTTCATGCGATCATAACGGTGCCATTATGGTCAATAAAGAAAATGAATATTTAGGGGCTTTGCAAAATGCATAAATATATATTCTGTACCCAAGAATTTTATAATGTGGGTTAGTGACATGCAAAGCCATAGGCTACTTAAGTCATTAAATTTAGTGAGTTTTAAAAATGGATGTTCTTCACTCAGTCTACATGCAGAAAACAGGATCTACAACACTTTTTCTTTTTTACAATGCATGTTATACATTAGACTGAATTTTAAATAGATTGTAAAACACATCACCTTTCACTGGGGGAGAAGCTTCTTGAAGCATAACACATATGTGGACTACTGCAGACATTTTTCCAAATTAAAATGATTGGTTTTGAAAAGGGAATAGCATGGATTAATTGCTTGAAGAAATTTCTTTGCATAGTCAGGTATATAAAGTAGAGGTGAAAGTCAGCTGAGTAGAATGTATTACAGGAAAGCATTTTTAAAAATCATAGTGTAAGCGAGATGTCAATCAGCGCACAACTCCTGGAAAACTATCTACTCTGTATGTAAGCTGGAACCACTATTCTTCAGTATGTAGAGAGAAACCGCACGTTCTCAACCCTGTCTCCTTGCTAGGTAAGTGAAAGGCACTGAGCCAGAAAGCTTGTATATGAGAATATATTATGAAACCTAATTAGTGAGTTGGTTACATAGAAGCGAGTGGAAATTAAAGCTAGTTGAAAAATGAGAACTTCTTTTTGCAATAAAAAGAACTTGTTTCCATTTTGACGTGTTCATAATGAACCCATTTTCAATTTTTTCCAAAAACATATAAAATATTGTCCATTTTTTGTTGTGCGAAAATCCAAAACTAAATTAATAACTGGAACTTTTTTCTAAATCTTGACTTTTCTTTTTAATTTATTCTCCAAGTTGCTAGTTCACGTCTGTTTAAAATCACTTCCATTATGATAGTATGCAGTTATCAGACATGGTGTTGCATCCAACACAAACTGTGTCTTTGGTTCGTTGTTGTGTGCTACTTAAGGACGGGAGAAGATCAATTCGTTCTAAGTGGCCTACTGCTCCAAAGTTCAAATGTTACCAAAAACAAACAAAAGAAAAGTTTCCAGTGACATAAGACCAAATAAAAATTAATTTTGCTGGTTACCTGGAAATGGCTTACTTGTTTAATGGGCTGTGTGCTCTCTGTGAGCTGCTGGGTTATACGGGCACAGATGGTAATTCTGAGAGGTGAATATCCCCTTACTTTCAACCATGCAGTGCTGAATTAGGCATTTCATCCAGCCTTCTTGCCCCTAATCCAGAGTAGGCTCTGATTTGGCCCATCACTATACAATATGATTTTGGAACCTTTGAGGGTTATGATAGAAGATTCCTTTGAGTTATGGTGTCTCTTGACACCCAAACATGTGGGCGAGTTCTTTCTCAATTGCTTGAACATATCTCCCAAAGGACACATGATCCCCTTTTCCATCCCAGAGCTGCAAGGGAAGGCTTCCTGGCCAGAACTGACACCCTCCACTTCAAATGGAAACTGTAGCCTTTGGTTGCTGGGATTGGGCCATTACTCAGAACTTTGTATTTGGGGATTTTGCTAATTAGAGGCAGGGCTGCTAATAGTGCTTAATGTTAAGGTTGCCCAATACTTCCTGTTATAAAACCCTGTATCAGTGACTTTGCCAAACTTTAATTGTTGTTTAATTGTAACTAGAGAGTTGTGAGCAGCTTCCCTTTGCGGACATGCTCTGCCATTTTTCTCCTACCCTTTGTCTATTTAGACTGTTAGCTCTTCAAGGCGAAGATGGCCTCATACTATGTGTGTGTGTGTGCAGTGCCTAGCACAGTGGGGCCTCATTATCAGTTAGATCCTCTACAGTCCGCTGTATAATACATTATAATGGCTGGGCCTTTTCTTGGCTGACACACAATGTTTGTTCTTGTTGGCCAGGAAGAACCTCCGTTTTTGTTCCAGATGCTTCCTATAACAGGGAGGAACGGGGTAATGGCTGTCATAAAATGGCTTCCCTGCCTGACAGGGACAGGTTTGTCAGCCCAGCAACAAACAAAGCAGGATTAATATAGCCCCCAAAGTTAAACTGCTTTCAAATATCCACTGTGTTCAGGAGGTGGGTTCCTGCGTCTAGCATTAAGGAAATCAGAAAAGCAAGCCTCCTCCAGCAACCCTGAAGGTCCATATGCTCTAACCCTGCCCAATGCACAAGCTTTTTTGATGTTTTTTGGTAAATACCTAACAATCAACCAAAGTGAACCAGCCAACTGCCTGAGGCCAAGATTGGAGCTTGTGTGTTCCACATATCACCCTTTTCTGCACTCTCTCAGCAGAAGCACGCCAGCTGAGAGATGAAGCAATACTATTACTTACCCATGTTGTAGGCAGCCTCTGTCTACAATTTGAAAAGAGAGCTGTAGCCACAGAACATGGAACTGTGTGTGTATGTTTTGAACCCACAAAGCCTTTTAGGATGTACACATTTTTCTTGAACATGTTCTTCCAGCTCTACCCCTCAGTGTGAAGTGAAACATTTCTGCGGTGGAGACCACTGAAAAATGAAATCCCTGCCGAGAGCAGATTTGTGAGATGCTGCATGGAACTGTGGAGAACTGGCATTACAATCCATTGTCCGATTCTCACCCCCACCCCCAGGGAGAGATCTCCCAGGACCTGCAGAATCTCAGCGAAAAAGTTTTTCATCAGCCTTCTCTTTGTACAAGGTGGGTGTGAGATCGAAGGATAAGAAAAGCTCTGGTTAATTAGATCCAAATCCAAACACCAGTCTGAAATCTCAGAAAATAGTCATTGATGACAGAATCCTTTCTGGATTTGGCTGACCTAAATAACTGTCACCTGCAAATGTTGCTACCTCTCACTGTTCAACCCCTTTTCCAAATCATTAATAAATATATTGCACAATACTGGCCTAACAAGGAGATTTTGAAAAGACTAAGGGATTTAGGCACCCAAGTCCCATTTAATGTTACTGAGACTTGTGCCCCTTCATGGGCCCAGTGCTCCTAAATTCTCACACTTTAAAAAATCTCCCCCCATAGGACCAATATTATGAAATATCTGAATGCATGTATTGTGATTTAATAATTATTACATTTCATGCAGACACTTGGGACACTCATTGACTAACTTCCTTACACATTGAAAATTGATCATTTATTCCTAATTTTCATTTTCTTTTGATCAATTTTGAACCCAAAGCTGAAGTTTACTTCTAGCCACATGACAGCTCAATTCCCCAAAAAGCAGATTCTGAGGCTGTTTCCAAGTCCGAATAAATTACATCTTTTGATTCAACTTCATCCACTTGCTTATTGGCTACCTCAAAGAAGTCAAAGGAGGCTGGAGATGCAGGATTTCACTTTACCAAAGCCTGGCTAGTTGGCCTCTAACTCGGATATGTTGGGCCGGATTCGTAGATGGTGCATGTCAGTGTAGCTCCATTGGCTCTGCTGATTTACACCAGCTGAGTTTCTGCTCCTTTATATTCCTGTAAGGGCTGAGCCCAGTCCCATGTGGCTAGAGTGAGATTCCCATAGCCAGCGGCGGTTCCAGGCACCAGCGCTCCAAGCGTGTGCCTGGGGCGGCAAGCCGCGGGGGGCAGCCTGCCGGTCCCTGTGAGGGCGGCAGTCAGGCTGCCTTCGGCGGCATGCCTGCAGGAGGTCCACCGGTCCCGCGGATTCGGTGGCAATTCGGCGGCGGGTACGCTGAGGCCGCAGGACCGGCGGACCTCCCGCAGGCATGCCGCCAAAGGCAGCCTGCCTGCCGTGCTTGGGGCGGCAAAAAAGCTAGAGCCGCCCCTGCCCATCGCCCAGGATTAGGCCACAAAGACCACAGGTCTCTCCGCCTACTGCCGTTTTGACGATTGATACAGCCTGGGCCATCCCGGCTTTCCTCTAGTATCGGGTTTGACTTGGGAGTGAGAGGCTTTTCTGGAGAGTCTGGAGGTTTTTAGTGTTGGCTGGCTGAGGTAGATTATCGCTCTTTGATTCTTTCAGGCTGCTGCCTAGCAGAATGAATTTATTTTTTGTTAGTGTTTGTGCTGCCTGGTGGCACTGGGTGGTGGTGGTTTTAATTGTCACAGCTCTCAAAGATATGCATGGATGTGGTTTCTTTAAAAGGTTCAGTCTAAATAAATATCATTAGCAGATGTTAGAGAGAGATTGCATAGTTCTGTTAGCTCCACCACTTCCTTCCTAAGAACTTGTTAGCCTTTTATTCATGAATACTGTCCTGTCCCAATGAACGCCTTGGTCTGGGTTTGAATTTGTGTTTGCACCACCTCTCATCTTTATAACCTCAAAAGAGAAGGTCTGGGGTGGCTATTGCCAACAGTGTGTGGGGAAGACTGATACAAAGGAGTTGTATAATGTCCCTGCAATGTCCTCATTCTCTCTGATTGCTCTGTGCGCTCACAGGTAATTCAGCAGATTCACTGACTGTCATATTTCCTACCTCCGGCATACGTAAAGAATAGCTTGTTTGTGTTGGGCTACTGAGACGTCAAATTCCCTCCTAATTTCCCTCTTACGTTTTGCCTGTCATCATTTATATGCCTTTCCCTTGTTTTCACTTGGACTGGATTTCCACTTTCTGAAGGATTCCTGTCTTGAAATGTCACTCATAATGAAGTTAAACTGAATGTAAGTGTATTGGTCCAGATCCTCAGCTCTTACAGAGCCCCATTTGGAGCAGCTGTGAGGGGAGGGGATTGTTTTAACCATCTCTGTGCTCCCCCCATCTCTATGCTGCTGGGAGATTGACCCAGCCTTCAGTGAAATGTAGAGCAGCCTCAGCGCTGCTCTAAATTACAACTAGGTGCAACAACTAGGTGCAACAATGAGAATAAAGAGCTCTGGTGCTGCCCCACCTTCTTACCACTTCTACCAGGTGCTGAGGAGATGAGACAATGATATAGGGCCAGTTATACTTGCTCTTGGCTATCTGGGGATTCCTCTGTGCATGCTGGGCTGGGTGGGGGGAGGGGTGCATCCCTCCCCTTTCCCTGCACAGCTGCAGGGGGCCAATTACCACAGACTGAAATCTGCAGCCTTTTGAAAAGTAGGTCCCCGCTACAGTGAAATTCCTATTATAGGGTGAGATTCTGAAGTCCTTATTGCAGCAACACGTCCACTGACTTCCAAGGGTACTTCAAGATTTGGCCCATAATACATGGATTGGTGTAAGAGAAATGAGCGGTGGGGGCAACTTGACTTTTACAGGGTTCCACTGTAATTCAGAATAATACCAGATGTTTCATTATGTATCAGCCAGCTATAAAACAGCTTCTTTGAGCCATTCAACAAAGACAGTTGACAAAAGAAAAAATTAATGTTGTGTCTTTGATCTCATGTTTTAAATTTGTCTTTTATAAATAGTGATGGTTTCTGGTTTAAAAACACTCTAACAATTTGTTAAATATGCAAATGTCTTAAGTTTCTTAGCAACAGAACAAATAAGTGTTTTTCTTCTAATACAATATGTATGCTAGTTTAGTAAGCACACAATAAGTTAATTAGGCTGCGGTTAGGTATTATTTGTAAATGTCATATTAGCATGCTGTTTTGTTTCTTTGTTGCAACCAAAAGCCTCAGACTTGCTGATGTCACTTATTGCATGTTGTTTTTTTCCCTCTCCTAGTTTTGAAATGAGTTTATTTTTTTAGCATACTTGTGGGCAGAATAATGATTTATTAAGTTGTGTGTTTATTATTGTTTTGCTTAGCTGTAATGTCTTGTTGTTTTTACATTGTTAGTAACGTCAGGGGCTTTACAGTGAAATTCCTAGGAAAGTACACATTACACGTGTAGTCACGCTGCCGCGGTTTATGATGATTAATGCTGTTGCAATGAATACCAAATGAATTAATAATGTTGGGGCCACTTCGTTTTAAAACGTTGGCATTTATCTAACTGCTGTTCAGAGGGGGGAAGAAAAGGCTTGGCATCATACAAACAGAATAAAAATAGTATATTTACTGCCAACATCCTAGCTGCTTACGTCTTTTCAAACAGCTACGGCCAGCATTTAACCCCTTCATTTTCAAGTAGATTTGAGTGAATATTGGGAAGCCTTTCCTGTGGATGTTTGGATTTTTTTTTAATTATTGAACCATGTTTTCATCCTTTTCTGTTTAGATTTCCTGCAGCTATTTTGACAGCACTTTTTAATTGCACCGGTGTTTGGGGAGGAGGTTTTTATCCTGCAGAGCCAGGTATTGCATGCAAATGCATGTGCCTGTCTGTGACTTCAGGTGTTCACAACCAATCGAGCATCTTCACGAGAAGATGGTGCAGTTTTTTCATGAGAATTGGAAATATTTAGACTAAATCTAGTTAAGTGAGGAATGATTTTCCAGCCATCTACGTGATTTATCCACCCACAGCTTAACCTCACAACAGCTGTTTTGCACTCATCTGTCAGTAGAAAGCAGTAATGGAAGGTTCCTCCTTCAATGGGGAACTGTCAGGTGATGTAGGGTTGATGTAGTCACTCATAGGTGTAGCGTAGGGAGTACATCTAAGCACTAAGGGGCGTAGTTGGTTGGCCTCTGCTCCAGCTGATTTCCAATAGCTAAAACAACCTTGGAGGCTGTAGGTAGTTGAGTGTGAATTAGAGCAGTCTTGATTTTGCATACAAGTTGGGCAAACCTACTTCTGCATTATCTGCATGTCTGGAAATGGGAGGATAGCTTTTCTTGGACTGAGTACTGAGCCTTAAACTGGGATTGCCCGGGATGGAAATCCAGAGAAAAGATGGAGGTGCACAGTGTTTCTTCTTGCTTAGGGTGACCATATTTCCCAAAAAGGAAAATGGGACACTGCCTGTGGCTAGCCTGAGGCCCCACTCTGCAGGGGGCTGGCCTGAACCCTGTGGCCCCCACCCTGCATGCGGGGGGGGGGGTGTCAGCTGCTGGCCAGAACCGCTCACCCCCCATGCCCACATGGAGCCGGCCCGTGATTCTGACCCGCCCCCCACCCCCAGCCCATGTGGGGCCAGCCCAAGCTGTTTGCCTGGCTCAAGCTGCTCACCCATGCCCTCCCTCCCCTCACACAGGGTTGGCGTCACCCCCCGCACGTTCCTCCATGCCTCACTATGGGTCGCACACCACTTTTTTTTTTTTGCAAAGCTGGGCATTTGTCCCATTTGCTCTTGCCAATTGATGATCATCAGTTGGCAAGAGCAAACGGGACAAATGCCTAGTTTTGCCAAAAAAAAGTCGGGCCAGCTGGGACAGGGCTTACAAAAGGGACTGTCCCGGCCAAAACGGGACATGTGGTTACCCTATATTGCTTCCGAATTGGCAGAGGCTGCACTATGACTTCAAGGATGCCATTTGAGACACCATTTTGACATGTGTGCTCTCTCTGAGCTATGCAGAAAAATCTAGGCTGACCCTAGCAACCACTCTCAAGATTCACACTCTGTGATCTCTCCACACCCCCTAGGATTCAAGCACTAGCCAATTTGCACCTCTGAGGCTAGATTTAGTGATGCTTTGATTGTATATTTACAGAAGTGAAACAAGGCCAAGGAGAGGCTCCTGTCAGGGTTCATAGTTACAGACATCCTCTTCACTCCGGTCACCCTGTGCAGTGTGCAGCTCATGGGAATCCTTAGTGATTATGGTACCCTTGTAGGAAATGGGTCAGTTTTGCTGCTGTTACTGAAGATGTTCTCCTGCTTGCTGTGTGGCTTGATGAGTTTTTGCTGTTCCCTGCCTGACTCCATTCGACATCCTGTTACATTCACCACCTGGGCCATCTTATTTAATGCTAAACTATGTTGGCACCTGATTTACAGCTGCTCATTTTGGTTTGCTTGCGGATGTGTGTGGATAAGGCCATTCACTTCCCTAATAGAAACGTGGACCAGCAGTCATCCTAAACCCTGATCAACCTCTTGAAGTTTGCCCATCACCCTATATACTTGTGTACCTGCTAATCTATTCCAGGAGTTTCTATGGCCTCCATCAACATAGTATCTAAGCACTAATATCAGTCACTAAAATCTATAGGGAATGAAATAGTTTGTCAGCTTCCTGGGATGACTAGTACATAAAGCTGAAAGCAGACCAATGTATTTTGATTGAAAGGTGATTTAGCACAAGAGAAAGAGAGGGAAGAAATGATCAAAAGAATGATCACACCATTTAGTGACAATGTGCTTTTGTGTTTCCAGGTGAACGTGTCTGTTTCCTGCCTTCTGTCAATACTAGTATCATTCCTCAAGTGGTGCTTTTCCTCTACACGGTCATGACTGAAGGTCCTTACATGTTGTGTCTCTCCAAACAAACACGACTGACAGCACAAGCAGCCAATGAATGGTGTTGCTTGAGAGCCAGGCACATTTAGGAATAGAGCCAGTCCAATTTTTCATTATGAACAAGCAATATAGCCTCATGTCCCACTCACAAATGACACAAACTAGGTACCTTTTAGAGTGCACAGGGGCCGTTAGAGTGCTACCCAGTAGAGGACATCACAAATCATACCCTTCTGGAGCACTTTCCCACGTCGTGTAGACAAGCCCTAAGTTTTGGCCTGGCTGCCCGATCCCAAGAGTCCTTTCCAGCAGCCAGAGATTACTGGAATACTCTGACCACATCCCTTTTCCCATGGACACCACCCCATGTACGAGGAGCTAGGCATAGAGCCACGACATCAGCTTTATGTCACCCAGGGGATTCTCCTTACACAAAGATAATCCTGTGGACGGAGGATGGTTAGGACAGCTTTCTGGCTGTTCGCACCACCAGAGCTATGCAAAATAACCTAAACCATAAGGAAGGATTGAGGTGCCGTTGTTCACGAGAAACACAAGAAACTGTGTGTGTTTTCATGACTTACAGAAAGTATTTTGGAGACCGTTTTCGTTTAGAAAATATATATCTAAATGAAATGGTGTTTTGTTCTGAATCTGACTGTGGAAAACATTGGCTTTGATTACAGTGTGCGATGGAAGAGCTGTAACTCCTATTGCACAAATCTGACCTATCTGGATACAGTTTGTCTGTAAATGTTGGTATTTTCCTTTTCAAATGTATTTTTGACTTTAATGCAACGGTAGTTTCATAAACAGTTTTATGAATATTGAACAATTAACTGCGGTTAAAATGTTGTGTTTTAATTTAAAGAACTTCAGCATAACAGCAAAATATATTACATGAATTATTAGATAAGAAGAAACCTCAGTGGTCACCAAGGCTGGGCTCCTGCATCACACAGAGCAGAGAATTTCATCCAGTGACTTCTGCCTCCATTAACTAGTAGTTAAATTAGAGAATCTTTTAGAAAGACATTCAGTCATGATGTAAAGATTTCAAGTGATGGAGAATTTATCACATTCTTGGTAATCTGATCCCATGGTTAATTCTCCTCAGTGAGGATTTTTTTTCTTTTGTACAACTGAAGGCCTAGTTGGTTTTTTTTTTTTTTTTCTTTTAAAAAAAGATTAGTCAGAGTGCTATGCACAAGCACACGAGCACAATTGTGTGCCTGCTTGTATGCTCCATTATAGTGAATGCACAGGAAAATCGGGCCTTTGCACTTTCTAGTTACCAGACATTGTGTCTCGCCATTTATGCACACAAATAGTCACATGGTATTTGCACATATAAATGAGGTGCACAATTGCACACACGTTTGAGTAATATCCTAGGATCCTAGCCGTATGAAAATCAAGCTGTGTAATACACTATAATCCTCAAGCTCATTGAGGTTATGTCTGTACTGGAATCAGGAGGTGTCATTGCAGCATGTAAGAATGTAAGAATTGCCATACTGTGTCAGACAAAAGGTCCATCTAGCCCAGTGTCCTGTCTTCTGACAGTGGTCAATGCCAGGTGCTTCAGAGGGAATGAATAGAACAGGTAATTATCAAGTGATCCATCCCCTGTCACCTATTCCCAGCTTCTGTCAAGCACAGGCTAGGGGCACCATCCCTGCCCATCCTAATAGCCATGTGTGATTGCTGCATGGGCTAACCCTCTCACTAAGGCTTTATCTACACTTTCACTTTTGTCTATTAGAGGTGTGAAAAAACACACCTCTGACCAACATAAGTTTCACCGACAGAGGCACTGTGGACACTGCTATGTCAGCGGGAGAGTGTCTTCTGCCAGCATAGCTACCGTTGCTCATTGGAGGTGGTTTAATTATGCCAGCAGGAAAGCGCTCTCCCATCAGCATAGAGCAGCTACACAGGAGACCTTAGAGTGGTGCAGCTGAAGCGGTATCCATAGTTCAGACATAGCCTCATGTGAGACTATGTCTAAGGGCTTGTCTTCACTACCCGCCCGGATCGACGGGTAGAAATCGATCTCTCGGGGATCGATTTATTGTGTCTCGTCGGGACGCGATAATCGATCCCTGAATCGATGCGCGTACTTCACCAGCCCAGGTAGGAGTAAGCGCCGTTGATGGGGGAACCGCGGCGGTCGATTTGCCGCCGTCCTCACAGCGGGGTAAGTCGGATCAGATACATCGAATTCAACTACGCTATTCCTGTAGCTGAATTTGCGTATCTGAAATCGATCTCCCCCCCGTAGTGTAGACGTAGCCTTAGTCTTGCATACTCTTTCTGCTTAGTATCTCTAAGATACCGACTTTGTTTTCTCTTCACACAACTAAAATGCTTATCCAAGCCCTCATCATCTCATGTCTTGATTATTGCGACATCCTTTGCTGTGGCCTGGACAAATGCAGTCTTGCCCCACTCCTATCCATTCAGAATGCTGCTGCAAAGATCATTTCCTAGCCTGTTCCTTGGACCATATCATCCCTCTCTTTGCATCCTTCCACTGGCTCCCCTTTCTCTATCACCTCAAGCATAAACTTCTTGTCTTCACCTTCAAGGTTCTTCCCAGCCTCTCCCCACGTTACATCTGATCTCTCATTCGGTATTGAGATGTCGACTCAAACTTTTAATCAGCTCATGATGTCAGCCTCCATCGCCCACCTGTTAAATGTTGGTACCTTGCTGCTTTTTCCCATTCTGCTCCTTACAGTTGGGATGAGCTTCATGTAAACATCTGAAAAACTACCTCATTATCCTCCTTCAAAACTCCCCTTTGCCATTATAACTTGACAAGGCCACTAGTATGCTGAGACCACAGCCTGTCATGCTGACCAGCATTGTCTCCTTGTTTCCTTGTGCGTTCCAGCTGTCTGTCTATGAATCTGTTGTCTCCTGTTTCTTAATGTGATTGGAAGCTCTTTGAGGCAGGGCCAGTGTCTAGTTCTGTGTTCTGATAGCACCTAATATAATGGGGGCCATGAATAGTCTCCTAAGCGCTACCACAGTGCAAATAATAAAGAATAAACAATTCAGGAGAGTTGCAGATCATCATAGGCTGTAGTTTAACAGGGAAGCCTTAAGCAGAAAGCATTATCATATTTTTCCTTGGTACGCGAAGTCTGTCTAACTTGCTGCTTAAGTTAGCTGGGTTTTGATTTACTTTTGTTACATTGGTTGCAGAGGAACAAAAGTTTTACAGCATGTGCTCATTAAATTCAGATAAACATTGAGGAAGTGCTATATATGCTAATTAAGAGATAGTGTTAATGAAATAGAATGTTCTCACAGGATTACGGTTCTCCAGCTGCTACCAAAAAAATGTTGGGCATAACGAAAATAAATGTTAGAGGTGAAGCTGTGTTTAGTTTCAAACCAGGAAACACTGATTCTGGGACATGGTATTACAGTGATTTTATGTTTATTATGCTAAATGATGGATGGTGATAGAATCATTTTGTCTGATCGATGTTAGTGCAGAGTGAAGATACTAACTGCACTATTGTTGACCTGCTCCATTCTGATTGGCTGAAACAGACAAAGGTCTGTTTCATAAGCCAATCAGAGACAGTATTTTCCATAAAAGAACAGTTTGTTTAAAACAGTACTGTATTTTTATGAATAAATTGGATTCTGCTTACAGCATTGTTATTAACTTGCTGTATTCTGACTGGCTTAGAGAAGAGATTATTGTGGTGCTTGAACAAATCAGAACCCAAAATATCCACACACATACTGAATTTTATTAAAAACACGGTGATTGAAGTGCACAAAAATTCTGCCCACAGTTACACCAGGTGCAACCTCATTGATTTCCGTGGATTTGCATTGGTTAAAAAGCAATTTTTGCAACTTAAAGCAATCAGAAATCAGCTTAGCGTACAGACTTTCTGGACCAAAATAAGGCCCAAGAGACTGAATGCTAAGCTGATTTCTGATTGCTTTAATTTTTAAAAACTTTTATCAAAGATTAATGGTCAATTATCTAGCAATCTGATTTTCTGGTATGAATTTCATTTGCATAATTTCATAGACACTTAAAATATGACCAGACTCTTAAGTAATCATTTTAAAATGGGGTCAGGCCTGTCTTTACTATGACTGAAAACTGGCCACAACCCATGTAAATATGTACTATCACTACTATAGCTAAGGATATTTTTAACAGGCTGTTGTTTGAGCAGTAAACAATGCAAATCATTTCTGTTCTCTGAATGGCTGACTATAACGCCAGGGCTAATGCTCGAGGATATGAATTCAAAACTTTATTTCCTCAGGTTGTCTCCTTTATGTGTTTAAGGTTGACTTTTTCCACAGATGTGCCAGCAATCTCACTTACTAGTATAGTGGTAAAATGTGCACACAAAAGGGGCATGAACATAATTGAACACAATTCAAGTAAAACCTGTTAAAAATTCAAGTAAATATTTGCAAGAAATATTTTGCTGTATTCTCCCACAATAATCTTTATCTGTGGAGTATAGCTGTGTGGAGAACAGTTTTTTCTGTCCCACTAAAATTTTCCTGTTCTGAAACTGATCTTTCAGGTATTTTTGTGGAAAAACAAGGAGGTGACCCATCCCAGAATAGCCAAGAGCCTGGTGGTCAGGATACTTGCCTTGGATGTAGGAAGCCTAAGTTCAAGTCCTTGTCATCTGTTTGGAGCAGGGCCTTGAACCTGAATTTCCTCCCTGAGTTCCCCAGATCCAAGTGGTATGCCCAGCCAGACCCTACAGGCTATTGGCTACTGTGCAGTGAGTGTGTATGGTTTTGACAAGAAATTCTACCCTGGATGTGACACACCTTCCCAATGAAAGTATCATCAACACCAACCCTTTGCTGATGAAAATCTGTTTTATTGAAAATTTCCCAACCAGCTCTAGTGTGAAGTCCTAAATTATGTTTGTAACATACTCTGAAAGATCCTTTAAGTGAAAAATATCTCCCAGAAAGATGGAGACATGGTTGAAGAAAGTCTGTATTTTCAAAGGGCAACCAATAATATTCTTCTTCATAGATTTTTAAGACCAGAAGAGACTATTATATCATCTAGTGTTACCTCCTGCATGACACAAATGATTCCATTTCATCCAGCTACAAATGTACTTGTTTTTGACAAAAGAATATCTTCCAGAAAGGCATCCAGCCTTGAGATCAAGAGATGGAGAAATTGCCACTTACCTGGATAGCTTGTTCCAATAGTTAATTACTCGCGCTGTTGGAAAGGTTGTGGAATCTCCATCTCTGGAGATATTTAAGAGTAGGTTAGATAAATGTCTATCAGGGATGGTCTAGACAGTATTTGGTCCTGCCATGCAGGCAGGGGACTGGACTCGATGACCTCTCGAGGTCCCTTCCAGTCCTAGAATCTATGAATCTATGAAATTTGTGCCTTGTTTTTTTCACTTCAGATTGCCTGGTGTTAACTTCCAGTCACTGGCTATTGTTATACTTTTCACAATTATATTAGAGACCTTTAGTACCTGATATTTTCTCCCTGTAAAGGTCCTAATACACTGTACTCAATCACCTTTCAGTAAAAACACAAAAACATCTATTGGGTCAGATAAGTGGTGCATCTAGCCCAGTATCCTGTCTTCCAACAGTGGTCATCACCAGATGCTTCAAAGGCAGTAAACAGAACAGGGCAATTTATCAAATGATAAATTCTAGCTTCTACAGTCAGAGGTTTAGGGATGCCCAGAGCATGGGGTTGCATCCCTGACCATCTTGGCTAAAGACACTTCTGTCACCTACCTCTGTGATACAGCTGTGTCAGTATGCTATTTTATGGTTAGATGGTGTCTAGCTGCCCATTTCCCCTGCAATGTAACTTCAAACCCATGTCCTCTTTCTTCCTTTTAATCTTGTACCTGTTCTTTAGCTTGCACTTATTCTTTCTAAGAGAGTTCTGTGAGCCAGGTTTCAGATTATGACCAGGGGTTCCTTTCTCAGAAAAAGACAGAATACTCTGTCAAGGTACTATCCCTCTCTTCCATCTCAGTATAGTGCTGTCACACCAGCATCTAGGTCTGTCTTGGAAGAGTCTATATAAAAAGTTCCAGAATGGTTGTTTTAATTATACCAACATAGTGTGTTAACTTCCAGCTTCGTTCATTACAGACATGTCCTTTATGGGTCTGTGGCCTGTTTTTGATCCCAAAGTGTGGGGCCCTGTGGGTTTTCCAGTTGGGAGTAGAAATTAGTGGTAGTCAGATATTTCTCTGATGCAATATTGTTCACATACAAAGAAGGTACAAAGTGTTGTGTCTCTGAAGGAATCAAATAGCAGGCAACAGGTTCTTCTGCTCAGAGCACCAAGAACACTCTTTTCAGCCTGTAGCCCTGACACACAAACCTCTTCCCAGGTTTCTTCCATGCTTCAGTCACATGCTTTTAGCTGCCTCCCTCACGCCCTCTGCTCTTGTCTGACCTCAATTTCTGAGAGTTCTCTCTTCCCACAAACAGGCACTCACGTTGAATACAATATTCTGCCAAATGCTCCTGGCCAGGTTCACACACCTTCTGTCTTAAGTGGGGCTTATGCTTTCAGTTATGTTAACTGAATGGTGGGTTCACACCTGCCAGCCTCAACGGGGTTTTAACTCAACCCATAACTAGGTTGTGTCCTGTTCATTACAGGACTTCTCCAGGGCTGTCTCTCATCTTCTAAATCTTTCTAAAGGTTTCTTCATTTACATGCAAACTTTTCAAGGAAGTAATTGGAAATGTGCATAACTCTCCTGGCCTATTTTTCTTTGATCCATAAATCCTGTTAAATTACCTGTCCTCAAAGATCTTGGATATATGCAATTTTTTTCCTTTCTTCTGCTGTTTTTATAGGTCATTGTGCTCATTACCTACCCAACCCATAAATGAGTGACGCAGAGGCATAGAGAAATAGGTCACGATACAGCTTACATCTCAGAAAAAGGTACACTTCTACTTTGGGGTTTTGCTTTGTTTCTTAAAAAAAAAAAAAAAAAGTCCTAGTTCTTTGTGTTAACCAGGGCGAGCAGCCAAAATCCCCAACATTGCACAGCTTAGTGCTAGAAGATCCCACATCCCCCAAGTCCCACAACAGCACTCTGCAAATAATACAGAATAAATTGGCTCCAAATCCAGGTAGAAAACAAAGAAAGGATTCCTAGAAGAAACGAAGTCAATTGAAAGAAAGAGTAAAACAGTTGTTTTCTGGTTATCAGAAAAGATAAGCAACATTTTTTCCCCCTAAAAGCAGAAAACTCTGCATTCTCTCACTCCTTCCCACCTGGGAGCCACTTATAGAGCTCTCTTCTGATTGTCTTCATTTCTTTTTGTATTGTTTTTTGCGGCATCTCTTGCGAGGGGATTTTCTGTGCAGCAACATTGCTTTGTATTCCATTCCTCCCAAAGCATGAGCCTAGAGAGAGAAATTCCTTATGGGAAAAGTCCCATAGAATTGAAAATAACTTTTCTATTAAAATTCTATCAGATGGTTGACAAATCTGCTAGAAAAGTATAACCCTTCTATAGAATTACATAGGACTGCCAAAAACCCAATAGATTTTCAGAGTAATTTCTATAAGTCCCTGTTAGCTTCACTTTCAACTAAATTCTACAAGACTTTCTGTAAAGGGGGAAAGGGGTTATATGACCCGAACCCCAAACATCTTGAATTTTGGGGCATTCAGAGACAAATTCTGGAATTGTATGATGGTTCTGTTCCTAGGCAGGGCTCTCACAAGAGTCTGTTTTGATCCTGGCATAATTCTTCCACAGAAGAAGTCATGTTGTGTGAACCAAACAGGAGTAGAAGGAGGCTGTATTAATAAGGGGTGGGTGATAGGTAGACAAAAGAAATTACCTTATTATACAGGCACTGGAAGACAGGGGCATCCAAATTATTAACAGTTAGCACTGGATTATTTATTATAAACTTGCACTGGGTTTAGACAAACCAGTGCCAATCCCTGAGTGAACACTCAGGGCTTCTCAGAGAAACAGTCATAAGTGTTCTTTTTAATATGGATGGAACAACATATTTTCTGCTAACTTTGTTCTTGGAAATGGCTGAGCTATTTTGGTTGAACTTTCCAAAAAAAAAAAAAAAAAATCAACCTGCGGCAGACATCCAGTATGGGAAATTTCAGCCCAAATGGTTAAAATGTGGCAGTTATAAGTAACTGAAAAACAGGGTCTTGTAATGGAAAGTGTTGGGCAACCTTAATATGTGGTGCTACCAGCTGAGCCATCATAAATAAACATCTCAGTCATTTCATCTGGATAATTCTGAACAAGAAGGGCGTGAGACAATGATAGATTAACTCACCATAATTTTTTATTTGCTCAGAGTAGGTTTGTGATGGGTCTGTAGCCTAGTGGATAGGGCATTGGACTGGAATTCAGGAGACAAGGGGTTTATTCCCTGTTCTGCCACTCGGCTGTTGGTTGTCCTTGAAAGTTCACTTTGCCTTTCTGTGTCCTAGTCCCCCTATTTGTAAAAGAGGAATAACAATACTTGTTACCACCTTCACAAAATGATTTGCTATCTATGGGTGAAAAGTGTTTTACAAGAGCTAGGTATTATTATTAATTATCGTTATTATTATTTTATTATGTGAATTAAATTTAATTTGAAAATCCCGCCCCCATCACCCACCAAAAAACAGCCTAAATTTAAAGCTGGGAATAAACAAAAGCATGGGTTCTGGTTGGTGGTTGCTTGTTTGTTTTTTAATTGCTTCTCTATAAGCAGTCATGCACTTCTGTGCGTACTCAGTTTGCACGTGCAAAAATCCTCATGCATGTGCCCAAGTCAGAGGTGCATGTACATGAATATATGTGCATGCATATACCCGCTCACATATATTCATTGGGGGGTTTGTGCAGTTTTAGAAAATAAGGTAAAGTAAAATACAGCTGTAGAATATTTTTTCTGTAATGATTTAAAAATGTCATGTGACAAAAATATTTTAGGCCATATGATGTGTTGATACTTACTTATACCCTTGTTCATAAACAATTGTTCATGGCTCTTCCTTCCACATGAAAGGCTTCAGTTCTTGGAATTTATGAATGGGCAAATTGGTATTTGATTGATTTTGAATGATTAATGATAATTCACATTTTAACTTTGGGTCATTCTGTACCACACAAGTGTCATATGTCAAGAGTCAAACTCTTGTAAGGAGAGTGAGTAAACACTAAAGACCCTTTCAAAAGTGCATCAGATGAATGTAGTATGTGGAATGAAAGTTGAATACAGTTATGTCTATAAATATTTAGAGGGTGAAAGCTGTTCCCAGCTTGATATGTGGGGGAATGCATGCAACATCCATCAGTGTTAATGGGAATTGCCCATGCAATTCCCTTGTGTTCTGCTGAAGAATAGATTTTTGTCTGTTTCTCATGTGTGAAAATATTCTGGCCTGTGCGCTAGTAAAAGATGGACAGCAAAGTACAATAATAAGCGGTAAATGGGAATATCAAGTTGGTTTTGTTGCTAAGTCATTGTGTTTGAGAAGAAAAAAGTATCATTTATCACTGTAGGAAACAGGTTTACCAATTCATAAAACCCAGCTCTGCAGTTCTATTACACTCATGTGTCATAGCAAATGGCCCCTTTACTCTGTAATGTATTAACTAGGACTCCCCTCTATACACATTTCCTCTAGGCTGTGAAACCGGACTCAGAATTACCAGTGTGCAACTTAATCCACTGTGAGCCACCGGGGGGGGGGGGGGGGGGGAGGAAATGTAGGGATTTTGCTAGCTTCTTGTGAAATGCAATGAGAAGGCACATGCTGTACTTTCTATCCATTCTACATAGGTTGCAATCCAATAGCGGGATTCTGACTATTGTCCGTCACCAACAAATGGTACAGCACAACATTATTACCAGTTAGATGTGTAAGTCCGTAAAGGTAAACTCAGTAGCTGCGATTTAAGGAAGAGGGGATATGCTGGAATAGTTAGTGGTTGATTTTTATCGTAATTTAATCTTTTAGGGTCTGATTTTCACAGTTGCATGTGCATGTAAGATGCATGTTTAGTTGTGTTTCTGATTATGCATCTAATTGGCCAGATTGGTGCAGGCAATCACGGTAATTTTACATAGGAAGAAAAGCAAAAGCATGCAGTCCCACGTGAACCCTTGAAAAAATAAGGCCTTTGGTGGTTTAAGGCCTGATGCAGCTCCCCCTGATGTCAGTCGGAATACTTCCATTGACTTTAATGGGATGTGGGTAAGGCTGTTGCCAAGGCCAGATTTCTACCTTATGTGCCCCTAGGCACAGCATCTACAGGACCTCCCTGACTACAGCTGACCTTTGTGTTTTCCGTAAAAAATGGAATGAAAAGGAATATAAACACAGCCCTCCCGGGAAGGTACAAGACCCTCTGCCACAAATGGCGCTCCCACCCACCCACGCCAGGTGAGGTGCCAGGTGCGGGACTGTACCAATTCCAAAGACGAGCGGTCCCTGGGTGTCTTCCTCCCCCACTCCCCGCAGCCCGGCATGGCAGCTGCACTCCAGCTCTGCCCATGCAAATAAATGGGGCACCAGCCACACCTCTCCCTCCCCAGTACAGGGCGGAGGCAGCGGGGCAGCTGAGATTGGGAAAGGGCTGGGGGACTCCCAGCACCTTCAGCAGTTGCTCCGCCCAGCCGTGGATCACCGTGCCCCCAGGCAGGCTGACTTGGATGCTCACCCTGCTCCAGCCCCACACACTGGGCGGCCACCAACTCGCACCAAGAGGCAGCTGCCCGCAGGAGAGCTGTATGTATTAACTTTAACTTTTAGGCGCCCCTAGAATGCTGGTATCCCTAGTCACATGCCTACTGAGCCTAACTGGAAATCTGGCCTGGCTGTTGCAGGGGAAGAGAAGAGTTTTGAAGTTAAGGCACAGAGCGTATGTCTAAGAGGTCTGGGTTCTGTTCTGACCCCTTCCACAGATTTCTGTTGTGACCTTGGACAAGTCACTTAATCTCTCTTTACTTCAGTCATCTATAAAATGGGTATATTAATGTTTAATTATCTCACAGCAGTGTTATCATTCATACTGGACTAAACTGTGGCTAATTTTTATGGAGCCATGTAGTAAGTAAGGAACCTTTTCACTTTTTGTGGCTTGCTTAAGAAGCTGCTCAGAATCTTAAACCCAGAGCTCCAAGGAGCACACGGGGAGTGGGTATAAACAGTTCTAACAGTCTGTCTTAGTGTGACGGGATCTATGTAACTTATATATTGCCTCTGAATTTGACTCTGCGTTTAAGGAGATCTAAGGTGGCATAACATAGACATTGAGGTGATCAAGTATTTGCCTCTATATTTGACTTTGTGGGAGAGGATTCTTTAAGTGGACATCTGGGGATTATGTGACTTGAACTATATGAAAAAAGCAAACATCTCAGCTTCAAATTTTAAAACAAAACCCTATTAAAACAAACCACTACATTGAACCTGCCATTCTCCCCTGGGACACAGGATGAGAGAACAAACCATGGGTGACAGATGTTACTCACATTGCTTACTGCACTACTAGAAGGTGATCCGATACTACTGTGAAGGTGGTATAAGAACTTAGATAGAAAAGAACCTTGAAAATGTACGAGGAAAAACTGCATTGAAGGTTTTGGTGACATCCAGCTAGTGCGAGGAAAATACTCCCAATTTCAACTACTCTTTTCTCATCAGAGATATTATGCAGGAAACTCTGCACTTTATGAAAGCTTTGCAAACTCCAAAAGAGGGCAGATTTCAAGTGTTTTCAATTTCACAATCAAATAATTCACATGGTTCCAACCTTGCAACCAGTATCACATGTTTTGTCTGGCATCTGTGCCTGACTGGTTTGCCTGTTCACAAAGTGGGGTGAACAACGAGTTTATAATAGTAAAAATACACTGCAAAAGAGAGTTCTTCACACTAAACATTATGGGCCAGAGGTGGCCCTATGCAAAGGGAGCATGGACAGGGTCTGGTTCGGCCAAAACCAAGACATTGCTTGTGTTCTGCTTATCCCTGGCTTTTAGAATGGCTACTCCAAATTGCACTGAGGATCGGTCCAGTCCACAGCTAGTCCCGGGACTGGCATTGGAAAAGTGACATGAAACCACCTTTGTTCCACCCTTTCTGCAATCTGCACTAAGCTCAGCTCAGCTGGATCTGAGAATAAGGCCCAAATTACAACATTAAAATTAAGTGTGATTCATGTATCAAGTACAATCTATTAGCATTTATTATATTTTTAGCTCAGGTTTGTAAATGGATATAAAGAAAGAGAGGTTATATTATCACTGTAATTGAGAGGAAACAGAAAATCTTTTTCATTTCCTGTTTAGACACCTGTGGCCTGGGTCAGACAGGATTTTATGTCAAAGTTCAGGGAGAAGGGTAATAATGTATGTTAAATTCTTGAATCCTACAAATGCTGAAAAATCTTATTGGCCGTTGATTTTTCTATAGGTAATTTATAAGTTTTAAATCACAAAAATTCCCCATCAGGTAATTAGACCTGTGTATTTCTAAATAAATAAATAAATACAATTTGAGGACACACTGAAAGTGGGGGGTAGGGGAGAAGAAAGGGAAGATGAGCTGTCTGCTAGTCAACCACTGGGGAGACAGATTAAAACCTTGCTTTGAAAATCTACCATTTCAACAGATGAGGTGACCATTACAGTGTTATCCAAATTAATCTGAATGCTGATGATTTGTATAAGTACTTGGAATAAGGGTATCTGATAATATATGGGAATGGTTTGGAGGAATTGCTTTCCCCGCCCCCCCCCCCATGTGTTACTTTGTACTTGTCTATGTCAAATTTCACCTACCGTTGTCCTATCCAATTTCCTAGTTCTGTTAGGTTTTTATGGATCCTTATCCTCCCTAGTCTTGACAACTGCAACAAAAGAAAAGATTGAATCTTCACTGCTACAGAGGAGGTTTGGTCTTCAGTGGTAGAAAATGCTGCTGAATTTCTGATCCCCTACAGAAAATGCCCTATCAGAATCTCCACTTCCTTTAAATTGCAGAGGGACTAGTCCAGCTACCTCTGGTGCTCACACCTTTAGGTGTATATCTGAGTGCAAAACTGAGCCCTTTGTTTTTTTTCTTGCCATTAGGACATTATATACACCTCTACCCCGATAGAACGCTGTCCTCAGGAGCCAAAATATCTTACCGCGTTATAGGTGAAACCGTGTTATATCGAACTTGCTTTGATCCGCCGGAGTGTGCAGCCCCGCCCCCCCAGAGCGCTGCCTTACCGCGTTATATCCGAATTCGTGTTATATCGGGTAGAGGTGTACTATCAAAGGGGATAACTGGAACAGACTGTAAATATGCTACTTGAGAGACAAAAGGGCGAAATGCCTTTGGAAAGGCCAGGCTCCAATCCCAGGGTCAGCGGAGCGCACTGAATCCCAAATTGAGGAATCTTCTATTTCCATTTGTGCTTATGTTAAATTCATGTTGTTGTTTTTTAAACCTCATCCCTTGATGGAAATGTCCTGTGTGCTAAATCATTCCATTGCCTTGCATGTTCCTACCAATCCTGTGCTAAAATACACAAGCCACTGTTGTCGACCCCATAGTTATGGAAAGTTATAGTACGTAATATTTCCCATGCAAAATGACAGCATGTTTGGATTCTGGGTGATCTGACACTTCAGAGATTGTGTGATCTCTGGTATTGTGAAAAACACAGCAGGCTTGATTCTCATCTCAGGCTTGTATAAATCACTGAAATCAATGTAGTAACACCAGGAGAAGACTGGTGTATGCATGTCCGGTTTGCTGGTGGTTATCTGTAACATTTTAGCCTATATTGGCTATTGATGTTGTGAAGGCCAAGACTATAACAGGGTTTAAAAAATAACTAGATAACTTCATGGAAGATAGATCCATCAATGGCTATTAGCCGGGATGAGCAGGGATGGTGTCCCTAGCCTCTCTTTGCCAGGAGATGGATTGCTTGATGATTACCTGTTCTGTTCATTTCCCCTGGCATTGACTGCTGTCGGAAGACAGGATACTGGGCTAGATGGACCTTTGGTCTACCCAGTATGGCCATTATTATGTTTGTAGAATCATTTTCTTTTCCCTTTGGCTGCTCTGTTTCTATGACAATTTTTGGTGTCTCAGTCTTCGGGAGAGAGTGAGTTAATTACTTAGGGACCTTGTTAGGCAGCAGGATGGTTGCTGGTGAAGTCCAAGTAGAGTTGTGAGAATTCTAATTTCTTAGGAATTTATGCAGCTCTTGTTTCAGATCTTTCCACCTCAGTGATTCACAGAAATTCCTTCAAGATCTTCACTAATCTTGTCACTCCACCATTGGCTTTGGGCCATTTCAGTTATCTTCCTGTGCATAGAGCAGAAAGAGCCTGCAAATATAAAGCAGTGCCATTAGAAAGGCTACTGTCAATTCTGATGTCAATGACATAATTATCAGGATACAGTAGCTTTCTATCATGAAACACTTTTCTGGACTGAATGTCACAGCGTTAGCTGGAGTGATTGTTTTCGTCCCTGGTTCCATTAATCTTATAAGATCATCATTCACAACTCCGGGGGTGAGGGGGGTTAGATCAGATGCCCCAGCATTAGTCAGAGCTGACTTTAGATCATGGGTGAGCAGATAGTTTTGCCATTGGGGCGGTGCCTTGAAAATGGCAAAAAGAAGAACAGGAGTACTTGTGGCCAGCAGAAGAGTCTGTCCTATCTTGGGGCCTCTCCTTTTGTCCCTCCAGACCCATGAATATGATACAGTTCTGCGGTGACCTTGAATCCTACTTTCGACGTTTCCGACTCAAAGAATATTTCCAACATACCTCTGAACAGCATACTAACCCACAGAATCCTCCCTACCAACACTACAAAAAAAAGGATTCTGCATGGACTCCTCCGGACGGTCGAAACAACAGACTGGATTTCTACATAGATTGCTTCCGTCAACGTGCAAAGGCTGAAATTGTGGAAAAGCAACATCACTTGCCACATAACCTCAGCCATGCTGAACACAACGCCATCTACAGCCTCAGAAACAACCCTGACATCATAATCAAAAAGGCTGACAAAGGAGGTGCTGTCGTCATCATGAATAAATTGGAATATGACCAGGAGGCTGCTAGACAGCTCTCTAACACCACATTCTACAGGCCATTATCCTCTGATCCCACTGAGGATTACCTAAAGAAACTACACCATCTGCTAAAAAAACTCCCTGACAAAGCACAGGAACAAATCCGTACAGACACATGCCTAGAACCCCGACCAGGGGTATTCTATTTGCTACCCAAGATCCATAAACCTGGAAGTGCCACAAGTACTCCTGTTCTTCTTCTTCTTTTTGAGGATACAGACTAACACGGCTGTTACTCTGAAACTTGAAAATGGCAGTCATTTTGGCTTGGCAGGGTAGCCTGGTTTTACTAGGAGCCGTCAGTCTTCAACTCTGCTGCTGCTGATCAAGTCTCAGAATTGCTTGATCTGCGCTGTTGGCCTGTGTATGTCACTGTCTGTTATGGTGGAGAGCTCAACGTGAAGCTGTTATGAAGTGCCCAAATAAATAGTGACGCGGAAGTCCTACGCCACATGTGCTAGCAAGGATCAGGAAGCATACAATGCTGCTTAACTTGGTCAGCGAGGAGGGGGTCAATGGGAGGACGTAACTCTGTGTTGACAGTGATGAGCTATCATTGTATGTGATGCACAGGCATTTGCTCCGACATTGATAGTTGTGGCTAGCATAGTGGCAGGCATCACACCGTACATAAATCATAGCTCCTGATTATAGGGCTGAGAAACACCTGGCTAGATGAACAGCAGCTAGCTCGGAAGTTCAAATACTTGGAAAGCAGGTGACTCAAAAGTCCTGGCTGTCCCATCTATTATCTACCAAAACCGGTATCAACTGCTGTGTGATTCCCATCATATTTGTACAGCAAATCTGACCACGAGGTAGTGTGAACTAGTGTATAGAGCTTTGGACTGGCACTTGAGTGATGGGGTTCTAGTCGTGGCTTGGCCATTGACCTGCTGAGTGGCCTTGGGAAAGTAACTTCACCCCATGCCTCAGTTTTCCCACCTGTAAAATGAGGATAATGCTTACCTCCTTTGCAAAGTGCTTTGAGATCTACTGATGAAAAAGCACTATATGAGCTACCTGTTATTACAGCTATGTAATTTGGTTCTCGATATCATGTACAGTGCACAACAGTTTGATCAATAATATCCTACCCCAGTGAATCACAGATATCTGGGGCATCAGGAAGCACCTATATCTATCCACTTTATAGCGCTTTAGCAAGGCTAAGACTCACACTGGGGGCAATTTGTCATTTGAATTTTGCTGTTAGCAGCACATGCATGAAGTCTATGCAGTTGGATGAACTATCTCCTCTGGCAAGATAGGCAACTCTTGCCATGGTCTGTGGCTGTGTTGTGTGATATTCTTCGTCACCGACTGGAGTAACTTTTCAGGGATGAAGCACCCACTGCATGGTGCTGGGTGAAGGAATGATATGAAGAGAAGAGGGGCAGGAGTTTCCTCTCTTAGGCCCAGCCCTTGAGCAGTCTGTGCAGCCAAAAACATTTTGCATCAGCGTAGAGGCTCGTTAGTCACGTGGTGAATGTGGAACTGGTTTTCCTCCACAAAGGATATCAGAAGCACTGAGCAGTAGTTCTGCTTAAACATTCTACATTCTGGTAGCTTGGCTGTAGACGATGGATCATGTGGTGTGTCCGGGGTGGAAGCTGGAGGCATGAAGGTAGGCGTAGCGGTTGGTGGGTTTTCGGTATAGGGTGGTGTTAACGTGGCCATCGCTGTATCTTAGATACACACCACACGTTCCATCGTCTACAGCCAAGCGCTGAGGTACAACCGCATCTGCTCCAACCCCTCAAACAGAGACCAAGATCTTCACCAAGCATTCTCAAAACTACGATAGCAACACAAGGAAATAGAGAAACAAATCAACAGAGCCAGACGTGTACCCAGAAGCCTCCTGCTACAAGACAGGCCCCAAAAAAGAAACCAACAGAACTCCACTGGCCATCACCTACAGTCCTCAGCTTAAACCTCTCCAACGCATCATCAGTGATCTACAACCCATCCTGGACAATGATCCCTCACTTTCACAGACCTTGGGAGGCAGGCCAGTCCTCACCCACAGACAACCCGCCAACCATAAGCATATTCTCACCAGCAACCACGCACTGCACCATAACAACTGTAACTCAGGAACCAACCCATGCAACAAACCTCGATGCCAACTCTGTCCACATATCTACACCAGCAACACCATCACAGGACCTAACCAGATCAGCTACATCATCACCGGTTCATTCATCTGCACATCCACCAATGTTATATATGCCATCATGTGCCAGCAATGCCCCTCTGCTATGTACATTGGCCAAACTGGACAGTCACTACGCAAGAGGATAAATGGACACAAGTCAGATATCGGGAATGGTAATATACAAAAACCTGTAGGAGAGCACTTCAGCCTCCCTGGCCACACAATAGCAGATGTAAAGGTAGCCATCTTATAGCAAAAAAACTTCAGGACCAGACTCCAAAGAGAAACTGCTGAGCTCCAGTTCATTTGCAAATTTGATACCATCAGATCAGGATTAAACAAAGACTGTGAATGGCTATCCAACTACAGAAGCAGTTTCTCCTCCCTTGGTGTTCACACCTCAACTGCTAGCAGAGCACCTCACCCTCCCTGATTGAACTAACCTCGTTATCTCCATACTGATTTATACCTGCCTCTGGAAATTTCCATTACTTGCATCTGAAGAAGTGAGGTTCTTACCCACAAAAGCTTATGCTCCCAATACTTCTGTTAGTCTCAAAGGTGCCACAGGACCCTCTGTTGCTTTTTACAGATTCAGACTAACACAGCTACCCCTCTGATGGCAGTAGACCTAGGTTTTCAATTTGAATCAGGTTGAAGCTATTTAGAATTGATTATGAAGATGAGGCTGCATAAAATTAAGACAAATTTAAGTGAAAGCAAGACTCTGAGTACTCTGCAATGCCACATTCATGGAATTTGCCACCAAATCCACCTCTTGGCACAGAATCTAAACTTTTGTTTTTGTTTTAAATTTAAACTTCTAGCTCTTGTGTCCTTCCAAACATCCAGTTAGTGAAAATCAATGGCTGAAATGTCATCAACCTTACAGCATGTCCATATTCAAAAACTTACAACAATATAACTCAATCAATTTTTTAAATCAATCCAGTTACATGGGTGCAAATCCCTAATACAGATGCACTTTAAACCAGGGTAAGTCATTTTAAACTGATTAAATTAATTAAGCTAAACTGAACAGAAATATAAAAATCAATCATTGCAAAAGAGGTAAGCTTAGACCCCAGCTTCCTGACTCCCAACCCACTGCCGCTTCCCCTACACAAAAGGGTATTTTGTGCCTACATCTCTTACACATTTGCACTCACTTATGTCCGTGGTTATCACTCGGATTGTCTGTGCTCTAGAAAAGAGACCCCAATATGTGAAACCTGCCATGAAATACAGACTGTTGAAGTCTTGAGAATACTTTTCCATTAAAACATCTGAGTCCAACAGAGCTGGCATCTACAATAAGCCAAGTTTCTCCTCTGAGTCAAATCAGGCAATAACTCTGATATGCCTAAGGTGGTATTTCTTAAGTGTAGATACTTGTCCGTCTAACTCTATTGCTTCTTTTTCTTGATCAGTTCTTTGAGGGGCTGTATTGTGACAAGCTTGGTGATAACATGTTCAAAGTAATAATTTAGGTCTTAGTAACTCCTGACATCTGTGGGAGCGCCAACATTCACGGTAGCATGTTTGATGGCTGATGCTTTCGTACACTTTCCTGGTACACACTTCTTTTAAAAAGAACAATTTTGTAGATTACTCCATTTACTTGTACGAAATTGTCAGATCTAATGTATCAACAATATAATAAATGTATCCACCTGTATAACAATTCATGCTATAGGTAGAGGGAGGATTTCAATTTCTTGTAGGGTACCTCTTCCATTTTTCCTTCCAAAGGAAGTCACTTAATTCAGTGTGCAAGTCTTGTAAGACACAGTGGTCATTAAGGAAACCAACAGATGAGCCAAAAGGTTAGCAAAGTTTAAAGGCCAGCTACTGCCTCAGTCCACAAGTGAAGAAAGCATTCTGCAAATAAAAAGGCTGAATGTGCTGATCAGGCCAAACTGCTCTCGGTACAGGACTGGGAGGGGGGGAAAGGAAAAGACATCTTTAAGGTGCCATTTCCCTTGCCAGGTCCTAGAGACCCACTGTGACTTCAGCTCACCCACAGTCCCAAGAGGAGATACTGCCATCTGGGGATCAGTGGCCTTGCAGAACTGGAGAATGTAGGAGAAATCTAAGGGAGTTTTCCACTGGCTGGCTGAGCCATATTTAAGGCTGCCTTATGTCTCTGGAAAATCCAGGTAGTAGATTTAATGGCTTTGAGATATGCATATACAAGATCTCTTCTCTGAATACATGAGTTTATTTCCCGAAGAGTCTCCCCAGAAGGGTAGAAAACAAGATATAAAGCACTAGGAAGTTTACTACAAATCTTCTAGGTGGATTTTTTCTTGAGAACTTTTTTCTCTTCCCTCAAGTCTTTCAGAGGATCAGAAACTACCGATTCGTTGCTAAAGATAATTGAGAAACACTGTTCTACTTACATCAAGGTGTTATCAGGATATTTTCTCCTCTTCAGATGAAAAATCCAGCTTTCAGATTCAGGCTAAAAAAAAAGTATTTGTCCTGCTAAGTAGATTGAAAAAGAATCCAGATTAAATAAATATGAAATATTTCCAGAATGTTATCCACCTGTCCTGGCCTATGATTTATTTTCAGATGAACAGTAGGTTTTAAAAAAAAAATTCCCAGTAACAGATGCATTGGTCCTGAAATGACACCTGGCACAAGGAGCAGCCTACACTGGTTTAGAGCAGCTTGAAATAATCACTCACCATAACATACTGCTTCATAACAACAACTGCAGCCACTAATAATAATTTCTAATCTAGCAACCCCCATGTGAGGCTGTTGAAGTACGTTACAAGCTGAAGTTCAGTTAAACAGCACCATATCCTTGCGAGGCAGATAGGTATTATACCCATAATATGTACTAGGGAAACATAGGCATGTGCAATTAATAAAATGACTGGCTTGAGTAAGGTGAGCAGGATTTGGACCTAAAGTGTTGTCCAAAGCTTCACTATGCGTCAGTGGCAGATATAGAATCCTGGACTCCAGTCTCATAGAATCATGGATTTTAAGCCCAGCAAGGAGCTATTCTGAATATGATCCATTTAATTCACTGTCTTCCAAAGTGTGGCGCATATCTTTCTAAAGAGGGGAGTGAAGGGCTAGCTGGGGGTGCAGACCAATTGAAGGGCAAGGTCATCCATGCTGACCTGGTACTATTACAAGTGTTAAAGGGGGATCCAGTTTGTTTCATTTTCCTGACATAGGCTTCGTCTTTCAAAAGGTTGGGAAGAGCTGATTAATCTGACCACCGGCCTGGTATAGAATCATAGAACTGTGGGACTGGAAGGGACCTCAAGAAGTCAAGTCCAGCCCCGTGCACTGAGGCAGGACCACGTAAACTTAATCAGCCCTGACAAGTGTTTGTCCAATCTGTTCTTAAAAACTTCTGATGGAGATTTCACAACCTCCCTTGCAAGCCTACTCCAGAGCTTAATTATGCTTTTAGTTAGAAAAATTTTCTTAATATCTAACCAAAATCTCCCTTGCTGCAGATTAAGCCCATTGTTTTTTTGTTCTACTTTCAATGGACATGGAGAACAATTGATCATAGTCCTCTTTATAACAGCCATGAATGTATCTGAAGACTGTTAGTAGGCCCCACCTCAGCCTTCTTTTCTCAAGACTAGACATGCCCAGTTTTTAAAACCTTTCCTCATATGTAAGTTTCTAAACCTTTCATCATTTTTGTTGGTCTTCTCTGGACTCCCTCCAGTTTGTTCACATCTTTCTTAAAGTGTGGACACAGTACTCCAACTGAGGCCTCATTAATGCCAAGTAGTGTGGGACAATTATCTCCTGTGTCTCACAGTCAATACTCCTGTTAACATACCCCAGAATGAGATTAGCCCTTTTTTTTTAATTCCATCATATTGGTGATTCATATTTAATTTGTGATCTACTATAACCCTCCGATCCTTTTTCAGCAGTAATACCACCTAGTTACCACAGTATTTTGGATCACAATACTTCATCCTATAATTCCTGAGTCATGCCTAGTAACTTGTAGTGGAGCTAGAGCATCTCTCTCAATGTATTTACTCTGCGTGCAAAAAGAAAAAAAAATATGTATTTTTTACTCTTTAATCTGGGTTAGTTACTCTTGTTAAAATAGCAGTTTAGACACGGTCGCTCTAGATTTTACTGAGGTTAGCAGCTCGAGCTAAACCCCAGACTCCCCGATAGGCTTTAACTCAAAAAACTAACCCAAGTTAAAACCTGAGTTGTCTTCGTTGCTCTTTTAGCTAACTTGGGTTAACCCCCTGCCCATTTTTTTTTAAGTGAAAAGATATCTTTAGAGAGACAGGCAATCTAGATTTAAAGAGCTTGTCTTCACTGCATTGTTAGCTGGAGGTACAACTCAGGTGTTGCCTGTAACCTGACTCCTGCCCCCCCACCCGCCAATTTCTAGCTCAGGTGAAGTGGAGCTTTAAACTGGAGGTAGCTGGCCCATGGTTAGCTAAGCTAACCTGAGAGGCATTAACCAGTGTAGCTAACACCAGGGAAGGAGAACTGTACATGGGCTATCAGACATGTCCACACTGTGGCTGGGCTGTTTATAAGCATATGGCGCTGGAGCTTTGAAGGGCTTGAGGGGGCTCACTGTGACATTGTTTATTGAAGTTATGTGTTTGCAGGTGGTGGTAACTTGCTTGAAAACTGTTGTTTTTATATATTGGCTGAGCAAAGCAAGGCCCTCCCCTTGACTCCCTGGCATTTCTCGGTTTGTCTGTAATGCAATAACTTTGGAACACCGCGTCTGCTTAATTCCAGAATTTCTGGGCATGTTCTATGCATCCATGAACACAACCCTGTTGGTGTTTGATGTAAATGGAAACACCAGAAAAGCCTGATAGAGAAGGAAACCGAGGGGCTCAGACTGCCTGGTACTGTAGGCAGAAGAATCTTGCTGCTCTCTCCAGCCCCTGCTTATATGTGTGGGAGGTAGCGGCATTGTCTGAAGCCTGAACTCAGTCAAAAATAAGCCCCACTGGGGAGCCTCTGTGGAGGAAAGAGCAAAGGGGAGTGGGAACCTGGGGTGTGCGTGTGTCAAAAGCAGAGTGGGGAAGCAGCAGGAACTACAGGCATGGGGCAGCGATAGTGTGGGGAAGCAAGAACCTAAAAGGGAAGTGGAGGGAGGGAGAGAAAGCAAGGGACCAGTGAGCACTGGGAACAAGTGGTAGGAGGTGCAGGGACCCAGAGGAGAGTGGACGGAGGGAAAGTGAAGTTGGTGGTAGTGAGGGGGAAGCAGGGACTCAGAAAGGGAACGGTGGAAGGGATGGGGGCTAACGCAGGGACATGCAAGGGAATGGGGGTGTTGGAGTGGTGGTGATGAGGGAAGCAGAGATGTGGGCCAGAAATGGGTGGGTTGGGTATAGAAGCAAGTATTCAGAATCAGCGGAAGTAGAGACGGGGAAAGAAAAGGAGGGACCTAGAGGAGTGGAGAGGAGATGGGGAGTAGGAATGGGGGATACACAGAAACCATGCTATGGAGGAAGGGGCTATGGGGGACACACAGCCCCTGATATTGGGGGGATGAGTTGCAGGGAGTCCCTGAAATGGGAGGGCGAGACACAGGGAGCTTGGGAAGGGGCGAGGGAAATGGAGGAGTGGAAGGAGCCCCAGGTATGTGCCATGTGTTCCGCCTACAGAGGCTGCAGTGTGTGACAGCCCCCCAGTTTATTTTTGCCTTTAGCTAAGTTAACAGGGAAAGGGTTTGTAATATAAAAATGGAACATTAGCAAACTGGGTTCTTCAGTTATCACTGAAGGCTACAAATAGGGTGTCAAACTCAGTTAGCCTTGTTCTAATTTTCTAGTTACACCCACTTGACCTTGGCTACCTTACCAGACGTTATCCCCTGACTCTGCAAAGTGGAGTTAACCATCAGGATGCTGATACCATTGGGCAGTGAGGATTGGCCAGGCCAGGTTGGAGTCAGAATCCTGGCACCTATCCTGACTATTTACAGTTGTGTCTGACGATGAAAATGTTATAATGTAGACAAGCCCAGAGAGAGACTTTCAACTTCTACCCTCTTTCTCTTCCTCAACCCCCTCCTGAATAGACCACACAAGTGAAGCTGGTCTGAGGTTGGCTCTGTATCGCTGATGGTCAGTGTTATTTGTTGAACTAATTTTGCTAACACAACCTTCCATTTTTATATAATTAAAAAGCCTTTCCCCATCTAGCTAGTGAAGGCAGAACCAGTAAAGCAATAATTGGCCTGCAGCAGCTTGAAAGAAAAGGAGTATTGTTTTCTTTTGGAAAAGAAACTTCAGATTGATGATTGCCACTGATTCTTTGGTTTTTTTGCACTAGCCTAATGTTTCTTTAGGAGAATTGTGGGCGTTACTCTCTGACCTGCGCATTCCTGTCTACACTTGACCAGTGGCGTTTCACCCAGGAAGGTGACTGCGAACTCTAGTGTAGACTCTGTTCCGGATACACATTTGTCTGGAAAAGGCTGCGTTGGTAAGCCAGGCGGCTAACTGGAGTTACCCGGCTTTCTGGGGAGACAAGGCGCTGTAGTTTCCACCTGGCTATAATAGCGGAGGTAACCCCAAGGATGAAGGGGTGTTGACCTCCCCAAATTACATCGAGGTGAAAACCACCGGTGTAAAAGTCTGTTTCGAGCTGTGTTTAGCCCTATGCACCGCCTGTCAACACCGGAATGTGCAGCTCGGATTAAAATACAACGAATCCCCGTGTAGACGTGACCTCCGTGTGTCTTTCCGATTTACCTGCATTAGGCGAGCTGGGTAGGGGTGGGAAGCCAGCAGCCCTCCTGTCCTGACCGGCTAGGGAGACAGCGAGGCGGCTCGTGGGCAGAAGTAGGTCGTGGGGCAATCCCCGGGCAGCTCAGATGCCCCTGCCTGGCGGGCTGGGTCGCCCAGAGGGCACGGCGAGTGGCGGGGGGAGCCCGGCCGCACAAAGCCGCCTTTTCATCCCCGGGCTCTAGGGCCCCGATAATTATCTTGGACAAAAATTCATTAGCGGGGCCAGCAGCGTCCCGCGAATTCCGAGGGGGGCGAGCCACGATCCCGAACAATGCCGGACACACATTCCCCCCAGCGCGCTCAGTGAAGTGTGCAGCCCGCGTCTGCTCATCCGCAGTGGAACTCGGAGCCATTAGCAGGCGAACTTTGTTTTCTAAACTTCCTAACCCAGCGTGGGACGCATCAATCAACGGCTCCCAGCTCCCCCGACCCGGCCCGCTCAGAGGCAAGGGAGAGAAATAATCCTAAAGGGGAGGGGGATGTCGTGTCTGCGTGCTCGCTAATTGGGGAACAATGCGCATTGACAGGCTACAAACTTGTGAACTGTTGTATCTAATCTGGAAGTTAGGGGAGGCGGTGTGACATCCGGAACCCGTCCCCTTGGCCTGGCGGTGGGGAGATAAAATCCGATTCCCCCCATCTGAGGATGTTTCCAGCCAAGTGATGTGGCGTTTCATATCTTGACAAGGGAGATAGACCTGTCACACGCGGGCTACAGCCTTTCCACTCTCTTCAACCTCCGAGTCCCCACGGCAGGAGAAATTCCTCCATCGTGAACCAGGATTGGGAAGGGCCGAGCTGGAGGGAGGGACATTCGGGGAAATGATTCATGATGGGTTTCTTGTATTCGGGGCCCCCGGAGGAGAAAAGACTTAAATTGGCTTTGGTAGTGGTGGGTCGTCCGCCACCCCCCCCCCCCCCCCCCGCCAGAGTGATTGAACTGTATTGAAACTCTCTAGGCAGAGGGGTAACTTCCTGCGCTCGCTGGTTTTATAGACCATTTGCTTTTAAACCAAGATATCCTTATTATGTTGATTTCGCAGAGTGACTCCAACACCTCTGTGAACTTGATCTCTCTACAGAAAGGAAACCAAATAAGGAGAGAGAAAGACATTAGGGTTGCTTGTCGCAGGTTTCCTTGTTCTTGACAGAGATTCTGCCAAAGCACTAATCATGTCTGCCCTGGCAGAAGTGAAACACCTCAAAATGATCATCATTATATTGACAAAAAAAAAAAAAAAAAAAAAAACTAGCCCTAAAATGAAGCAGCAGTTCATCTAAATGAAAGCCTGGGATTTAAATAATCTGGACTCCTTTAAATGGCAGGTTTCAAATGATGTATCAATTGTTGCTGTCCAGAGATCTCTTGCTTCCGACCATTGCTTAGCTGGGAGGTGTATTTCAGTTGGGAGGACACTGTTTATGAATAAGATTTGGCATTGAAGTGTAAGGGTTGATACCTGTCTTGGCAGGGCAGTCTGTTGAAAACTAAACAGCTATCTATTCTCCTTTGCAGGGGGCATTGTAATACTCTTTCTAGCACAGCATCACTTGTTTCGTGTTGATCTAGTGGGTGAGGCAAGTTGTCCACAGACTCACGAGCCACGTATCACTAAAACAGGCACAGGTAGGGGCTGTTTGTCACCAGAATGTAATATATGCAGAACAAAAAGGAATAACACTTATCTCCGCTATCACTGTATATTATTTAAATATGCCATACATTAAAAGTATATCATAATCCCTTATTCTTAAAATAGCTTTTATTGCTGTGGTCTTGTAATGACTTCCCCTGGTAACTCTCACCGCGCTAGCATCTACACTATGATGTGATCACCGGATATAGCAATTGTGCTCAAATGAGCAACACAGAGTTCTAGACAGTGCCCGGATGTGATGCTCCAGGATGTTTCAAGGCAATATAGTAATTGTGCTGTGGGGTGTATTTATCCACTCATGTTGGTTGCTATGTATTTACTATAGCGCCCCCTACAGGCATACCTGCAGTAACGAATGTCAATCGACATTTGTTACTGCAGGTATGCCTGTAGGGGGCGCTATGGTAAATACATAGCAAC